>NC_050465.1:4623681-4923681 GCF_903995425.1 Onychomys torridus
CAGCCCCTAGAACCGGAAACATGTCTGCTTCTCCAGCCGTATCTGCCACGTGTTTTTTTTTTTTTTCATGCAGTCCTAGAAAGCTAAAACATTTTACAGTGCCATCCTTTTCATTTTTACTTTATTTTATCCAAATAGCCTGTCACATGCCCCCACGTCTACCAGGCTGGCCTCGAACTCACTATGTTGTCATGCAGTGCTGCGGACAGAACCCAGGACTTCAAGTATAAGCAACCACTCAACCAACTGAGCTGCATCCTGGCCCTCACTTCTGCTTCTTAGAGTGTGATTTCATCTGCTTGGCTTTCTGAATCTTTCCTTCTGCTGCCTCAAACTCCGTTTCTCTTCTTTCTGTCAATTGCCATAAACTCTGCCTCAGGTCTTCTGTCTTAGTTGGAGTTTCTATTGCAACTCCTATAAAGGAAAAACATTTAACTGGGGTGGCTTACATTTGCAGAGGTTCAGTCCATTCTCATGGTGGGACATGGCGGTGTGCAGGCAGGCACGGCACTGGATACATCTTGATCAGAAGGCAACAGGAAGTAGACTGCGATACTAGGAGTAGCTTCAGCAGAGGAGACCTCAAAGCCCATCCCCATAGTGACAAACTTCCTCCAACACACCTACTCCAACAAAGCCACACCTCCTAATAGTGCCACTCCATGTGGGGCCATTTTCTTTCAAACCACCACATCTTCTTAACAATTCAGCAGTTCTCGTTGGCATTAGCCACATCATGTCTTATTTTGTTACACTTTCTGTTAAAGGTATCATGATGAGCACCCCACTATTGGGGGATATTTGATCACAGACATTTGCATTGATTAGATAAAATTAACCCCATGTCAGAAGGCTGTCTTAGCAACTAGTTGACTAAGAAAGTAATCATAGAGCATCGGGGGACATCCTGGAGAGCTAGAAAGACACAGGAAGTAGTAGGGTGGGGTTTGGAGTGGCCCGGCTTTTTCTGGTTTGGTGGAGCAGAAGCACAGGTCTTTCTCAGATGCCAGCAAGGAGGGAAGGTTAGTTAATTGCGAACCAGCCTCCCTGAGGTAGCAGGTTTTCACCCCAGCCTTTGAATCTTGGGTCTTATTTATAAATAGAACAATAGAGATTTAGTTAAAGCTCCCTTTACCAGCAGGAACAGAGCTGTGCCTGTGGAAACAGAATTCCCACCAAGCTGCAGCCTAGGTGGCTGGGCTGCTGCTAGAGAAGCAGGCCAGTAACTGTGGAGTTGCAATTGCTGGCTAACATAGCAGTAGATTAAGGTGCAGCCACTGTGTCGAAGTTAAAACAACACCCCCCAAGCACCAGGTGGGAAGCACATCCCTTTCTCTTCATTCTCACCTCCTGCCAGGCTTATATCTGGGTTTTCAACTCAGTTTTCCTCACTCATTCCTCTGCTCAGACTCTTCTTGTACAGACAGACAAAGCATCAGCTTATTGGCAAGCGTCATTTTGATGTGTCATGCACTATCTAGTCCCTTTCAAAGACAGAGCCACCTCATGGACCTGAGCTCAGGCAGGCTGGGCTGGGCCAGTGCTCCACAGTCACCATCTTGCGTTTCCCCACAGCTCTACAGTAATAGGGGCTCCATCCAGAGAGCAGGACTTTTGAAGGACCACACTCTCATATTCACACTCTCATATTCACACTCTCATATCCTCGTCCGACAAACGTCAGGGACGTTACACACACTCTGCACTGTGCACTAGCATTTCTACCCAGAGAAGACCAAGGCCTCTGCATGCACGACTCTGGCAGAGGATACACTTCCCACTTGATGTCTGTTGGAGGAAGTCCAGCCACGGATCTGTGGAAGTGTTTCCGGGCAGTTTGCCTCAAACATGGTATTGGCAGCAGGGCTGGGACTCATCAGTATGCAAAAAGATGTCTTCAACATCTCAGGTGCCTGATAAAGCGGCTGGGGGTGGGGAGAGGGGGCTCTGTGATCAAGCAGTGGCGGATGGCTAACACTTCCGCTCACTTTGGGAGCTTCCTCTTTTGATTGCTGGAGGTTTTACGGCTATTGTTGTTTGGCTTTGATTTATAATATTCCTTAGTGTATACACCAACTTGCTGTCTCACTTTCAAACATTTATTAGATAGCCATAGGGATCTTAGGACTCTCTTCCAGAGGTGCTTTTAATTGTCAAGGTAAATACAGATGGTTCAAAACCAAGTTTTTCTTTTTTATGAAATTTGGGGCTGGGGGAGTCATTTACTGCTCACCATTTTGATTATTTTTCAAAATAATCTTCCTTTCGGGCTTTGAAGATCATTAAAGGGAAATGTGAGTGCTTTGTGAGTTCTGTCCTGCCTGCTTTCCTAGGAGAAACAGCTCAGGAAGGCTGGAGTCCAGTTCATGGGTGGAACGGGAGGCAATGAGCGATCCTATCTACTACAGAGAGTGAGGGCAAGAGGGGCAACAGGGGAGAGCAGGACACTGAATGTCCTCCTTTGACCTCAGCGTGCATGCACAAGGCACATGCGTGTGCCAACACCATACACAATATATCACCCATACGCGCGCGCGCGCGCGCGCGCGCACGCACACACACACACACACACACACACATGACTTATGAAGGGAGAAGTACACTGTACTGAGCAGATGAAATTTTGAGGAGATTGTAGGTGTGCAGTTGGCTGAGAACTAGGACACAGTAAAGTCTTTGCTTTTCCTCATAAATGAAAACAAGTTCCAGATGTATCCAAAACTCCAATACATAGAACAAAGCCATAAAAAACGACAGACGACACCGTGAGTGAGAAGCTCACGTGATGGCAGGGAACAGGACCTTCTACTGAAGAGAATCACTGTGTCAGGGTGGTTTTGACTAGGACACTGTTGAGTCCAAGAACAGAGATCAAGTGGCTGCTCATATGCGCATAAATCTCCAACAGTCCCAAATGAAGCTAGAGGATTGTTAAACGTTTCACCCTTCTATATGTTGTTATAAAGAAAAAAAAACACATATAAAGCTACTGATAGAAAATTTTGAGTGAATGTTAGCAAAATATCAAAGGCTCCAGTAGAGAGCCAGTGTACCACGATACTGCTGAGTCAGAGATATTTGGGGAGGGCATTAAAAAACATATACATAAAAGAAATAAAATGTGTTTTGCCCATGAGCCTTCTTTCCTTGGCTTCACTTCATATCACTTTAATTTTTTTCATGTAAGTTTATACACACTGGATTTTTTTCTTTCTTTGTTTTTTGATACAGGGTTTCTTTGTGTAGCCCTGGCTGTTCTAGAACTCTGTAGACCAGGCTGGCCTCAAAATCACAGATATCCACCTGCTTCTGCCTCCTACGTGCTGGGATTAAAGGCATGTGCCACCATGCCCAGCAAACACATTGGATTTTTATTAAATTTGTTTGTTTGTTTGTTGAGAGAGTATTGGGGGTAGGTGTGGATGTGGGGGGTATGGCGAGGTGGGGGTGTGGGGGGGATATGTGTGTGTGTGTGTGTGTGTGTGTGTGGTATGTATAGAGGTGGGTAGATGTGGATGTGTGGATGTGTGTGGGTAGGTGTGTGTGGGTGTGTGTGTGTAGAGGTGGGTAGATGTGGATGTGTGGATGTGTGTGGGTAGGTGTGTGTGTGTATGGGGGTGGGTGTGTGTGGGGTGGGGGTGTGAGGGCATGGGTGTGGATGTGTGTGTGTGGATGTGGATGTAGGTATATGTGTGTGCACACCAGATGACAACTTGCAAGTATCACTTTCCTTCCTCCCGATGGAATTCTAAGTGTATAAATTTTGATTTTTTTCAAAAATACAGATATAATTAAACTTAAAAATATAACATCATTCATGTATTTTCCAAATGTACTTTTCTTCTAAAATATCCCAACATGACCCATCAAAGTGAAAAGACATATTTTTAATGAGTGACTATCAGAATTTCAAATCTCAGCATTCAGGAAACTGAGACAGGAGGATTGCACGGCTGGCTGTGGAGTGAGACCCTGCCTCAGGAAATGAGAGTGAAGGAGAGGGGGAGGGGGAGGGGGAAGAAGGAAGGAAGGGAGCAAAGGAATTTAAAGCTAAAAATTACTTATCCAGAAGTGAAATTGTAAAGCTGTGTTCATTAATTAAATCATATAAAATATTTTAATAAAAATAGTATTATTTCAAAGCTAGTGTCACTGTTCCTGTCACTGACATAAAGTAATGGAAATGTGCTTCACACCTGTGAAGCTGCTGAGGGACGTGTGTGCGTGCATGCAGGTGTGTGTGCACACATATGCAAAATGCTACATACAGTATATTAAAATGATAGCATTCCCAGAGAGAGTAATGTGTGTATGTATGTATAAAGCTCTATACATGTACAGAAATAATTTTAATCTTACAAAGAGAAAAGCACCTACACCTAAAATATTATATATACAGAAGTTACTCTAAGCCTTCTAGAGAGGAGGCGCACACCTACATATGGGAGAAGATTTTTTCCACAGTGCAACATGTTCCTTGCTTGCCAAGTGCAATCATGAATGTCACCAATCTGGAAAACTCTCCAGATTCAAGAATTTCAACACTAAAAGCAGCCAAAAAAGTGGGGGAGGTACTCCGCCCAACCAAGAAATCGTGCTTCCCATGCCAAACCTATTGAATTCGTATGGAGGGGGGCGGGGCTTCCCATCAAAGCCCCTCCACTCCTAAGGTTCTGCAGACAGGTTCTCTTCAGCATCAGCAGCACCAAGAAACCATTGTGGTGTTCAGACAAGGTCACCTTTGGTGTTGAGGACAGTAGACCAGAGGTAAGAGATGTTTTCCAGAAACCTAAGTGGTGTTTTTGAGGGTGTGTGCCTGAATGCCTTCATACTTGAAGAAGGCATTGACTTTAACAGCATTTAAAATCTTGTTATCTTTTTCTTCTTTTGAAACAGGGTCTTACTCTGTAGCCCAGGCTAGCCTAAGATATACTAGCCAGAGTGTCCTCAAACTTCTCACCCTTCTGCCTCAGATATCCAAGTGCTGACTGGTATTATAGATGTGTGTCACCATACCCAACTCAAAAATCACTGCTTAATAAGAACAAACAACCAGAAATCATAAATAAAGTTAGAATAGACTAGAAAATATATTTGTAAAATCTATGGCAAAAGGAGACACAAACCACAAGACCATTGCCATGGTTATTGTTTGTTTGTTTGTTGTTGTTGCTTGTTTTTGTTTTGATTTTTTGGTTTTGGGGTTTTTCGAGACAGGGTTTCTCTGTGTAGTTTTAGAGCCTATCCTGAAACTCACTCTATAGACCAGGCTGGCATCAAACTCACAGAAATCCACCTGCCTCTGCCTCCCAAGTGCTGAGATTAAAGGTGTGTGCCACCATGGTTCCACTGTTTTTGTTATTAAGATTTTAATAGCCAGAACCTGGAAACAACCTAGATGTCCATTAACTGAAGAATGGATTAAGAAAATGTGGTACATATACATAATGGAGTATTACTCAGCAGAGAAAAACAATGACATCATGAAATTTGCAGGAAAATGGATGGAACTAGAAAATATCATCCTGAGTGAGGTAACCCAGACTCAGAAGGGCAAACATGGTATGTGCTTACTTATAAGTGGATACTAGATGTAAAGCAATGGATAACCAGATTGTAACCCACAGCTCCAGGGAGGCTAGCTAGTAAGGAGTACCCTAGGAAAGACACAGGAATCACCCAGTGAAGAGGAAATAGATGAGATCTACATGAGCAAACTGGGGGATGAGGGGGAGCAGTAATGGAGGGCAAGGGATGGGGGATGAGAACATAGGGAAAAAGGAGGTTTGAGCTGGAACAGGGACAGAGTGGGAGAATAAGGGAAGGGATACCATGATAAATGAAGACACCATGGGAAAAGAGAGAAGCAGAGTACTAGGGAGGTTCCCAGGAATCCACAAGGGTGACCCCACCATAGACTACTGGCAATGGTCGAGAGGGTGCCTGAACTGGCCTACTCTGGTGATCGGATGGCTGAATACACTAACTGTCATCATAGAGCCCTCATCCAGTGACTGATGGAAGCAGATGCAGAGATCCACACATAGGTGCCAGGCAGAGCTCCAGGAGTCCAATCATGAGAGAGAGGAAGGATTCTGTGAGCAAGCGACATGAAGACCATGACCGGAAAAAGTACAGAGACAACTAGCCAAAGTAGTGGAAACACATGAACTGTGGACCAATAGCTGAGGAGCCCCCGTGGTATTGGACTAGGCCCGCTGGATAAGTGATACAGTTGTTTAGCTTAAACTGTTTAGGGGGGCCCCCAGGCAGTGGGATCGGAACCTGTCCCTGGTGCATGAGCTGGCTTTTTTGGAGCCTAGTGCCTAGGGTGAAACATTTTGCACAGCCTTGGTGTGGGGAGGAGGGGTTTGGACCTGCCTCAACTGAATGTACCAGGATCTGCTGACTCCCCATGGGAAACCTTGCCTTGGAGGAGGTGGGAATGGGACGTGGGTTGGGGGAATGCCGGGGGCCAGGAAGAGGGAGGACATGAGAGTCTGTGGTTGATATGTAAAATGAATAGAAAGTCTCTTAGTAATAATTTTTAAAAAAGAAATTGTTAAAAAGAAAGAAAGAAAGGAAGGAAGGAAGAAAGAAAGAAAGAAAGGAAGGAAGAAAGAAAGAAAGAAAGAAAGAAAGAAAGAAAAAGAAAAAAAAACAGACTTTAAAAATTGCCTCCAATAGCATCTTGGTATTTTGGCTAAAATCAAGTGTAAAAGTGTCCTGAGGGAGATGCCAAATGATCACAGCAAAAAGTAAACACACACACACACACACACACACACACACACACACACACACACACAACTATTCAGACACATTCACACCCTGGCCTTCCACAATAAAAGCTCATGGCAGACACCCTGGGTGAACTAAGGGCCCAGTGTTGTCCAGTTCAGGACACGTGACTTATGAAAGAGTCAGGAAGGAAGCCCCAGGGAGAATGCTCTGTGAAGACTGTGATAGAAGAGCAGTGGACACAGGGTTGGGGGAGTCACTGTCTCTGTACCCCCACTATGGGAGGGAACATTCCCATACACCTTTGCAGTCAGCAGAGGAAGAACAGGTTAAGGATGACGACAGAGGATGAGCAAACATGACTACTCTAAGGAAGAGTGTGGGACAGGCTGGCTCCTGTGCCGGAGCCCAGCAGGTTTCTGCACATTCTCAGGGGAAAAGCCAGCTCCGTGAAACAGCACCTTGACCAAACACAGCTCCCTTAATTGACCTTACCCTTCACCCCAGCACATAAAACTAAAGCCGATTAAACTCACATCTAAGACATCGTTTCTTCTTTTATGTAACACGCTGGTTAAAAGTTTTCTCTGAACCATTATTAACTTTAGGCAGTGATAAATACAGAACTAACATTTCAGGACAAATAGCCAATGAGCCTAAAAATAATTTATTTTTATTCCCCATTAACTGTGTTAAGCACCTTTCTATTTAATGAAAGACTTTATAAATCACCATAAAAGAGAAATATTTCCGGGGCCAACCTTCAGAAAAGATGCCATCCGTCACAATACTGCAGATTTCCAGTCACTCCTCAGAACCCTCAGGGGATTGGATCCAGGGCTCCTGTGATGGTTCATCTTCATTGTTGGCCTAATTGAATTTAGAATCACCTAGAGACAGTAGCACACAGCTCTGGGTGTGTCTGGGAGGATGCTTCTAGAGAGGGAACAGTTCACTCTGAATGGGGGTGACACCTTGCCACAGGCTGAAGGTCTGAATGAAATAAAAGGGGACACAAGGAGTAAGGCCTCCCTTCTACCCCCTGCCCAGCCAGAAAGTGGACAGCTTTCTTTCACCACACATGGCTATTGAAATGTCCTGCCCAAACACATGGGAGCAAAGGACCACAGGTGGAGCCCTCCGAACTGTGAGCCAAAATAGATCTCTCCTCCCTTCAGCTATATCAGGCATTTTAGTCTTAGCAATGATATTAAAAATAACTACCCACTCCACACCCTCCCCCACCCCACACCCCACCCCTGCATGCTGTCATACCAAAATCTGGAGTGCCTCTTCAGTCTTCAGGGTATTTTCCCCCTCAACTCTTCAAGGGAAAAACTGATGCTGATGTGAGTTGTCACGACCCCCTCGACCAGCAAGGAAGATGCAACACCAAGCTCTTCTTTCTGCAGTTTATTCAGGAACCTTGAACAATCTTCTGACCCTGGGGGGAGAGGGGGAGCCCTCCTTCAGCCCTAATAGCCTCTGGGTAGCCAACCCTAAACCACCACATGGGCATCGCAGACAGGTCCAGGTATACAGAAGCAAGCCAGATCCTAAAGCCAAGCCGAATATGGAATTATTTACCACCTAGAGCGCTCACCATCGGGAAGGTGGAAGGCGGAAGCCAGCGCCATCTCTAGGGTGTGGCATGCAGCTCTCTACAGTGAGTGACTTCTGTACACAGAAATGCAAATGGCTGGAGGGAGGGGGAACAGGGGTTAGTGAGCAAAATGATTAGATGATAGATAGATAGATAGATAGATAGATAGATAGATAGATAGATAGATAGAATGATAGAAAGAGATGCAAATAGTTGGAGGGAGGGGGAACAGGGGTTGCTGTGTAAAATGATTAAATAAACAAATTAAAAAAAAGGAAAGAGATGTGAAGAGTTATATCTGGCTGAAGGCAGTTGGTTACTGATCCCTTTAAAGATTTGCTCCTGCATCCTAGGTCTGACTTTATGGACACTGGGACACCCTAGTGGTGTCCTTGTCAGCCACGAGTTAATAATAAAATCTTTGACGTGTGCATTTTTTTGTCACCAAGAGAATCATGGCTGAGCTTTCTTCAAGGAGTCCTGCGGCATCCCCGGAGGACCATGACTGCTCAGCCAATCAGAAGCTACAAAGCAAAGCTTCCACGTCCTAGAGCATCATGAAACTTGCAAGAGGTGGCATCTGTGACAGGGTCGTGAAATGGTCATCAGAAGAGTACACTACCGTTTGAGAGTTGCCACTGGCTGGGAAGCTCCATGTCCCACTCTCAGACTCAGTTTCCCCTCTCTGAAGCAATGGCAGTGATCCCTAACATCTCTGCTTTCTATGCTTCTGCACTGTCAAACTCATGTGGCTCTGCCTTTGAACAAAGGACTCATGATGAAACACTGATATGAAGCTCGGTCCTGTCAGAGAGCACAGCGCAAGTCCACAACATCCAAACTGGAGTTAAGACACAGCTTCCAAAAATAATAAAAATCCTGGGGCTGGAGAGATCACTCAGTGGTCAAGAGAACTGGTTATTCTTCCAGAGGTCCTGAGTTCAATTCCCAGCACCCACATGGTGGCTCACAACCATCTGTAATGAGATCTGGTGCCCTCTTCTGGTGTGCAGGCATTCATGCAGACAGAATACTGTATACATAATAAATAAATAAATCTTAAAAAAAAAAAAAAAATCTCTGCTGACCCATCCCACCCTGTGAATGCAGGATGGCAGTATGCTCCTGAGAGCTAGACTCTAGACTCTGTGAGAAAGGCCTACCACACAACTCAAGATTGCTGGGAAGACTTGAACCTCTTATAAGGGATGCTGGGTCAGTGATGCAGGTAGAGTGTGTGAGCAATGCCTACAAGGCCAGGCTGGCCACAACTACTGCCAGATGCAGTGGGGCTTCCAAAGGGCCTGACAGGAAATTATCCTACAGTGGAAACTACCATCCCAATTATCACTAATTAATCAAACACCATAGTGAATAAATATGGTAAACCTTGCCAATTTGAATTTTTCAAAGGAAAAAGAAATACCTGAATTGATACACTGAAGTTTATGAGTTCTGCATAAATACATACATATACATCCAGAATATGTAAACTCTTCCTTTTAACTGCCAACAGTGAAAATCTCACCAAATAGCAAGAAACTTCAGGAGGCTGTTCATTTGCAAGCTTTGTTGGCCTAAGTTCACCTGGCAGGGAGAAAGGGCAGCAGGTGAAAAGGCTCCACTCTCTGACCACAGCTTTGGAACAAGTTCATTGTTCATGAGATGTCATTAAGGAGGCTCTAAGAAGTGTGGGCAGAGCAGACATGGGGAAGAATGGAGGCTCTTAGATTCCACCTTATGACAGTTCATCTCAACTATCAACTTGACTGGATTTAGATTCAGCCTTGAAGACACAGAACTGTGTCTGTGAGGACCTTCCCAGAGAGACTTGCCCTTAACGTGGGCAACACCTTCCAATTGATGTTGGAACCATTAATCTTGACTGTCACCTGGATGGGATCTAGAATCACCATGGAAACAAGTCTCTGGACATGCCTGTGAGTGATTTTCTACATTAGGCTCAGTGAGGTGGGACAACCCATCATAAGTGTGGGTGACACCATCCTTTTGTCTGGGGGTCTTGGACCAGATAAAACGGAGACTGTGAGCTGAGCACCAGCATTTGTCTCCCTTGTTTCTTGGCTACAGATGCAAGGTGACTGGATCCCTCATACCCTGCCACCATGGCTTCTCTGCAAAGGCAGATGTATGGTCAAACTATGGGCCAATTATCCCATCCTTAAGTTGGTCTTCACAGGGACTTTGTCATAGAAATAAGAAAAGTGATTATTTATGGTCCAAAGGAAAAGCAGGAACCACTAGTCTGCTCTAGCGACTACATCTGTCAGGGACTGCTACCAGCATCCCCTGATGTCCCACCTCAGCTCCATCCACTTCCCAATGGAGATTAAATGTCAGTGATTCTCTAGCTTCCAGGCTTGCAGCACCTGATCAGGACTTCTGAGGCATCTCCAGCACGTAGATAATCATGGTTGGACTACCCAACCCGCAACAAGAAGGCCAATCTAATAAGACCCCTTTTATGGAATACATACATTCTACCGGTTCTGCACTGTGGCTGTGCCATGGGATGCTGTTGGATCCTACTCCTTCAGGTGAATCCCTAAGGTGACAGAGGAGGAGTCACTTGGGTCCTCCCATCGCAGGGGCCACACTGCCCAGAAAGCCATGGAAGTGTCCGCACGCGGATGAGTCCCAGTGATCTCTATGCACACTTTCATCTTGTCTTCACTCTGTCTTCCATTTCTGTTTCCCTAGAGGACAATGTCTAGCCATTTGCATATTCATTATTCAAACTCCATGTTTCTTATTTCTTTCACTTCACACTATCAATCACCATGAACTATGTTTAGAAACAACTCCTTTCTGGAGGCCACATTTTCTGCATCGCCACTAACCAAAGAAAAACCACATTTTATCTAGGAAACTTCACTGTCATAGTTTAAGTTGTCCCTGGAGGCATTAAACCCTGGTCCTAGAAGCTGTATATATTTTATGACCCACTTCCTGTTAACAGGCCCTAAATCTTCTGTGAAGAAGTGGTCATTAACCAGAGAAATGCTTTCCAGCCATGGGCCTTTTTCTCAAAGTCTTGCAGAGCACAGGTCTCTTTGGGGACTGACAGATTCAGCTCTCTGTTCCTGCTGTCAACAGGAGTTTCTAGCTGAGGCCAGGAGACCCTGTCCTCAACTTCATTTCCTTCCTGCCGTCATGTCTTTCTACTTCTTCAATGTGAGTGCATTCTGTAATTTAGATGTCACATATAATAGCACTTGTCTCACACTCAAAACACATGTTGGAAACCAAAGTCAGCTTCCTAGAACATGTTCGTTTCTACCTGCATGAGATATGAACAAAGTTTTGTACCCAGAAATCCTTCTGCTGGGAGAAGCTAGATAGACCGACAGATGATAGAGAGATAGATAGATAGATGATAGATAGATAGATAGATAGATAGATAGATAGATAGATAGATGGTAGATAGATAGGTGACAGATGATGATAATGATGATGACTGATAGACAGATGATAGATAAATAAAATGTAGATGATAGGTATGTAGCTAGCAGATGATAGATAAGACAGATAACAGAAAGATAGATAACAGATAAATGATAGAAAAGTAGGTAATAGATGATTGATAAATGGTAGAAAAATAGATGATAGATTGTCTTCATAGCTGTGTAACTGAGTATCATCCAATCTTTACAATGGAGAGCCTCATCCATCATAGATAAAAACAAACAGCAGACAGTATGTTAAGTAAACTAAGCCAGAAAAAAGAGAAATATCACATATTCTCACTTATGTGTGGAAGTAAGAAAACTCTAAGATCTTAAAGAGTAAGGCTGTGGTTATCAGGGTTCAGTGAGAGGGCATTTGTCACCGAGCCTGAGTCTGATCCCTGGATCCCAAAGGATGGAAGGAGACACTCCTACAAGTATCCACCCACAAAAATGAATAAACAAACAAACAATAGATATTTTAAAATGTGGCCACCAGGGGCAAGGAGAGGAAAGGATAGAAGAGAGACACTGGACACAGGCAGAGCTGCCATAGTGCAGGGATAGTATGGACGTCACAGGTTCAGCACAAGGACCCTCTTACAATATTGAATGGATATTGGAAATTCACTGGGAGGGCTGAATTTAAAGGCTCTCACAACACATGTGAGCAAGGCCGTTACACATGGAGAAGACCTGTTAACCTGCCTGGCAACAGTAACCACTCTCTGAATATAGCCAACATGGTGTTATTTGCTCTGTAAGCATCAACCCAGATAAAGAGGAAAACACTTCACTTTTAAGAGCTGTACGCCATAAAGCTTTTAACTTTTAAGAGACGTGGAGGGTGAATGCTTCGAACAGTGTCGCTCTGGAAGAAAAGTATAAGCACAGTGGTGCTCCACCGAGCTCACAGTAGTGCTGTTTGCCAGGACCACCATCTGCAAGAGAGCAATCCTCCTCCCACACTCCCTGTCCCCAGCCACATCTGGGAATTCCCCAGGGAAGCCTGCGACCACGCACATTTTCCAGTTTCCTGTGGTGATTTGGGACTTAGTGTCAAGACAGGATGGACAAAGCTCAGATCCTCGCTGGGGCTCCATGCTTGCCCCTCCCCGCCCCCTCCCAAGTAAAACTGTGACGGTTTCGTGTACTTCTTTTTCCTCTAGATCTCGGCGCGAGAAGCAAAGACACTCATGTCTTGGAACAGGCTGTGTCATACCCTAGGGGCCAGTAATCTAAGCCTCCTTGAAATGGGACTAAGGCTCAGGAAGACTGGGCGAGTCGGACCTCCATCTGCATCTGCACATAGTGTGACCAGACCTGGTTTGTAGTGTATCTGAGAACTTAGACCTGAGAGAACCAGCACATGGGTTACATTGCTGGGCTGGGCACCCTGTCTGTATTTTCTGTGGCCTATGTTCTCGGCCCTAGAGAACTCTGAGTTGAGGGTGAGAGACGTCACTGCCTCTTCTCCCAAAGACATCTGAGCAGTCCAGGGAGGGGGCATTTCCTTGTACATCCCCAGGCCTCCATTCATAACTCTGTGTGGAAGTGGTGATATAGCTCAGTGGAAGAGAATGCACACAGCATGTACGAGACCCTGGGTTCAACTCCCAGCTACAAAATATGAGAAAAAAAATTATATCAGCATGGACATGCCTACCACCATGAGTCACCCATCGTTAGCCAGCAGCCAGGTCTTTCCTCTGCAGACAGTGTTTTGAGGCTGAAGTAACCAAGCCATGCTTGCCTTTGGTGGGAGAGCTTGTTGAGTATAGCTCTGAACCCCATCTCCAAGTACAGGCCAAATGGAACAAGGTAACACTGTCCAAGCATTATAAGACATGGTAAAATCAGACTTACTTCCTGGTTTCTCCACCTGAGTAGGCTTCATGCTTATATTTCTGGGGGAAAAAAAAGCTCCTGTAGAGAGAGCTTCCTTCAGGTGCCTTAGCCATGGTGTTTTAGCACAACAGAAAAGTAAAAGACCACTCTGTGGCCAGGTGGCGGGGATACAAACCTTTGAGAGTGATGGGAAATATCTTGGCCCAGATGAAAGTAAGCCCAGAGACTTAAAGCACTGGAAAGTCATTGGTCACCAAGAGGCAACAGGATCCATGGCTCTTGAGTTTGCTGTCTCACACTGATAATGATTAAAACCAGGCACACATGGGATAAATGAAGGGAAAATATAAAATAAACTCTGGTGAGCAGGAGGATCCAAAGAGTAGGAAAATTGTTAAGCTGCTAATCTAGGTCTTTTTAATGGGACTATAGCAGAAACTGGAAAAGTGTTGAGGCGATTCCTATTGAGACTGCCTACTTCTTGGAGTTCAAGGATGGAGAGATAAGTCAGAGGCTAAGAACAATTGTGCTTACAGAGGACCTTGCCTCTATTCCCAGCAACCACATAGCAGTTCACAACTATCCATAACTTCAATTCCAGAGGGTCCAAGAGCCTCTTCTGACTCTCTGGGCACCAGGCACACATGTGGTACACAGACATACATGCAAGCAAAACATCCACACACACACACATAAACATAAGAATAGAACTATAAATGAGTTGAAAATTTTAAAAAAATCTCTGAGCATATCAGAAGTCAATCTAGTCAGGGGTTCTACACTGTATACTTTCTTCTGACCCAACCAGGGAGATGATCACGTGATGTTCACATGATGTTCTCACCCATTTAGGGCATGGCTGTCTATCTCTAACTTCTGTTTCAGTAGCTGCGGACCTTAACTATCTGCTGGCCATTAACCCTGACCAGGATCTGCTCTCCAACCTTGCAACTTAGTGTTACTGGCTCCAACCTGCTCTAGTGGGTGTCTTTCTGGCTGTTAACTAAGCTAGGCTCTCTGTGTGGCCAGCCTGTAGTCTCTATTGTGGGTCTGTCCCATTACCACACACAAGAAGCTGACTCCCAGCTCTGCAACAGTCCACCGTTGCTGTGTCTCCTCAGGTATCAGAAGAGTCATTGCAAGATTAATCCGCATGCAGTTAGACAATGACAGACAGACTCCACAGTTGAGAAAGTCAGAGTTATGTTAATGTCCATCCTGTAGAGACTTACCAAAGGAGGGCCAGAAGGAACATTCTGGAGTGATCGAGATATTTTACATAGGCATGGGGTACTGGGTTTCCATTTGTCAAAACTCACCAAACTGAATGCTAATTACTTGAGATTTGTAGATGCAAAAATATTTCTAGGGCCAGTGAGAGGGCCCAGCAGGTCAAGTCCCTTGCCACCCAGCACGATGACCTGAGTTTGATGCTCTGGACAACATGAAAGGAGAGAAGTGACTCCCGTAAGATGACCTCTGACCTCCACATGTGCACTGTGGTTCACACTCTCCAGGTCTTAAGTAAATAACGTAAAGGACTGGAGAGACAGCTAAGTGGCCAAGAGCACTTGCTGCTCTTACAGAGGACCTGAGTAGTTCCCAGCACCCACACCAAATGGCTCACAGCACTTGGAACTCTAGTTCTAAGGGTCCAACACCTTGTTCTGGCCTCCAGAGGCACCAGGACACAAATGGTGCACACAGTCAAGCCCACACAGACACACAGAAAATAAAATAAAAATAGTTAAAAAAAAAAAAAAAAAAACCTTTGCCTTAAAAACTCTCTATAAGATTCTATACTCTAGTTTTGATAAGTAAAAAGTCAAAATGACCAAAATAATTTCTATAAAATGAGGATGATGTTATATTAGAAAAGAGGCAGATCTGGGACAGGAAATGGTGTATTTGTGCTTTGGAGCCCTGGAATGTTCTCATTCTCAGCCTTGAGCAAGACTATTGGTTCATAATCATTTGTTAAAACATGCATTCATTGTTTATGCATGTTAATTTCAACATATAAAAATATTTTATAAGAGCCAGGCAATGATAGCACACACCTTTAAACCCAGCACTCAGGAGGCAGAGACAGGCAGATCTCTGTGAGTTTGAGGCCAGACTGGTCTACAGAGTGAGTTCCAGAATAGCCAGGGCTACACAGAGAAACCCTGTCTCAAAAAAAACCAAAAAAACAAAGTAATAATAATAATAATAATAATAATAATAATAATAATTTTAAGATATAATAACAGCAATTCTGCTCTAAAAAGTCCATCTGCTTGGCTCCAGAACAGGGTTCCACACCCCATCCAGATTAGCTGTCTTCTGGGGTTCTTTTTGTATTCCCCTCCAATAGCCTTAAGGTTTTAGGTTTTATCAAATAACTTATCACAGTATTTTTAATGTATACTTTCTTATTTATATAGAAGATAAGCCAATAGTAGATAATAGGTAGAAAGACAGACAAATAGATAGATGAGTGGTAGACAGATGATGGGTAAGTGATTTATAGATGACTGAGGAATAAATATGTGAGTTAGAGATGATAGATAGATAGATAGATAGATAGATAGATAGATAGATAGTTGATCGATGATAGATAGATAGGTAGATGGATGGATGGATGGATGGATGGATGGATGGATGGATAGATAGATAGATAGATAGATAGATAGATAGATAGATAGATGATAGATAGTAGATACATGATAGATGGATGGATAGATAGACAGACAGGTAGATTCCTATGAACATTGCATTTTTAGAATTCTAGGATAATAAGATCCTAATTATTTTACTTTCTGTGACTCAAAAGCTTGCAGTTTCTATGGTAATGTACTACCTCCAGCCAGACTCGATGTTCTCAGATCCCTCATAATTGGACTGTGACATTTGATTTCAAATCCCCAGTATGAAACTGAGTGAACTGCTCATCATTTTGACAGTGTGTTTTACAGTGAAATGCAAATAGCCATGCATTCAGACTGCACATCAAACACGTTTGGAGTATGATAAGTATTCTGGAAGGAGTGGTAGGGCTTTCATTTGGTAGGGGTGGATGTGAGTGGGTACAGACAGCACCTACCTCCCAGTCCACACAGAAGGCAGATCCCTGGAAATACTAGAGGGACTCATATTTAAAACTTGCTTTTTAAACATGATCGCTGATCGTCATACAAAACAGCAAGACTCCAATGAGCATAGTTACATATTCAGCCTGTGTTAAGAATCAGGGAATGAGGAATCGCAAGCACTTTGTAATTGTTCCTGATTTGCCTTCCATGTCTCTAGTGAATGTGCTTGTCTGCAGAATTTTTTTCTTTGTCATCAGAAAACTGAAAAGAAGGAAAAGAAATACAGATTGCCCCATCTGTCTCAGGCATCACCAAGAAGCCTCTCCACTTCTCAGGCTAGCCCTCTAGGGCCGAGCAGAAGAGATTGAAGAACATGGTCAGAAGCCCCAGCCAGGCCAGGGAGGCCAATGGCATAAAAGACCAGCACAGCATTACCTGCTATTCTCGGCAAAATTACTCAGTAGCTATTTTCCCATGGCAGCATTCCCTCCTGGACATTCACGAAAAACTCCCAAGACCCACCAGGCCTCTACCTGAGGTCTGTAGCAGTGAACGATTACTGGGGAAGAAGAGCCTCTTCTCAGGGCTGTGCATGCAGGGCCCTCCACAGTGTGGTTTGTTTGAGTTCTCAAGCGTGCTGGGGTGGGCTTCTTTCAGAGCTGTGACTGCCTGAGTGAACCCTGCTCCTGGAAACAACCCCCGAAAAAGCTCCTTGAGTCATCAAGCTGGACTTGTTGGGAATCTCTCCTTAGACTGGGTGAAGAAGAGTTTTGTGTGTGTGTGTGTGTGTGTGTGTGTGTGTGTGTGTGTGTGTGTGTGTGTGTGTGTGTGTGTGTGCACGCAATTCCTCAGGATAAGAAACGCAGCAAGAACCAGCTTCAGAGATGCCAGCTTTCCCATGCACTGTTACAGGAAGGGGAGAAGGTAGAGTAGAGAGTAAGAAGCTGTTTAGATGGTTGGAAGCTGCGCCATTTGCCTACATTCAGCTTCTGTAGTGGGATATGGGCTCATTTTCCCAGCACACTCAGAAAATGGAATAGTTCCAAAATACCAGGAAGAGATTCCAGTGCTGAGCAACCAAGAAGAAACCATCTTTGGAAGTTCTCCTGTGTGGTGCAGCCATAGAAGCCATGGGCCTGGGATTGATGCAGGAGTTTTGGGTGCCATGGGATCTTTCACAGCCCAGTTATCCATGACCCGAGGACCCAGGGTCCTAGTTTGCTATCTATTTCTGTAATAAAGACCATGACTGAAAGCAACTTGGAGGGAAAAAAAAAGGTTTATTTCATCTTATAACAGAATCCATCATAAAGGGAACTCAGGGCAGGAACTCAAGGTAGGAACCTGGAGGCAGAAATTCAATTTGAGGCCATGGAGGGGTGCTGCTTGCTGGCTTGTTCTCCATGGCTCACTTAGCCCGTCTTCTTATGGAATTCAGGATCAGTTACCTAGGGTGGCAATGCCCACCATGGTCTGGATGCAACTATATCAATTATTAATGAAGAAAATGTTCCACAGTCTCGCCTACAAGGCAGTCTGATGGAGGCATTGTCTCAGTTCAAGTTCCTTGTTCCCGGATGATGCTAGCTTATGACAAGTTGACAAACCCGTAACCAGCACAGCACCAAAGGTCATCCCAGAACAGTGGCTTGGAGCTGTCATCTCATGCCAGTAACTAAGAACATTGACTCTTGTGGGAGTGAGCAAAACAGAATCAGGTGTTATTTAAAATAATTAGAGAAATGTAAGAAATTAGGGGAACTTATGAGAAACTCTGGAGTGTGGGAGGGGCTTCCAAGCCATCATCAGTCTTGTCTATAGGGGTATGCAGGACCTGGACAAAGGATGAGGTCATTGCTGTGGGACTGGTTGGTTCTCTGGAGGTACCACAGGAGAGTGAGATGTAGTAACTCACCAGCTAATGGAGGGACCACATATTCTATGCCTTTGCCCCTGGCTTAACCAAGGAAATGATCACAGACTGTTCATATGCTCCCCACCCTTTTAGGGGTGGTTGAAGTCCCCACTCTGCGCATCTCTGCCCTGTGTTTCGCTAGCTGCTGACCTTGACTGTCTGTTACAGTTAGGGCTGGCTGGAATTACCATTATCTACCTTGCAGGTGTCTTGCTATCTGGTAATTAAGCAACATCCTCTTTGTTCTCACATGTACATGATCAGCTTATAGTTGCATCATGGCAGAGGACTAACTCTATTCCAGCCACCAATGCTGTGGATATCATTCTGTTTAAATAAAATGCTGATTGGCCAGTAGCCAGGGAAGTATAGGCGGGACAAACAGAGAAGAGAATTGTGGGAGGTAGAAGGCTGGAGAGGACAGACACCGCCAGCTGCCGCCATGGCAAAAAGGATGTAAGGTAATGGTAAGCCACGTGATGGCCAAGTATAGATTTATAGAAATGGGTTAATTTAAGATAGAAGTAGATAACAAGAAGCCTGCCATGTCCATACAGTTTGTAAACAATGTAAGTCTCTGTGTGCTTTCTTGGTTGGGTCTAAGCGACTGACAGGTAAGGGAGATTTGTCCTGACTGTGGACCAGGCAGGAAAACTCTACAAATGGTGCCCAATGTGGGGCAAGAGTTTTTCCCCTAAAACCTAACAAAAAAGTTTCTAAAATGGAGCTAAAAACAGCTTCCTAGTTGTCTCTCTCAAGTTAGTGGCAGCCTGCCAGTTTGAGCTACTGTGGCGGGTTCCTGGCGTGTGCGTCTGACCTGCAGTGTGGTGGAATGAGGAGTCTGCAAGCGGCACTTTACTCTGCTGTGTCGTAGATTTAGCCTTTGCTAGTTTAAAAAAAAAAAAAAAAAAAAAAAAAAAGGTTTCTGGGCTATGTGCTGCTTTGATAGAACTGCTTCTGATAGTTGATGGTACACATGGCTCCAGACCCAGAGCTGGCGGTAACCTGTACCACCACCATGTTGGGAAGCTGAGGTGGGCGGAGCCAACAGCCACAGTGGCGTTTCAGTCTTACAAAGATGGATATTACACAGAGAATCTGGTTTATATTGTCTTTGGGATTTTTAACTACAGAAAAAGTTTTGATCGTAAAAGCTGTTGAGTTAAACAAATATGTAAATTTTAAAGGTACCTTGACTTCAAAATTTGGATATAAGGATATGTTGCTTTGGAAAAGAGTCTCTGCTTTTGTTTCCACAGAAAGCCAGAGGCTGTGGATTTGTTCCAGATTAAGATACATCAGGTTTGATCAGCCAAGACCACCTGAAGGGTCTCCGATGACACAATGGCCCAGATGATCCAACATCCAGAATGGTTTCAAGGCAACTGGCTCAGAGGTTTACCCTCACGGACTACTCCATAATCCTAAAATTTTCTTTATGTCCCCATAAGATACAGCACCCCCCTCCAGCAGGAAGTAGTAAGAGAAACTACACCCACATTCCCAAAATTATCAAGCTGGTTTTGGAGATGGAATTGGTTCACTCCTTCCCTAAACCCAGACATATTGCTAAAAAAAATAAAAAAAGGTTAAGAGATTCTTATGTCCCAAATCAGAAGAGCCCTCTGATGTGGGACAGAGAAAAACCAATATTTTTATTTAAATCAGGTTGACTGTAAATGTGATCTCTTTCTAAAAAAAGGGGGGGGGGCATACGATATAGATATAATAGGATAAATAGGATGAAAGGGTAGATTAATGAACTTACTTTTAAAGAACAACAACATGTTTAAAATGTCTTACATTGGTATAGATTTTAGTCTATTGATACAAACTTAAAGTTAATTTTGTTATACTATGTGTATATTTCTACTCTTGTTTAAGGTATTATGTTTGTATAGCTAATTTAAAATTGTAATGGATAATTAAAAATAGATTAATAACTAATCGCCTATGACAATCATACTTGTAGCCATGTTAGTTAAGTCTTCTAGGTATACATAGAGATATTTCAGATAGATAGGTAATCTTCAAATACTTCAAAGACCTTCAGAATATGGCATTTAAAATATTTTTAAAATTTAGACTTTCTGGACAGTGAGACATGTCTGTTCCTGGCAACACCAATTTACTTTAGAGAGGAGGATGGGCATTGAAGACACTTCATATGGAGTTTATCTTCACTTTGGCAAAAATAGCCATTTGACCAAGAAACTGTTCTTGCCTGGACTGCTTGATCGACTGGACATACAGGACCCATAGAAAGATGACCACTAAACTTTGCTTCATAAAATGGTCCTTCAGGTACCTGCTTCACAGAGGAAACTACCAGACATTCTACAGGACACTGAGAGAAGTAATCAAGAGACTCTAGCCCTGTGGTCTAAAGACAGATGCCCCAACTTTACAAAGGAACATTAGGTGACTGTCCAGGCTGCCAGCTGTCTCTGTCTACCCTACAAGACTCCTGAAAGTTGCTTGCATCCTTCTCCCGGTTCTCAGGTAATATTATATCCTTCTGAGGTCTTTGATGTGGTTAAAGACTAGATAGCTATCATTTCCTCAGTTATGATAAAAGATAAGTTAGATGTAAAACCTTAGACTCACAAATATAAGATAGGATATCTTCTTTAATATTGTAACTGTAATTCTTGTTTGATAATTGTTTAGTTATCTGTAATTTTACTATGTGAAAGTTAACCCTACTTTTTTAACAAGAAAGAAAAGGGGAAGTGCTGTGGATATCACTCTGTATAAATAAAATGCTGATTGGCCAGTAGCCAGGCAGGAAGTATAGGCAGGACAAACAAAGAAGAGAATTGTGGGAGGTAGAAGGCTGGAGAGGACAGACACCACCAGCTGCCACCATGGCAAGAAGGATGTAAGATAATGATAAGCCACGAGTCACGTGGCAAAGTATAGATTTATAGAAATGGGTTAATTTAAGATAAAAGGAGTAGATAACAAGCAGCCTGCCACGGCCACACAGTTTATAAGCAATATAAGTCTCTGTGTGTTTTCTTGTTTGGGTCTGAGCAACTGTAGGACTGGCGGGTAAGAGAGATTTGTCCTGACTGTGGGCCAGGCAGGAAAACGCTAACTACACACCAAGATGTAGCTGTGGTCTCTCCGGTTACCTTGTTTAGCTCTTTGTCTGGGAGGTGTTCTGGGGTGCCCTCCTAGGTCGATTCGTCATAACAGCAGAAGAGTAACTCCTACCCTCTGAATCTCCCTTTTGAACCCTAGCTTCTGTTCTCACTGCAACAAGTGAGCAATGCGTAGTTTTCGCCATTCCCCCACCCCCCCTTTTTGTACCTACCAAGAACTTGCTTCATGATGATCTTAAACAGGGTGAGGAAGAAGAAGTCTTTGGTGAGCCCAGGACACAGACGACTTGGAGGAGGAACAACTGCTCCATTTGAACCTAAAATGTCCTCTCTTCAGGCAGCAGGGAGCAAAAGCCTTCTCCACTATGCCAAGGACCCCATGCACCTTCAGGGAAGAAGAGTCAGCTGGTCCAAGAGGTGGAAAAAGAGGCTCTGTGTCAAATTCCATTGTCCTTAGGATGACCTTGAAATTTCTGTCAACATGTGACCCCAAGATCTATTTTGTGGCTCTTTTGGAAAGAAAAGCAGCAAATTGAGCTCTACTCTGTGTACTCCACTTTTGGCACCCCCAAAATTCTAGTAGTGAAAGGCTTGTCCCTATAATTGAAAATATGTGTGCCAAAACATGAATAATGAAACTTCTCAATAACCGTTTAAAGGTGACAATTGGGTAGGTGGGTACCAGATGGCCACTTAAGAATAATTGCTGGGTGAGTTTTAAAGGTGTAAATTGCTATTCAAAGAACCCTGGATTTTAGACAAACTCCCACAGACATCTTGAGAATAGCCTCCAGCTGGATGAGTAATGAGGACCAATTCATCAGGGGTCAGTCCCGTGAGGTAGGGAGCATCCCTCATTTTTAGAAGCTTAATGAATTATGGCTTTTGTATGTGCAGTGACCATGTTGGTTCTTTTGCTTTTCATTCTTGACCAGCACTTAACAAAGGGCATGTAGATTATCCAAGTCAGAACTTTCAACAATAAATATCAAGTGCCAGGTTTTCTTCTTAGGAATTTGGGAACACATCCAATGATGGGCTGAGGCTTGCTAGCCATACACAAGTCATGTGTGCTTGCTGTAATTACATTAAGTATCGAGTAATGGGCAGGACAAATGGTTGGGGAGACAGAGAAACACTTTATGGCTTAGAGTAAAGGCCATCAGGTTTTGGTCCATTAGCACAAATCCTTCAGTTTTATGAACTACGTTGAGACTATTACATCTACAGGAGTCACGTAAGAAACAACTCTTCTTTAACTGTGCCATGTTCACCACCCCTTCAGGCCTTGCCCGGCGCTGCCTCTCCAGTCTTACAGAGAAGAAGAAAAGAGCAGAAAGCTTTTCTGGAAAACAAGTGACGTAAGGCAGGTACAGTTGAGTTGGATTCCCCAGAGTCACTCGTGACCAGAGGACATCCGCAGGTGTGCCAGTCTCTGGGGGCTCACCCGGGCGAGGAGCAAGCCTTGCCTGCTGGCTGTCACTCCGCCCCCAAATTGCTTTCTGTACTATGTATTGCAACTGAGAATAATTGACCTGTAGCATTTAAGAAAACAACCTCACAACTTTTAAGTAATAGGCTTACCTAAAATAATAATAATAATAATAATAATAATAATAATAATAATAATAAATGGAATTTATTTTGCTCACCAAAAGTATACCCAAGACTTAAGTCCTAATTCTCCAAAGAGATTTGTGTGTAGCTCCCTCAAGGAAATCCATTTTCCCTTGGCAAAGAAAGTGCTGGGTGATGCCCAGTTACGTTGGATCACAGTTTTTCAGTCGATAACTGGTTTAAGTTAGCTATCTGAAGCCAAAAAACTGCCAGCATGTTTAAATTCTAGACGGCCCTGTGGGAGTAAGAGGGTGTGGCTGTACTTGCTGTACACGGGCTGTATGTTCTTCAGCCAAATTGTGGACCAGAGTAGACAATAGGAATAGACAAACCTCTCAAACACCAGAAAGGCACCCCCAGGTTGTCTGAGGAAGGCTGTGTGCATGGGTGTGTGTCCCGGTGTCAGCTATATAGGTACTGGGTGTGCCCATCATCTCTCACTTGCTAGGAACCAAAACGTAAGAAATCTCACTCCATATCCTTGAGTGTCACACGTCTGTCTTGGGCCCTTCTAGCTGGATCCCCTCTTGCAGATAATCTGCATGTGTCTATTCTTCGATAACCATTGTAAGTATCAGAACCACACAAGACAAGACAGAACTCAATCCATCATTTCGCAGCAAAGCCCAAACCCAAATAACCTTGCACCGCTGCTGTTAAAATCGCTTCAGTCCTGTGAGGTCAGGAGGAGCTCTCATTTTCTCTGAGCGGTTTTATAAACAAAACTTCACAAGAGGATGTCTATGAAGTAAATGTTTAAAGGCCTATCTGGCTATAAAAATAGTCCACTAATAAATATTTAGGGAAAGTAAAGTGTTTCTGAATATAGCATCATAATGAGCAAGGCCGAGGGTAAGGGAGAAGAGGAGGGTGCGGGTTGGGGCTCAGCTGTGGGCTGCTTGCTTGGCATGTGTGAGGCCTGGGACCATGCCCCAAACTTACAAACAAACAAAGCCTCTCTAATTATAAATGTTGAATAAATATTTATTCATAGACATAGTAATAAGCTGTTACCTGCTGAATCTATTTTAATTTGTTGTTTCAATATGATGGCTAATCATGGTTGTCAACTCGACTGCATGTGGAATCAACTAAACCCCAAGCTTCTGGGCACTCCTGTGAGGGATTTTCTTGATCAGATTATTTGAAGCAGGAAGACCCACCTTAAAATGTGTGTGGCACTTTCTGGTGACAGTCCACATAAAGAACATGGAAAAAAGAAATGTTTCTGCCTGCTTGCCATAACTCTTGCTGGCAAGTTCATCTGTTCTGCTGCAGCAGCATCCCAGGTATCAGAATCAGCTTCAAGATTCCAATGCAGACTAACAATCAGCAGCTCTCAGGAATCCCTCCAGTCTTCAGGGCCAGGGTGGGACTGCTGAGACATCAGCCTTGTGGACTGAACAATTAGATTCTCTGCCTAGCCAGTGGGAGACAGCCATTGCTGGACTATCCAGACCACATCCTGTGAGCCAATCTAACACATCCACTTTTAATATATATTCATTCTATCAGTTCTGCTCTTTTAGAGACCCCTGCCTAGCACATTCAGGAATCTGAATTTATTCAAGGAAGGTGAGGGAATGCTAAACTCTTAACAAACTCCAGGGTACTGCAAGTGAAACTAATAGAAAAAGACAACTAAAGGCCATGATGGGAGGGGTGTGAGGAAGGTGAAGGCATTTCCGAGTCAGGGTAGAAAGACAGAAATTACGGGCACCTAGGAAGGAGAAGCAGCCCCTCAGCCTAGAGTCTAACTGAAGCCTCTTGCCAGCTGATTGGCAATCCCAACACTCAACATTTGCTGTGAAGTTTGCAAGTATGGAGTTATTACTCCTCTCATACAAGATACAACAACAGCAACAAAATAGTGACCTGTAAATAGATGTTTCCTATCCTGACTTCCTGTTCCCAAATACTCAGCAGCCGCTTCCTAAATTACCACACAGAGGCTTATATTAACTGCAAGTGCTTGGCTGATAGCTCAGGCTTGTTACTAGCTAACTCTTACACTTAAATTAACCCATAATTCTTATCTATGGATTAGTACCTTTTCTCAATACAACATTGTCATCTTGCTTCTCTGCATTTGCTGGTGACTCTGACTCTGCCCCCACCCCTTCCCAGAATTCTCCTAGTCTGGCTCTCATGCTCAATCTCTTCCTGCCCAGCTATCGGCCAATCAGCATTTTATTAGCAAATGAAAGTAATACATATCCACAATGTACAGAAGGATTATCCCACAGCAGTGACCCAGGCTTACAGCCTGGATATATAGGACCTTGGATGATGTTTCATTCCCTTCCCAAGACATCTGAAAACCTCAAACACAACTGTTACAGTGAAAATATCCTTACTTGCTGTGCCCCTGCCAGCTAATACTATCAGGTGCCCCTTAGGTTTCATCAGGTGATTTCATTAGCTTTCTTAGCAACTTTTTGATGACAGTTGCTACAAACCCCACCAAAACACTGAACATGACTATTGCAAAAACAAACAAAAAACCAAACAAACAACATGCTATGAGCTGTGACTCTCCCTGGAGAGCTTGTACCCACACTAGAGAATGACTCACTCTCTGGGACTCTCCTTCAAGACGTCTACAGCCATACTCTCAGATGTGTCCTCTGGGTGCCTCCTCTCTAACCTCATGCTTAAGCCTATCAAATATCTTCCTCAGATCCCAAATCTACTTCGTTCTGAAATCCCTTTCTGTATCCAAGTCACAAATAGGGGTTGGCCTGAGCTGAGGATCCCTAAGATTCTAAAGGCATCTGAGGATGACAGGAGAGACCTGTGCCTGTACCCCAATAAGCTGATGCTCCCTTCCAACTCACTGCTATAGAAAGGATGACCAAGTTGAAATGCACACAGACACAATGCACTTGTGTGTTGTTATTTTAAGTTGCTTTTGAAAAAAAAATATGTTTAAACCAGTCAAATACTAGGAAGTTGCTTTACATATACCAGACCTTGGGCATGGCCTTGGCTATTATACCATCATGCATTTGCACACCACTGTTACTATGGAGGAAGTACAGAGATAGATAACCCCCCCCCCCCGCTTGCTCTCCCAGTGCTCTGAGAGAGAAATCACTGAAGTGGGGTGACATTCTAATCTGTGCTGTGTATCATGTCTTGAAACCCCTCAGTCTTGGGCCAACAGCACCAGCTAGTCATTGGCTGGAAGGAGTGGCCAACACACACAGGTAACAAGGATCTGGAGATGACCAGCTACATCTGGCCTTATATATAAAGGGGAACTCTTTAGCACATAGATGATAAGGATGAGCGGGGAGCTCCCCCACTGAGCAGGTGCCCTTAGCCTCTGTGTCAGTCAGAGTGGGCGGGGCTTCCTTTCCAAGTGGCATTTCAGCTTAGTCTCTGAGGCTCAGAAAGCCTCCCTCAGGTATCCACTCCCTTCGCTGATAAGGTTTGCTGTGCCCTTTCCCCTGCTGTCTCCTGGGAGGTCTGACTCGTGGCCCACCTGCTTTTGATTTTGTTAACTCAACCTTGCTCCTTTGTCTTGGAGAATGGCTCCCCACACCCCCATTCCCTTCTTCATCTGCTGGTTGTTTATTCTCTGTTCTATTTTCTATTTGCTCAGTATCCTCATCCCCCTTTTTTTGTCTTTCCTTGTCTGGACTTCAGTCTCCTAATGCTAATAGTGGCTATAGGAAAGATTTAAAGAGCCATTCTTAAAGGAAATTCACCGTCTAAGTCAACAAGAAATACGCTTTGTGATAAATCGCCTTCTGCAAGGGAAGGAGTGTGTGTGTGGAGCCTTCCTCCGCCCCACATGTGCTCCAGATAAGCTAATCGACAGCCACCAGCATGCGTGTGTTACCATGAGATGGCTTCTTCCAGCACTGCTTTCTCTTTTTATTTAATCCACCACCCCAGTCCATGGGATGCAGCTCTCTACAGTCAGGATAGGCCTTCCTACCTCCGTTACCCCAAACTAGACATTCCCTCACAGCCCTGCCCAGGGCCTTAAACAATTGACAGAACATACACAGCAAGCCTGAGACAGAGCAAGGCAGAGCTGGCAGCCTGTAGCAGAGCGGGAGAGCCTAAGGAGCTTCAGTGAGAACAGGAGATGGTTTTCAGAGTGGAAATGTTGTAGGATAGCAAACCTGCATGCACAAGGGAATGAAACAAGAACAGTGGGTCCAGAGGCACCAAGGCGGGTGGCTGCATTCAAGGGGCATTTCAAGGGGGTGGAAGGGGACATCTAGGGCAGGGTGAAAGCCAAGGTACTCAGGGACAAGTGACAGTTTTCTCCAGCCCTGACTGACCCAAGCCTACAAGTTCAATCCAGGCCACTTTTTTTTTTAATAGGAATCAGACCCTGACCTCATCATGGTGGCCTTTCATCACAGCATGAAGAGGCAGGTGGATCTCTTTGAGTTCCAGGCCAGTGTGGTGAACAGAGCAAGTTCCAGACCAGCCAGGGCTACATGAGACCCCCAGCTTGGAAAGACACAGTGGGAAATACACTGGCTCTGGCTAGTGTCTTAGTTGGGGCTCTGTTGCTGTGAAGAAACACCATGACTATGGCAACTCTGATAAAAGAACACGTTTCATTGGGGCTGGCTTACATGGTGGCGAGCATGGCGGCATGCAGGCAGACATGGTGCTGGAGAGGTAGCTGAGAGTCCTATATCTGGTTCCTCAGGCAGCAGGAAGTAACAGTCACAGTAGGCCTGGCTTGAGCATTTCAGACCTCAAAGCCCACTCCCTAGTGGTACACTTCCTCCAACAAAGCCTCACTACTCCAACAAGCCCATACCTCCTGATAACGCCACTCCCCATGAGCCTATGGGGACCATTATCTTTCAAACCACCACAGTTAGATGTCACATAAATATTTCAGACCCAAGTGTCTAGAACTGACCTTATTGTTTCCTATTATGTGACAAAACTTTTCCTGGGATTACCCTATTCACCCCAGATAAGGATCCCAAAACAGACCAAAATATGGATACCACTGAAGTCCTACTTGATAAACCAGTGAGTTTTATTGGGGTGACTTACAGGAGCAAAAGTGACTCAAAGACAGCTGAATCTCCAAAGCCCACCCCAGAATGGGTGACAGCTCACAAAGCTGGGGACCTGGAGCACACTGCACTCTATGAAGGCAGCTCAACAGGTTGGAGACAATCCTTTTCAAGTACCTCACTTGGTCTAAATCTTTTCCAGGTAGCTGGTTGTCTTTGCAACTTGGCTTTCCTGAGTTTTCTTTGCAGCTTTTATTGCTTATTCTGGCAGGGAGATACCAGTGAATCTGATCAGTTTCAGGGACTTCCTGAAGCTCTTTCAAGTTGTTCTTCCTGTTTAAGGAGGTCCCCTGCTGGATGGAATGTTTCAATCTTGGAGGAAACTGTTGCTCAGCATTTTCTCAGTGCTGGTCCCTTCCTGAGAAAGAGCCATCACCCCTTAGGTCAGTCACCTGCAAGCTGGAGCCTTGCTCTAGACTTCTCACTTATCCCCTCACAGACTCCAACACGAGTGGCTTCTGCCTCAGTGACATTACCATTGCTTGATCCCATGGCCACAGGTCTCATCTTACTTCCCTATCAGCAAAAAGCACCCCAATGTCTCCTGGAACATCTTGGCTCCTTCTGGTCTGTCTTCCTTATTCTGGATAAAGGGACTTTTGAATGACAAATCTTGTCATATTTTGTTTTGTGTCTGTGCTTTAAGTCTGGAAAATCAAGGCCACAAACATAGGAACAGAGAGAAATTCCTAAGAACAAGAAGACAAAGGTATTATCTCCACAAGATGAACTTTGTCCTCTGGATGAAGTGATAAATTCACATCCCTGCACAGGACACTTATTCACAATCTGCCAAGCTTCTTTTTATCTGGAATTACCAATGATTTCAGGGTAAAAGAGAGGGTGTATTCTTCTCAGTGAGATATTGTTGGGCTTTAAAAATCTTACTTTATTATTTCAAGGTTTTTAAACATTTGAGCTCTTTGAAAAGGCTTTATTACCTAGTGTTAATAATCAATAGCCAAAGCCCTCTTGGAGACACATGTGCCTAAAATGAGCTAAAGGAACATTTTTTTTTTCTTTTTAAAAAAGGCTCAGTGAGTAACAGCACCTGGTGCCTTGTCTGAGGACCAGGGTTCTATGTCTGGTATCCCCATGGTAGAAGGAGAGAACAGATTCCTGTAAGTCATCCTTTGACCTCCACCCCAGTGCTGTGGCACCCACACCCACATACATATGTTTGCACACACCGCTAAGAAAACTAATGTAATAAAAATATAATGAGCTAAAAGAAGAGCCTCCCTTCAGTCTACCCTCACTTCCAGATGTGTGCATCACTGTGCCCTATGCACCCTCATGTAGATGTAACCATCTTGTTAAATAAGAAACACAGAACCAATTGCAGAGTTAAAAGCCAAGAGGTCAGAGCAATAGCTGAGAGCTGAACACCTTACCTTTCACTGCTGCTGCTGTCTTTCCTCTCCGCAAGAGGCCTACTTCCTGTGTCCTGTCTTTCATATAGACTTTCTGTTCTGCTTTCTCATTGGTTGTAAACCCAGCCACATGACCCCCTCGTCACTGCCTTTCTGTACAGACCTCCAGGTCGTCTATGGTTGGTATTGAGATTAAAGGCATGTGTCGCCATGCTGGCTATATCCGTGAACACACAGAGATCCTGTCTAGCTCTGTCTCCCAAGTGCTGGGATTAAAGGCATGCACCACCACCACCCAGCTTCTGCTATGGCTTGCTCTGACCCCAAGGCAACTTTATTAACATACAAATAAAATCACATTTCAATACAAATAAAATATCACCATACCCTCACTTCCAGATGTGTGCATCACCATGCCCTATGCACCCTCACTTCCAGATGTGCATCACTGAGCCCTGTGCAATGAGTGTCACAGGCAGGGCAGTAATACCCGGGGTAGTCCCTGGAAAGTTGAGAATTATGTGATTAACGTATGCGCATGACTCCTGTGCATTGGAAGCCCCATGGAGCTCTGAGTGAGATTGGCCACAGTGATTGCAGAGAATGTGTTGTTATGTGGCACTGGCGGCCTCACACCACTTTCAGTTCTCCAGAGATTTGTTCCCTGGTGAGAAAACACTTTTGCCCAAGATCACAATAGCTAGGAAGTGCTATTCTGAAAAGTATATATATATATATATATCCCCTAAGACAATGGGGTGGGGGCTGGAGAGATGGCTCTGGAGTTAAGAGCATATACTGCTCTTGCAGAGAATTGGAGTTTGATTCCCAGTTCCCACATCAGGCAGCCCATAGGCATCTTTAACTGTAGCTCCAGGGGATCGGAGGGCTCCACCCTCCCTATGCACCAGCAGTCAAGTACACATACTCACAGATACATTAAATAAAAATAATAAAATAAATCTTTTTAAAGTCATTTTTAAAAAGGGAGTGGGGAGCCTGCACATAATGACTTTGTCTGCAGGGGTCTGAGAAGCTGGATCCAGAGGGGACAAATGGCCAGGTAGCACAGGCTGAAGTGGTCCAGCCTCAACGCACTGGGTACTGTGTCAGAAAGAGCTTTCTGTGGGAACTTCTGAGGAAGACTTGATATGCAGAGGCACCAAGCATTTACAACAAATGTCTCAACAGAGCACTCATCAATGGGGCCCTGGGAGCTCTCAGCTGAGAGGTGCAGGTTACCGGGAGAAGAAGACACCCAGAAACTAGCTTCCTACAGTTCCACTCCACTGACTCTACCATGGGGAACTGCAAAACAGTAGCAGACACCTTTGTTTGTTTGTTTTGTTTTTCCAGACAGGGTGTCTCTGCGTAGTTTTGGTGCCTTTTCTGGAACTCACGCTGTAGACCAGGTTGGCCTTGAACTCACAGAGATCCGCCTGCCTCTGCCTCCCAAGTGCTGGGATTAAAGGCATGCACCACCACTGCCCGGCAGCAGACACCTTTTGCTAAGCACAACAATGCATGGTTGTAATCTCAGCACTCAAATTCCAAGTCAGGAAAATGGCAAGTTTGAGGCAAGTCTGCACTTCATAGCATGTCCAATGCCTGCTTGTACTACATTGAAACTGCCAAAAAGAAGGCAAGAAAGATTAGCCTTTAAAAACATGCAGTATGTAATTACATGCTTTTGATACAGCTGCTGTTCATCCTTTGGGAATATAGATTTCTGTTGGTGACTAAAAGATCCTCTCACATGTTAGCGCCACCCAGCCCTACACTATAAGAGTCTAAATTCTGGAATGGTCATCCTGTTTGCCTGGACTTGGATGTTGTCAGCCCCTCAGAAACACACTCACTAGAGTACTTTCTTAATGAGTAATGAGAATAATAACATGAAAAAAAAAAAGTTTTTTATCAAGGGTGAGATACCCTTACCCACCAGAACCCAGGAGTGCACAGTACCCTTAACTTTTTAGATGTTAAAAAACACTGGAGGAGCCGTGTGTGTGGTAGCTATAATCCTGACACTTGGGAAATGGAGGCAGGAGGATCATTAATTCAAGGTCATCTTTGGATGCATAGAGTGGAGGCCAGTCTCAAATACACAGACTTCTAAACACACACACACACACACACACACACACACACACACACACACACCAAACCAAAGCAACAACAACAAAACCCACATGTGCTCCAGAATCACCCACAAGAAACAGTCCATTGAACACTAATCTCAAATCTGTCTCCCCAAGACTCCGCCCAGAATGGGAAATGAAAATATAAACGTGGTTTAGGTGGCTGAAAGGTAGAGAAACCTCTCATCACATGAGAGAAAAAGAGGAAGGGTGGCCGGAAAGAGGATCAGTGGGAAGATGAGAGGGAGCCAAGGATTAGGAATACGCCCTTTACAGCGTCATGAGCAGCAAAGGCGCGGAGAGAAGAACTCCGCCCACCAGGAGGTGGGACAGCAAAACAGAAGAAAAAGCTACAGATGGTGTTGTGCAGCTATTTCCTCTGAATGGAAACATCCTCTCCCCTAAGACTGGGGAAGTAAAGAAAACATGCAAAGCTAGGAAAGGCTACAAAGCCTCAAGATTCCCAGGCTCCTCTGGGAAGGTGAGCAGTAAACTGTGGCTTCAGCTCTAGAGACGAAGCTTTTGGGAGTGCTCACTCATGCTGGGGAGCTTTTCAGTGATGAGCTGCCTTTGAGACACCCATGCTCCTGGATATAGTTTCAGTAAGTTCCTTGGCTCTCCAAGCTAGACCTTGTTGAATCGCTTCTTTGGCCTGTAATTGGTGCTCTATCTAGGGTGAAAACACGTTTATTTCTCCCCAGGAAAAGTAATTCAACAAAAGGGGGCTGAAGAGATGGCTCAGTGATTATGTGCACACAGGGCTCCTGCAGAAGACTCACGTTCAGTTACCAGCACCCACATTGGAAAGTTCACACCTACATGTAACTCCAGCTGCAGGAGATCTAATGCCCTCCTCTGGTCTCTGCAGGTACTGCATCCACGTGCATCTACCCACACATAGACACATACATACACACACTTTTTTTAATTTGTGGGGGCGGGGCAGGGGCAAGTAATGCACCAAGTGAGTTTCCTAAAGAAATTGCATCCAAAGAAGTCTGTAGTACTTAAAAATACAAACTGTCTTCCAGTCACAGACAACTATCATTTTAATATAAACTGACAAATTACAGTTATATGTATTTATGAGTTACAGATGGATTGCTGGTATGATATTTGGTTATACATGCAATTAAATCAAGATAGTTATCATGTCCATCCAAAATTCCCAAATGCTCCTCTTTGTGTGTGTGTGTGTGTGTGTGTGTGTGTGTGTGTGTGTGTGTGGTGAGAATATTTGAAATTGTACTCAGTTATTTTGAAATGTATTATACAGTGTTATTTACCCTCTCTTAGTTACTTTTCCTGTTACAGTGATAAAACACCTGGCACAAGCAACTCCAGGGAGAAAGGGTTTTTACTGGCTCACACGGAGGTACAGTCCATCATGGCGGGAAAATCCTGGTGGCAGGAACTTGAGGAGGCAGCTGGTCCGTATCAAAGCTGCACTAAGGAAGCAGAGAAATGAACGCTTTCTGTTCTGCTGGTTTCTCCTCTCTCCCAGGCCAGGGAATGGTGCTGTCTACTTTTAGAGTGGGTCTTCTCACCTCTAACCTAATCAAGGTAAATCCCATGGCACATGACCAGAGGCTAACCTAATTAAGAGGTTAGTTAATTACTGACTTAATCACAGGAGAGTTATCTCCTGCGTGATTTGAGATCCATCCAAGTTGACAAGCAGCACTAGCCATCAACAGGACTGGATTTGCCACCCTGTGCAATAGAGCTTGGAAAAGAGAAGCAGCTCAATATATTTCTGCAGTCTGAGGGGAGGCTTTCTATCCTTGGATCCACATCTCCCTACCCCCACTCCGATTCCCTAACTGCCATTTTAATCTCTACGTCTGTTGTTTGAAATTCCATAGATGAATGAACACATGTGGTATTTGTCTTTCTGTGCCTGCTTTATTTCACTTAGCATAATCATGCTCCAGTTTCATCCAGGTTGCCAGAAATGACAGGATTTCCTTCTCTGCTAGACCTGGGCAGCGTTCGAGCTGTGCATGTGCCTCTTGCTCCTGTGCTTCGTTTACCTGCCAAAGAGAACTTGGGCTCCATAGCTCTTCACACACTGCTTGGCACACAGTAAGCGCTCCAGATACAGCCATTGCGTTGCTAAGTGAATAAAGGAGAGATGTAATAAATATTTAGTTACTTCTAGAAGTTTCCTTAAAGCCAGCGTCTTTCCTGGATTCTGAATGGACCTTCTGGATTCTGCATTGAGAGTCTGGTGCTTCCATACCTCTCTCTCTCTCTCTCTCTGTTTTTCTGTCTCTGTCTGTCTCTGTCTGTCTGTCTGTCTGTCTCTCTCTCTCTCTCTCTCTCTCTCTCTCTCTCTCTGTGTGTGTGTGTGTGTGTGTGTGTTTGTGTGTGTGTGTGTGTAAGGACAGCCACCAGGATGGAGGGGCCCTCTATTTTAGAGTTTGAAGAATAAACATTTTCCAGAACGGGAAGCAGGTAACCCACTGTTTTCTAACTAAATCAGATGCCCTTCCTATAGGAGTGTCCTATGACCGTCTTGGTGAAGCGGTGTTCTCTGGGCTGGTGAGGAAGTGGCAAGGAATGAAGATGGGTCTGGAGGCGCCGTGACTCCTGGTTCCTTACATGGCCCCTAGAGCCTGTCCAGCTTCACCTCATCCTCTCCCACCGCGCTGGTTTCTTTTCCGTTCTATAACGGTGCACAGTTCTTTCCAGCCTCAGGGGCTCTGCATTTGCTGCCCCTGCCTGCTGCCCCCTTCCCCTTCCCCACTGTATCTGGCCTCACTTCTCTAGAAACTGCTGCAGCCCCAATGCCCAGAGCAAGTCTCTTGGTTCTTCACAGGTCCTTTGGGCTTTCTTCAATGCATCCATCACGGGCTCTTTCCTTCTCCATCCTAAAACCCCAGTGGTATGAGCAGATCTGCCTGCCTGCCTCTGTGGGGCTCATTCCCCTCTCAGGGTCTTGCCCAGGGGTCAGCCCGTGGTAAGGGGTAAATAAACACTTCCTCAATAGCCCTTGCTGCTCTTTAGAGGGTAGTATTCGGCAGCCCAAGTAAGACATTTTTTTTCTGGTTTTGTGGAATTTTTTTTTTAAAGGAGGATACATTTACTTGATTCTGAAATATGCATTTTCTCTTGCATCCCTGGAGTGTAAAGAAAATGAGGAAATGTTAAAATCTAAATTACGGATCAGTGTCTCACTGTTTAATCTGAGAATGAACATACAAAGCAGGATTCTGGATGGAGCTCAGTGGTGGAAGGGTTTCTCAGCATATTGGAGGTCCTGGGTTCGATTCCCAGCACACACACGAAATGAGAACAAGAGATTTAAGAAATAAACATATAGTCATAGCAACTTGTTGCAAATAGTTAGTCTTTCATCCCATGACAATAAAGTATGTAACATTTTAGGCCAAATTTCATATTGGATTCGTGTTTAAAATATTTATAGAATTTGTTTCCAAAGCAAGAAACATTAAGTAGTGTGAGGTAGTGCAGCCTCAGTTCTGAATTCTGAGAATTCAGCTGTGTTTATTGGAGTCACATATACAGTTGACCTCGCTGCCGTGGCTATTACTGTTTTTAGAATCACAGCTGACTTTCATTGTTTTATGTTTGGAAGTGAAATTGAAGTTGATTAAGAAAAAGTTTAACACAGATTTAAGTGTGGGTATTGAGAGAGAGAGAATTGCTTTTTAAAATACATTTATTTGTTTGTTTGTTTGTTTGTTTGTTTGTTTATTTTTGAGATAGGGTTTCTCTGTGTAGCCCTGTCTGTCCTTTAACTTGCTCTGTATACCAGGCTGGTCTTGAACTCAGAGATCTGCCTGCCTCTGTCTCCTGAGTGCTGGGATACAAGGCAAGAGCCACATGCCCATTTCAAAATATGAATGTTTTAATTTTGTCTGCTATTTACTTATTTATTTAGCCCTGCCTGAGATTACAGGCTCCTAGTTTGTGTGGTGCTGGGAATTGAACCTATGGCTTTGTGCATACCAGTACGCTACCATCTGAGTTGTATCTCCTAGTCCGTTTACTTGCTTATTTTGTTGTTGAATTTTTAAGGCAAGGACTTGCTGTGTAGCCCGGGCTGGCCTCAGACTTGAGGTTCTCCAGCCTCAACCCTGAATGTTAGGATTACATATGAACTCCAACACACCTAGCTCACAGCTGACTCTTTACAGTAATTAACAAAGGATAAAATACAAGCATTAGACAGTTATAAATCTAACTTGCTACTTAAAATGTTAGCCTAAGAATCATGTAGATGCTTTTTTGGTTTGAAACTAGTACAAACAAAATAGATGGGATTTCCTGCAGATTCAGTCAAATAGACAGTCTCTTAAATGTAAATTTTAGGCGGAGGGACATTTGTTACCAATGAAAAGCCAGAGTTTTTAAGAAGAAAACTTCGTATGAAGTGTTCCTTCCCCATGCTGGCTGCAGAAAGGATATGGGGTCCTGCTTGGTGTTCTGCGGGGGGTTGCTGGGGATGTCTTTCTGTATACTGTGAATGTGTTGCTCTAATTGATTGATAAATAAAATGATGATTGGCCAGTAGCCAGGCAGGAAGTATAGTATAGGCGGGAAAAGCAGAGAGGAGAATTCTGGGAAGTAGAAGGTTGAGTCAGGAGACATTGCCAGACGCTGCCATGAGAAGCAAGATTTAAAGTACCAGTATATAGTTGGAATCTTAAAAGTTCTTATTAATAAAATCAAACCTGAGGCCAGGTATTGGGATGAATGCTGGAAGATCAGAGACACAGAACAAGCCACAGCTACCTCACCTCACCAGTTCCTCAGCTGGTCTTGTTTCCTCAATTGCAAGCTTCTGAATCCTCATCCAAATGAATCTCAGCTGAACTGTGCTGCTCCCAAGCCTAAAAGCTAAATCAGCCTGCTAAACCAGCCAAATGCTTAACTAGCCAAATGCTTCTAGTTTCTGGTCTTCATGCCTTATATATCTTTCTACTTTCTGCCGTCACTCCCTGGGATTAGAGGCTGGATTTCTGGGATTAAAGGCGTGTGTCACCATGACTGGCTGTTTCTAATGTGGCCTTGAACTCAGAGATCCAGAGGTATTTCTGTCTCTGAAATGCTAGGATTAAAGGCATGTGCTACCACTGCCTATCCTCCTGTTTAATATCGTGGCTGTCCTGCTCTCTGACACCAGATAAGTTTATTTCAGGGAACACACAATATTTCGGGGAACACAATACCACCACACCAGTAAGCCACAAGCCATGTGGCAACTTATAGATTAATAGAAATGGGTTAATTTAAGATAGAAGAACTAGATAGCAAGAAGCCGGCCATGGCCATACAGTTTATAAGCAACATAAGTCTCTGTGTGTTTACTTGGGTCTGAGCAGCTTCAGGAGCCAGTTGGACACAGGAATATTTCAGCTACAGAGGATTTGAAGGCAGGCAATCTCTCTTCACACTCAAAGCCAGAGGCAACAGCTTTGAATTTTTCTTAAAAAAAAAAACAAAAAAAAAACCAATATTTTTTTATTGTTAATTATGTGTGTGCGTGCGCACGCACATGTGCGCACAAGTGAATGTGCATGTTTGTGTGGGTGCCTGTGGAGGCCACATATGTTGGATCCCCTTGGAGCTGGAGTTACAGGGGTTGTGATCTGTGTGTGTGTGTGTGTGTGTGTGTGTGTGTGTGTGCATGCTGGTGTGCACACTTGTGGGGGTACCTGGGAGAAGTTCTAGGGGTTGCATCTGCCTGCTGTGGGTACTTGGAACTGAACTGTAGTCCTCTGGGAGAGCAGTACATGCTCATGATTGTTGAGCCATCTCTCCAGCCCTGAATTTGAAGTTGTTTTTCATTCATTCAGGTGAATCAATTTCTTTTATATGATGGATAACAACTGTAGGCTGTTAGACGCATAACACTCTCCCCAGATATTGTTCTATGACTCGTATTTTTCACTGGAAAATTATCAGATACTATGTGCCTTCAGCCCATTTTAATTAGGTTATATATGCATATTTTTATTTATTCTTTGAGAATTTCATACATGTATACAGGGAAATACCATCATCTCCATCTCCCATTCCTGTTAACTCTCCTTAGATCCTCCTCCCAACTTTATGCCCTCTGCTTTTATATTTTCACAAACTCATTAAGTCCAGGGAGCATTACCTACCTGTTTATGGGTACAGGGTCATCCAATGAGAAAGGGGCAACCCACCAGTGGCCAGGTAACACCCCCGAAGAAGAATGACTCGTCCTTCCGTAGCAGCTGTCAAGTTACCTTGTTTCCCCTCCACAGCACTGTTTTGGTTCTTATTGATTTCAGTCCTCTAAGGAAATATTATCTTTTTTATTTCATGGCTGAACACATCTCCTAGTAGATGGAGAGATGCTTTATTGATGGGCTTGCTTCTGATTCCTGAGTAGTCATTCCCTTGTGTGAAGTGTGTTTTACAGGTGGCCAGAGCGATGGCATACTAGTGAGTGTCTGCAGAGTTCAGGACAGTAAGAGCCACTTGGCACTGCCCTTGTCTGAGCCAGCATTCCTGGGAGTGCCTTAGTTGCTTTGCTGATTGCTGGTACTTAGCATGGAGCACGGGCAGCCAGGTTTGGAGCAGATGGGACACTGCTGGGCTAGTAATAGGCATTCTATACCGAGTGTCTTTTCTCTGCATCTCACTTTCCTGGACTTAGAAGTCAGAAGCCAGTTCCTTGCGAATCCAAAAACACCTAATGGGGAGAATGAGTGATTAGGGTAAAGGTTAAGTTTGACTCACTGTTTCAGAGGGTTTCAGTTCAGAAAGGGGATGCAGCTTAGCTCCTGGTGGAGGGGATATGGGAGAGGCTTGTTAACATCATGGGTGGTCAGGAAGCATAGCAGAAGACGAGAACCTGGGGCCAGGCTCTCACAGGGAAAGCCCCATCCTTAATGACCTACTTCTACCAGCTAGACCCTAGTTCCTAAAGATTCCATAGCTTTCCAAAAATAGTACCTCTAAGCCTGAGAACAAGGGTTCAAAATGTGATTCTGTGGGGTAAATTTCAGACTCAAGACTTAACGACATATGAGACATCCCCAAAAGGCAGTTTTCACAGCACACTGAGTACGAGTCTGCAGGAACCGATGCAGAGCTCACTCAAGTTACTGTCTTGGACAGTGGCACTGACTTGTTTCCTAAAAGCAACAAGGACATCCCTTTGAAAAGGACATTTCTATTTGGAGTTTATTTAAGACCCGGACTCATTCACTTGGATTTAATGTGAACCAAAGAATCATTTGTCAGAATACATGTTATGCAAATAATAGGCTGTATCTGTAAGTGATGTACTGTGTGTCTGCACTGTGCTAAGTGATATCCACACATTATCTCAATTAGTCCTTTCAAGCATCACTGTCTACATTCTGTCACGTGTAAAGCATCATCTACCTCTAATTTTTTTTACATTTATTTATTTATTTATTTATTTATTTATTTATTTATTTATGGGAAGAGGGCTATGGAGATGTCACAGCATAAGTGTTGAGGTCAGAGGTCAACTCCTTACACTGTGTGGGTTCCTGCCTGGGGTTTAACTCAGGCTGTCAGGCTTTGCATAACAAGTGTTTCTCTCTGCTAAGCTGTTTCACCTGCCCAATGGCATTGATCCTAAGATGAGAAATTGGGCACAGGATGGCACAGCTTCGTGTTACCAAGCCATCAGGTAGTCAAGTTGGCGTTTGAGCCCAGACAATCAGATTTTTCAACCCACCACTCTGTCGTTCAGTACATGTTTTATGTATACATTTGTATAATATTCCTTTACATTGTGTGAATATATGTCACTGACTGGCCAATAACTGGGCAGGATAAGGTTAGGCGGGAGAACCAGACTAAGGACATTGGGAAGAAGATGAGCAGAGTCAGAGGAGTTGCCAGCAAGACACAGAGAGGAGGCAGGAGGTGCAAGATGAAAGAGAGGTAATGCCACATGACAGAATGAAGATTAACAAGGATGGATTAATTTAAGTTGTCAGAGCTAGTTAATAACAAGCCTAAGCTGTTAGACAAGCATTTATAATTAATATTAAGTCTATGTGCATTTATTTTGGAATCATCCAACAAAAACTCTGCCTACATACATCTATAAATATAAATAAATATATCAAATTCATATATATGTATGTATGTGCATTACAAAGTCTTAATCCACATCCAAAGCTTACAATGAGCTTCTGCAGACAAGCAATCCACCTTCATCACGAGACTTTAAGAGATTTAGCATCAAGGTTTACATTTATGCCATACTGCTCTCTAATGCTTTTTGCTTTTGTTTGTGTTTTGAGACAAGGTCTCATGGAGTCCAAGCTGGCCCGGAACCCACTCTTTAAAAAGAGCTGACCTTGAACTCTTGATCCTTCCTGCTCTATCTTCCAACTGATGGGACTATAGGTGTTTGGCATTAGGCCCAGCTCTTGAAATTCTTTAATTCACGAGACAGACAATCACTATTCTTGTACTGAGACTCTCGAGTTACCGACTTGTGCCGTCCCATTTGCACCAGTAAAGCTCAATGAATACTTGAACATGGTGACAGCTCAGGGTAGCTCCTTCTCCCTTCCATTAGTCTTAGAGATCTTTAAAATAAGGGCAAGTCACAAAACCTGGCAGAAGCGCAAAGCATCAGTCCAGCAGGAAGCATATCTTGAGGCCTCATTCCTTCCAGAACACACAATGCTTCACAGATGACTTGACCTAAACACAGTGTTCCCTCTCCCTGGGTTAGTTCTCCCAAAGTCAAATCTAAGAGAGCACGCTTCTCTCTCTTTCTTATTTTGCCTCAAGACCCTGGATTTGGTCTACTCCTCACCCAGGAGGCCGGCAGGCTTGAAGTCTGTACCACATTCTCTGACTGGCCAGGTGGACATATGTGCACTGCAGTGTTCTGATCATTCATGTTGCAGTGTGAATTTCCACCCAGCTCCATCCTCTGGTGGCGTGTCTCAGCCCTTCGCTTCCCAGTGGCCAGAGCATTGCCCAGGCTTCCCTGCCTCACTGCTCCTGCGTACCCACTGAGCTTTATCATCACGAAGCTGAGGCGCCTTTCATGTGTTGGACCATTTGCAGTGTTTCAGGACTCATCTTTTTATACCTTTGATCATTTACAGCTCCCCTGTGTTTCTAAATGTTTTATAAGCATTTCTTCTTTGGAAACAGAGTCAGTCTTTGCTCAGAATCCTGAGCTGTCTTTGAATTCACAATCCTCCTGCCTCACCTTTTCAAATACTGGGATACCAGTTAGGTATGGAACATCTACCCTCAAAAGATCTCTCCCCCCCCCCCCCCCGCGACGGGATCTTTTTTTTTTTTAAGATTTATTTATTTTCATTTTGTATAAATGATGTTTTACCTGAATGAATGGTTTGTGTACCATTCCTATGCCTGGTGCCCATGGAAACCAGAAGAGGGCATCAGAGCCTCTGGAACTCCAGTTAGACATGGTTCTAAGAAGCCACAAGGGGGCTGGGAATTGAAGCTCAGCCCTCTGGAAGAGCAGCCCATGTTTTAACCTCTGATTCATCTTTCCAGCCCCCAAGACAGGGTCTTATGCCCCCCAATTCAGGGTCACCCCTAGGCTGACCTTGAATCTGCTGCTTTGTGGAGTATGACCTTCAACTTTTGATCCTCCTGCCTCCACCTTCTTAGAACTTCAGTCCTTGAGTGCAGCCTTGGCCCACCACATCACCCCTGTTTATTTAGTGCTGAGGATGGACGCAGGGCTTTGTGCGTGTTGGGCAAGCACTCTAACTGAGCTTTATCCCCTGCCCATATCCATTCATATTCTCTCTCCAATAGACGTTGGTCATTTGGAGTAGCAGTATTACAAGTGGCTGACATTTAGTGACTGCTACTTTGTGCTAGCAGTCTGCTGAGATTTATGCTCTGTATTAATTTCATACTCATATAGGTAAGTGAGTCACAGAGAAGCCTAGCCTTCCCAGCACAGCAGGCCGGTTCCTGACATGCCCTGCACAGTCTGGATGCTTTTGTCCCCTCACCCTTCATCCGGGGTAAGCTAGGCTTTATCTGAACCTTCAGAAGACTGCTTCCTTTAAGGTCTATGGCTACATTTCAGGAGTAATTGTAATCATTTCCATGTTCTAAGAGAATATTAAATTCCACCCTCTGAGCTCTAGATTGACCCGTCTGTCTACCGGAATCCACCAGGACTGTTCCTGGAGTGGGAAAAGACGTAAGGGGAGCATAAAGAACATGGATGAGATGCAAAACTCCTGCCTGGAAGTCCAACTCCAATTCACGCAAAGTGATGTTGACAGATATGACAATCTGTGTTAACATCTGAAGTAGCCACAGTCTACAGAGCCAGACCCAGGACAGGCACCAAAACTCCACAGAGTTTGTCTTGAAAAGACAAACAACCCGGTATCTGTCGCCGGCGATGACAGTGAGGATGGATTCAGTGGGTTACTGAATTTGGATTTGTGACGTTAAAGACGTGCTTGCTCAAGGCCTCCAAGTTGCAGCTTCCATTCCCTGCCACTCATCACTGCGGCCAAAGGCTGGTTCGACCTCACTGAGGCACCCAGTTCTTCAAGCCACTGTCCTCTCTCGTGAGATGACTCATGAGAGCAGCCAAGCGTTCGTTGCCTCACAGTGCGTTCGTTCATTGTGCTCGCATCGCGTCGTGGGTCTACTTCTGCGCCAGGGGAGCCGGGGCAGAGGAAGTGTAAATATGCTGACACGTATTGAGTTTGCAGTCTGCCTAGCGGGCAGCTCTCCTCCCTTTGTGGTTGTTCCCCAAACCGAATTTTTTCTCCGTCTAACTCCTTAACCACTGCCTTCAATCAGCGTGGTTCTGGGCGGGAGGACCGGAGGCTGCCCCAAAACCCAGAACCGGAGGTCTCCATCAGACAGTCGTTTGCGCATCCTCTGGGTCCAGAGGCAAATCCCCCTAAAGTTCCAACCCCGTTTCCTCAGCTGACGTTGTGAAGGAGGAAGACAAGGAAGAGCGTTGGCGGGAATCGCACCCGGGCAGTGGAGGCGCCAATCCGCCAAGCCGCCTCTCTGGGCGAACAGCGGCTCGGTTGGCCCCGCCCCTCTGTGATGCCCCGCCCCCTGCAGCCAGGCCCCGCCTTTGCTGAGTACTGCCCGCCCCCAGCTCCAGGCTCAGCCCCTACTCGCTCCAGCCTCGCGTTAACCACGCCCCCCCGAACACGCCCCGCCCACGGTAACTCTAGCTTCCTCTAGGCCCCGCCTCTCCGCCGGAGACTCGCCCCTAACGTGAAGTTCCGCCCCGGGTCTTCTACGCCCCAGCCTGGGCTTGATCCCGCCTCTCGCTCCCGCTCCGCCCCCAGCCTTGGCCCCAACCCTCCCGCGGTCCCTGCTTGCGCTCCGCCCTCCTTGCGCCCGCTGTCTGCGCCCAGGACCCGCCCGCACTCGCGCCCCGCCCCGGCCCAGACCACCTCTGCGCCCGCGGGCGGGGTCCAGGCGCTCTTTGCTGTCGCGGCGTGCCTGCACCTCACCACCTCCGCCCCTCGATCTCCACCGCCGTGGTTCCCGGAGCCGCGCGCGCCCCCGGCCGGGCGAGCCCCACACGACGAGGGAGCCGCAGGACCCGCCGGGCGCCATGCGAGCCAGGTAGGCGCGGCGAGAAGCCCGGGGCCGGACGGCGCACCCTAACCCAGCGCGCGGGGTGGCTTCGGGCTGCATCCCAGGCTCAGGGGCGCGGCCAGCCCTGAGCAGCTCCGAACCCCTAGAGCTCCGTGGGTCCTGCCCTCTGTGGTCACGGCCCGGCCCGGGCTGCCGATTGTGGTCGCTAGGGCCTGGGGCGCAGGGAGGGCTGAGAGGGGTCGCGGCGCCACCCGCGCAGTTCTGGGGAGGAGCGAAGGGCGCGCGGCTCCTGGCAAAACTTGGTGACAATGCACATTTCAACTTCTTCGGAGAGCCCTCCCGGAGGATGAAATTGAAAACTCCGATTTCTGTCTTGGAGATCGAGTGACCGAGCACCCTCGAGGTGACAGCGCCAGCGTGCACGGGTGGGAGCGGCTGGGATAGAGGAGCGTTGTTCTGCAAATACTGTTTTTCGGGAAGCCGCCCTGCGCCCCCGAGTGTTTCTTTTTAGAGAGTCCCAGTTTAGGTGCCAGGAGGCTCCTAACTGGGATTGGAAGAGCAGTGAGCAGGTTTTGGGGGCTTCGTGGTGTGGACTCGGGGGTCGGGGGGCTGACTGGTGCTGGCTCTCCCCGGGTGTGGGGCGCCGGCAGATGCCGCACGGGAGGAGCAGTGGAGAGCTGGCTGGCTGGCCGCTCTGTGTGCGCAGAAGGTTGTGGAGCCTCGTGGATCAGTGAGATTTGAAAGGGAATAGCGTGCTGGGTTTGATTCATGTTTATCCTTCCCTTGCTAGCGCAGCTGATTGGTGTTCGGTGATTTAGCAGCAGAAATAAAGTTCACATAACTTTTGCTCTGATTATAAAAGCAGTGAGTGTCAAGAACAGAAATAAACAAACGAGAGACCCACGGTTCGTGGGGGGTGGGGGTGGGGGGTCACAGCCTTGTAGATTTAATCATTGAATTATACCTGGAACCTTCTTGCATAATCCCAAAAAAAACCCTTGTAGGAAACCATCCACATCCCACCCTTCTGATTGTCTCTCCAGTGCCCAAAGTTTAGATTTTTTTTTAGCGTGCCTCACCACAGAGGCCGTTTGTGATAGTCACGAGTCCCCTTTTGATGTGCTGGGGTTTTCCATGAGATGGTGGGTCCAGATGGAGAGAGGAGGAGACCCGGTACTCAGCCCTGTCCGTGGTTTTGGTGCGGAGCCTTGTAAAAATGATAGTAATGATTCTCAATCTGCTTCCTAGGCCACCATAAAACATAATGGGTGGTTTGCGGAGCGTTTTGGCATCCTTAGATGGACAGCGGCTGTATTTCAATGTGCTGGGGAGCATTTAGCTGTTCTACGGTGTCATCCAGTAAAACAGGCTACCGAGAGCTTGGCTACCCTGCCCTGGAAGCAAGATCCAGGCAGGCCCCAGGGATCCCAGAACACACTCCTATTTCCCTGTTGATGCAGGCCAAGTCCTTCAAAGTGGGAAGCTTGGAAGTAGCTGGGATTCTCCAGGCTGCTTCCCTGCAGCTCCTTCTGGACTTGGGAGGATGGGTGGGTGTCCTGAAGTCGGGGGGGCATTGGTGCCTGGTACATGCCCAGGCCATCGTCCAAGAGAGAACAGTTGGTTCTGGGAGGACTCATGAAGTGAACAACCTGGTTTCCCAGCGATTTGTTTCATGTCTCACGTGTTTACCGACGGAACAATGACCAGCTCCGAGGCCGGCTGCAGAAATGCCAGTGAGGTCTCTGTGGACTTTCCTTTCTTTCCTGTTGTCCCCAGGTCCTGGCACCAGGCTTTAATGTTCTTAAAGAACAATTACTAGGGACCCAGACGGAGAGGTGAGGCACAGGCTGCCTTTTGTCCTCACCCTGTCTCCCAGCCAAGAGCCGAGCTGGAAGCTTCTCTTCATGTCACTGGTGACCCTCTGATAGTTTCGTTTTTAATGGTTGCTGTCCCCAGCACTTTGATGTGGCCTGGGTCTGGTTGCAGACGGGAGCTCAGGCGGGGCTTGGAAGGGTCCAGAAACCTGGCTGGATTAAATTGTTGATAAGACATCCTTCATTCCTGCTGTTGTTAATAGAAGTTGTGCTGTTAATTTTCTGGGCAGAGGTAGAAGTGGGGGGTGGGGGGTGGGGGAGCGGAGGGGGGTCCTCCTGGAATTTCTCTTTGCTGTTTGCTAATCCAGCAGCAGGCTGGAATTATTCCCCTCCAGGCTGTTTGCATAGACTTTCTTTTTATTCTCATGTTGGTTTCTAGTCTGATAATGAGATAGGAGAATGAATGATGAATGGGGTTTACGCCCTCGATTCCTGGGAGGCCTCCTGGGTTTGAGTCCTCTGTTCCCAGCCAATTAAGAGCCCTTGGTTCTCTGAAACCATGTGGGAAGGTGTGTGTGTGTGTGTGTGTGTGTGTGTGTGTGTGTGTGTGTGTGTGTGCACCTCCTGCGGGAGAGGGCCATTGGTGTTTCTCTGAGAGCCCTTGACCGGAAGGAGGCCAGAGCCACTGTGTTCCTAACTTGCAATCCTGGCTCAGGGCACAGCACTGTAACTCACTGTTGGAATCAGCAAGTGGACAGCCTTCTGGTTGCTTTGTTATTTGCAGGCTTGACACCTGCGTGGGGTTGTATCTTTCTCCTGAGACTTGGAACCAGATCTCTGGGACATTTCCCAGGGCCCTAGAGATAAGCCCCAAAGTTACAGTCTGACAACCACGGATGAGGATAACCATCAGATAGCTGTGTTCACCACAAGTGGACTGGCTCCCATAGCCCTGGGCCACCCCATTTCCAACACAGCTTCTAGTGGCTTCAGATAGGTCCTGGCTCCACAAAGATTTGCACAACACAAGCTGCCCCTCTTTGAGAACTGACAGGAAAATTATTGACCAAACCCCAAGACACCCAGGGAACAATGCATGTACGTTCAGTGTCCTCCAAGAAGCCTTGGCCAGCTATTCAGCAGGCCCCAGGACATCAGTGTTGCATAACTCCACACCCCAGGCATGGACATCAGCTCCTGAGAGAAGGAGTGAGCCTCTAGAGGGCAGAGATTGCACAGTGTTTCAGAAGTGAAGTGTTTGGAGTTGAGTTTTAAGGAGGGAAAGATGACATCCTGTAGACCATCTAGTCTCTTGGCCACCTACCAGGCACTCTGCCTTTTCAACTGTTACTGAGCTACGATGTCACTCAAGAGAACTAGACATCTGTTGTGTTAACAGTTTCCTCCATTGCATCCTTCAGGGAAGCTCCTTAAACAGGAAGGTAAGCAACTCCAAATAGCTTCAGGAAGTCCCTGAAACTGATCAGATTTGCTAGGCCCCTTTCCAGAGTAAGCAATACAAGGTGAGAGTCACAAAGGAGATCAGACCAGCTGCTTGGAAGAAATAGAAACCATCCTAGCTGCCTGGAAGAGGCTTAGGCCAACTGAACTCTTAGAAAGGACACCCTTCAAGCTATTGAGCTACCTGCAGGCTGTACAGTGTGCTCCAGGCCCCCAGCTTTTGTGAGCTTATCACCCATGCTGGGACGGTCTTTGGTGATGCAGCTGTCTTTGAATCATTTCTTCTATTGCAAGTAACCCTATACCCACACTCCTGTAAGTAGCCCCAATAAAACTCATTGGTTTGCCAAGTTGGACTTTGGTGGTATTTGTACTTTGGTCTGTTGTGGGCTTCCTATCTGGGGTGAGTAGACATGTGTAGTAGTATCTCCCCAGGAAAAGCCTTGTCACATAACAACATCACACTGAGAACTCTAGTGACACTTCCTGTGTCTTTTTGGAGTCTTCCTGTATTTACTTCAGGGAGCCTGCACAAATAACCTTTGTTCACTGGAAGGCTGGCAACAGAATTTTGCTAACTCTTCCACATACATGCCTGATGCGTGATTGAGCTGGGATTTGAACCTGGATCTGTGTATCCCAGAGGCTTCCATCACCCCCATAGAGTCCTGAAATTAAAGAAGCAAACACTCCCAGTCATGCATTCAGAGAGTGTTAATAAACAGGCTTGGAAATAGCTGGATGCCGTTTTTCTTCCACAGTTATAAACTAGCTAACACTCTGAAGGTGATGAAACCTCAGCCTCGTGGAAGGCGGCCAGTGCACACCTTCACTCCTGCAGCGGATGTCCTCACTCTGCCTGTCTGCAGGGCAGAGCTTGATGTATCTGGAAGATCCGGGTTCTTCAGTTGGGCTAAGTCAGGCAGAGTCGACCAGAAGTCTGCCCTTATACCACTGAGAGAGGTGTTCTGGGCTGATGACGTCACAAGAATTAAGTTTATAGGAAGGCTGTTAAGTAAACGTAAGATAAGGATTCCACCTTCCTTTTTACAGCCAAATAAATGACACACTAATGAGATTATTCTTATCTGCTCAGTGGATACTTGTCCCAGGAGAACTTTGTGGAATATCAGTTAGCCCAACTCTTCTGAGCTGATTGAACAAAAAAAAAAAAGAAAGAAAGAAAGAAATCCTTTCTTTGAGAGAATTATTTCCCCCAACAGTTTCTCTTGTCTAGCAGCTCTGGCTATCCTGGAACTCACTTTGTAGATCTGCCTGCCTCTGCCTCCCAAGTGCTGAGATTAAAGGCATTCGCCACCACAAGAGAATTTTATGATTCCAAATTATTTCAGTCTTCTCCTGGCTACCCTAAAGATGTCAGCTCTCAGGACCCTCCTGAAATCTGAGGGCCTGTTTATCCAGCCTGGGGTGTAGGAGGCTAGGAGCCAGGTGTGTGCTGGGAACCTGCTCCAGGGGAGAAAACAGAACTTGGATGGCACCATCTGCCAATTTGTGTGGTGTAAACACTCCCACCCTGGCTGATTTTAAGCTCCCAGCGTGGGCTGGCAAAATTCCTACACATTTAACCATATGTAGGAGCCGGCAAAAAAAAAAAAAAAAAGAAAAAAAGAAAGAAAGAAAGAAAGAGAAAAAAGAAGAAAGAAAGAAAAAGAAAAACCTGTCTCCAGCTCACCTTGCATGTGCTGAAGCCCTCCACCAACCTTTTTAGTGAGTTGACATAGTTGCCTAGCTTGGGCAGGGTCTGCCTAGAAGCAAACGTTGCAAAGGATTTTGGGGGACGCTGTGCAACCTAATTTGTCCAGCAAGGGGGCTTCAAAACTGCTTTAAAGTCACTTGTGAGCTTAAAAATTTGCTTCCCACTCCCACCGCTAAACCCAGTAGTAATCTCTCTGGGTGTGGGCCTCCAGGCCTCCAGAGTTTGGTGTGTGTGTATGTGCACGTGTGTGTATGTTTGCGTGTGTGCGCATGTGAGTATTATACAAGCAGAGGCCAGAGATCAACCTTGCTGTAATCCTAAGGAGTTACCCGCTTTTTAAAATTTTTAAATTATTAATTTTGCCTGCATGTATATACGTGCACCACCTGTGTGCCTGGTTCCCATGGTTCCCAAGGATGTCAGAAGAGAGGGTGTCTGATCCTCTCAAGAGTGAAGCTACAGGACATACCACCACGTGGGTGCTAGGCAATGAACTCAGGTCCTCTGCAAGAGCAACAAGTGCTCTTAACTTCTGAACCATCTCTCCAGTTCTCTACCTTACTTCTTAAGACGAGGTCTCTCGTTGGCCTCAGACTCACGAAGTAGGCTGGGCTGGCTGGCCAGTGGGCCTCCCTGGCCCTGGGACTGTAGACATGCACTAGCGTGATGATCTTTTTTATGGGTTGTGAGGACTGAATTCAGGTCCTCCTGCTTTCCAAGGCAAGCACTTTACCTCCTAAGCCGTCTCCCCGGCCCATCTGTGACTCAAAAACTCCCAGGTAATGCTCACATGAACCCAGTCTTCGGTACCACTGATATAATACAATGAGGAATTTGTGGAGAAGAGAATTGAGCAGGAAACTTAGGGTGAGGCGTGGCCAAAATCATGAGCTTGCGTTGTGTATATGCTTGGGAGTGGGACAAGTTGATGTTTCCCCTGGTTTCGAAGATTATTCAGGGAAGGGCTGTGGCCTTGGGGGAGGCAGGCAGAGGCCACTTCCCCAGCTGCCTCTTGACGTCTCCTGACCGTTCATCACTGGGTAATGGCAGATCTCCTTGTTTGGGCTTAGAAGGCGGCTAAAAGATTGGGTTTTGGGGTGTGTGTGATGAGGGGATCTTGCATGTGAAAGGAGAGGAGAGAAGCTCAGCAGCCTTCCCGGGAGCCATGTCGGTAAAGGAGAAAGTCCAAGGCTCAACCAGGGGTCTTTTTTAAATGGTTGGGCTTAGCACACATATTAGGGCCTATATTTTCGCCACCACGATTAGCAGTATAATTATTGTAATACCTAATCGCTTTTTTTTAGTAACATTATGTACATGGGAAAGAAGTGTCCTTCAACCTCGGCTAGCCATGGTTAGCAAGACATCTTCAGTCCCAGCCAGCTGTGGTTAGCAAGACATCTTCAGCCCCAGCCGGCTGTGGTTAGCAAGACATCTTCAGCCCCAGCTGGCTGTGGTTAGCAGGTCTGGTTGGGAAGAGGCATTGGAGTCCCCTGGGTGTAGTAGTGAAGGAGACACCAGGTGACAGGCAGGGGAGAGAAGGGCACAGAAGAGGGGACAGGCCTGGGCTCCTCTCTGCTTTGTAGGAAGAAGGGCTCAGGAGACTCACTGTAAGGCTGCTGCCTTGGGTCACTGGTGAAGGTGGACAGGTAGGCTAAGGGTGTGCCTATGCAGAAGCAGGTGGGGATCAGGTGCTATGTGGGAAAAGGGACTGAGGGTCCAAGGATGAAGGTCTGCAAGTGTCTGGGTTGGGCCTGCAGGAGCTGTGCTAGTGAGATAGAGGGAATCTTGCAGCGGAGAACAATCACTAGTCGTAAGAGAATCAGGACCCTCAGTCACTTCAGGGTGAGCTGATGGACAGAGCAGCAGGACCAGAGGAGGGCCGAAGGGCCCTCAGATGTTCAGGGGCTGGCATCACTGGGGTGGTAGGATTGAGGGTCCCAGGGAAGGAATGAGAGAGGTTCTTCAGGACCAGTGGGCTAAGAACAATTCCCCCTCTACCCCCCCTCCACACCACCCCCCTCCACCTCACCCCCCCTCCCTCCCCACCCCCCACCCCCACCCTGTACCGGCCCAGGTATTACATCTGCAGCTTTTTGCATAACCTTTGTGGGGAGCTAGCAGGAAGCTCCTGTTCTACAGACATCATTCATGGGACACCTCCGTCCCCAAGGTCCAATCAAGCTTCCTTGAACAGATCTCCCCTGGCTTCCCGAGGTCCAGAGCTGCCCTGAACTGTTTATCTGTCTCTGTCTAATTTCCTTTTGCCTTCATGTGTATGTGCCTTGGAGTGGGGGGGTAACGTACCTATGTGTGGGTGCACATCTCTGTACAAGTGACCATGCATGTGTATGTGGAAGTCAGAAGACAGTCTGGGGTATTATTCCCTGGTTTTAGTTTTCTGAGACATTACCTCTCACCAGCCTGGAACTCAGCAGTAAGCTCACTCTGTCTCTGGCTGCCCAGTACTGCCATTACCAGTGTGTCCTTTACTGACCGAGCTTCTTCCCTGCCCTCCTTACCTCTTCCATGTACAGTAGGCTTTCAGTCACAGCATGCCAGATGAGTGTGTGTGTGTGTGTGTGTGTGTGTGTGTGTGTGTGTGTGTGTACCGGCCAAGTGTGAAACTCAGTGGTGACTTTGTCCCACCATGCAGTGACAAGCCTAATTTTCTCTTCTTAGGCATCTTGGCACTCTAAAACTTAGAATATATGACCAGAATAATTTCTGGCTGTAGTATTCTGGCTTATGAATAATAATCAGCTTACTTATAAATGCTGTCGAGTAGCCATCCCAATGTTGTATGCAATTTAATTTTTAAGCCAGACAGGCATACCTTGCCTTTGTTTACCCATGTTACATTATTGCTCTTTTGTAAAGTGATCTGACTGTTCAGTCGCTTTAGGATACAAAGCAGTCCGTGGAATACCCTAAAAAAAAAAAAAAAAAAAAAAAATCCAAGTGCATTTGATCATTTGAAATTCACCAAGAATTATGTCCCGAGAGGCAGCAGCATCAAGAGTTAACGTGTGGCCCATGCATAAATGGAAAGTCAAGGTACTATGTAACGATCAAGCAGAAAACAATTCATGAGTGCCAATGTAGTGCATATAAAAAATTCATGCAGCGTGCTGGCCCACAGTGTCCCTGTGCAGTCCAGTGGTGCTTAGAGGGTGAGCAGGACACAGCCCTGGAGTCCTGGCTGCTATAGTTTGCCCTTAGCCTCATTTCTCTCTGGGCATGGTCTCACAAAACCGGTGTTTTCTTGTTGCTGTGTTTTCATTTCAGAAATCTATCCCTAAGGCCTTTGCAAGAACAGCTCTATTCCTGGCAGGTACTGGAGAGCCATACCTTTAAGTGGGTGGTGCCAGGAAATGCCATTTGACTTTGTTACCTCTCCAAGCCCATAGTGGAGGTAAGACTGTGGGCGCCATCAGGACCTATCCCCGACAGCAATCAGCCACTGCAGATCCTTGCTGTTCACGCCTGCACACCTAGTTTCTCTCATGCTTTTATCAGAGTTGTTTGGATAGAGGAAAAGGATATGCCACTGTTTGGCGACACCCATCACACCCACTTGAAATAACTGCGCATTTTAACTTAAGAGTTTTTCTGTGGTTTCAGATTCTTCTCATTTTACTGGGCTTTTCCCTCTGCTGGGCATTGCGACATGTCAGTCAGTAGCTGTTTCTCTGTGGTCAGTCAAACCTGAAACAGGTTAGTTTGCATCACCCGAAGTCATCCAGGAAGATCCCGGCTGGGAATTCAGTAACTGACTACCTATCAGGTTCCCCTGCACTCTGCCTTTGCCCTAGACCGTTGTGGCAAACAATAGCTGAAGCGAGACGTTCGTTGGTGAGCTAGAATTTGAGAAGTTCCTTTTCCCGTGGGGCCTCTCCAGTGGCCTTTCGCTGGGCCTGTTTCGTTTTGAGGAGAGGAGTGTCACAGTGCAGAAGAACCTGGGCCTCGGGCCCCATCACAAACCTGCAGGCTTCCTTTTGTCTGTAAGTGGTGACCTCAAGTGCTGACCTCCTGCTGTTGGGATTTTCGAATGTGATCACGAGAAATGTCCACACACTGTCTGAGGTGGATTTGGAGTTCCTTCTGGCTTGGAGGAGGGGGTCTCTCGTGAGTCTTGTGTGCACACTGGAGTTTGCTCATAAATATTGAGTGATTTTATGTGTTTTATGGCCAGGGAAGTGACCTGGTCCAGGGGGACTTGATCAGGGATGTCTCGTCATCAGAACAGAGTGCTAGGTTTTGATTCTTTGGGCATTCCATCTGACCTTTAAAGAGCAAGCGTGTTTACCTTGCCCTTTGTTCAATGTTCTGGGAGGAGCAAGAAGAGAAGGAGCAGGATAGAGGTAGAGGAGGGAATAGGAAGAAGAGAGATGAGAAACTGCAGTTTGCTCTCCGGGCCCTAGACATAGGTTGGTCTGCTATGTATATAAGAGCCTAGGAAGATGGAAGCATCTTGCTAGAGGCTTCTGTGCTTTGTTTGGGGGTGGTGTGGGGGATTGGGAAGCATCCTGTGGCCACTGTGAATATGTTATGAGTTGTTGACAAAATAGATGCTTTGCTTTTCTAAAGATTATCACAAAAAAACACAACCTGTTTCTGCATTGAATTTGCATTATTAGCCAACAATTGCATGCTCCTTTAGAATAAATGTTCAAGGGGCGGGAGTTCAGGTTAGCAGTGGTCACACACCCAATGATGGAGCCATTCACATTTTTATGTGAATGATGGGCTGGAGTCGGGCACTCCGTGGTGCTTCTGGCACACGGGGATTTAAAAAAAAGCACTTGAAAAAAAACCCTGCCTGTCTGAAGTTGATGTTTGCAGGTTAATAAACAGGATTTGCATTCCGCTTTTGACATCAGGTCTGTATTGGGGTTTACCGTATACATTTTGTTTTATTTTATTGAGACAGCCCTGGCTCTAGCCTAAAATTTGCTGGATAGACCAAGTTGGTCTTGAACTCATGGGAGGTCATCTTGCCACTGTCTCCAGAGTACTGAGTGCTGGTGTTAAAGGCATGCTTACCATGTGACCATGCAGTTCATAGTTGCCCTGAGTATAAGCTGCATTTCAGGGAACATGAACATAATGTAAGCATGTGTCTCTCAGTATAAACCTCTCTTAGGGTGACTTTTATTTTGTTCAAAATCTACAGAGTTCTTCTCCGCTGTATTGACTGTTGGTGACTGTCATCCCTGGACAGTAAAGCCCCTCAGCAGGCAATGCCACTGGGGCAGTTTCTGTTTGCTCTAAAAACATTCTCCCTTCTCCTCTTAGGGGTTAATTCCCATGGTGCATTGCTCTTGGAAGTTGTGCTTCTGTTGGACCCTAGGGTGGGGGGTGGGGGGACTGCACCGAGGAAGGGACCAGGTGGTGACTTCCTTGCGTTCAGCTTCCAGAGCCGAGGCCCTGAGCTCTTCAGGTCATGCCCTCGTGTCTGGGGGCGTTTATGGGCTTTTGATTGGAGACTGCATTGTGAATCGTGCTGACTTGATGAGCCTCTGAGTTCATTGAGAGAAGTTCCTGATCCAGACCGTTGAAGGCCAGCCTACAGTTCTGTCTCCAGACTGCGGTCTGGTGTCACAGGACTGCTCCAGTCTGGCAAGACAGGAAAACCAATTTATAGGTGGAATATTTTTTGGCCTGTCTCCTGAGAGTGGTTTTGGCACTGCCAGTCTGCGTGACTCATCTACCTATTGGTAACATGAAGCAGCATTTTGGGGGCCTTGGAAAACCCTAAAGAGGGTCACGGACTGACTTGGCTGGCAGTCCGGAACGCTCAGGGCTCATTAGCTTTGTTATTTGGTTCCGAGTGCCAGGTGCTCTCTCCACTGCTGGGTTTGACATTAACTCACTCACTGCCTGACTAGGTAGGTAGAGGAGGTGTCCGGAGCCCAGAGACAGCTATAACTGCGTGTCTACCCATCACTGGATAGAGTGTTAAAGTACACAGGTGGGGCCCACAGTTTAAACGTGGGGCAGGAGAATATTCCCAAAGCGCGTTTGTGACAAGAAGGAATGAGTAGGCAGAATAGGTAGGGTAGGGTTTCCAGAATACCTGGGAAGGATGCCAGAGGAAGGTGCCTGGCCAGAGAGTCCCTTCTGGGCTTCCATCCCCTTTGAATTTTATTTGAGGACACTGGGGAAATTTGATTAGATGTGTGAGCCTGGTTTGAAAGGCCAGAGGGCAAGCTGACCAGGGGGTAAGCAGTCCAGGGGCGCGACATAGCTTTGGAGGTGACCTGGCAAAGGACCGAGCCCATGGGTCCCTTCTCGCCCTGGGTCCCTTCATCACAGTCTGTGTTATGGAGGAGTTTGGCTCCCTGCCCGCAACCTCACATGGATGCCACACAAGTGGTCCATTTCCCTCCAGTCCCCTTGTGAGATTTTTATAAAATTACCCTCTGTTGAGGAAGAGCCTTTCCCTACAGTTCTTCTGCATTTTTTAGCCCCATGGCCTCTGCTGATGGGAATAGCTTCGTTGAGTCTGTGTGTGAACTGGCTTATGTGAAGTTGATCAGGCAGGTGGCCAGTCTGCTAGACAGACCATCTTTCCTGCACCCAACTTTACTGTTCACTGGAAGTTCACAGACCACTGGAGTAACGTCTGTTAATACACATACACCTAGATACTCTTGAGTCTTGTTTGGGAATCTTAAATACAGCCTGCTCCAAGAAGAAAGCCATGGTCCTAAGCATCCCTGGGGTAAAATTGTAATGTTCCTAGGGTTCAGGGGCTGCTGCCATGAAACCGGAGAAAGTTGTCATTGACACCTTTTAAAGAACTCATCTGAAAATTGACTGCTTGCTGAGCGTGAGTCTGATTCTTACAATGGAGAGAAGGAATGATTTCCTCTGAGCAGGAAGAGCATCCGAACACCAGCGATTAGTTCTGCAGTCAATGCTGTGCCTGGGGGCTGAGTAACAAACAGGTGACTGACGCGGACGAGCAAAATACCTACTGACTGCTTAGCAGATAATGGGAAGCTGGGCATCATGGGAAAATCTCAGGCGCCTGAGACTTTGAGATTGTTCATTTGTTTGCGGTTGTCTTTTGCCTCAGTTGGTGCCGCTGGCAGGTGTTCCACAGAGCTCGAAAACATGGCCTGGAAAGGAACATGCAAAAATGGGCTTGGTGTGAGCTTTGACATGGAGGCATTGGGTCGCTCCACCTGCTATTTAAGGAAACAAAGCAAAGCGTGCATTTGAAATGGGAGCAGAGAGGGTCAGAGAAGCACTGGCTGGTGTTTACCAGGTCTTGCCAGGCCGTTACTACAGCCGGATCTTTGATTTATTCAGTCTCCTGGGACACTCACAGGGCTAACTGGTCCTGACCCTGGTTTATTGAGAAAGAACTGAAGCCAGATGATGATGCAGGAACCTAGAGCATTGTGCCTGAAAACACCAGGTAGTCATGGCTAACCTCGGCACTTGCATCTTGTGCCTAACTAACTCCCAGCTGTTTTCTGCCTCTCACAACCAACCGGCTTCTGAGGTCCCCTGAGCTGTGGTTACCGTTTGAATTTCTTGTCTTCCACTGGATTTCAAGGTTCAGCGGAAACTTTAGAAATTAAGTCATTTTCGTGGGCGGCGGGTTCTTTGACCAATGTGAGCACAGCCCGTCTATCAGAGAATACAAAGCTTTGCTTCACTAAGCTAGCTTTCTACGTGAGAGCAGAACCGTTGGAAACTGGTCTCACTGTGCTAAGAGGCCAAGCTTGTGTGTCTTCTCCTCCTAATTCTCGGGTGATCGTGCTCTCCCCATCCCTAAAATTGTGCCAGGAAAACTGTAGTGATAGACAGGGCCTCTAACGTTTCTGACAGGCTGTCCAGTGCCTTCAGTGTTTTGCTTGGAAACTATCTTTTCTGACCCAGTTGAGGGAGTGGAGGCCCTTAACTGCATTTGTGTAACGGAGAAAGTAAGTCACAGGGGTGAGGGAGCCATTAGAGCGGAGGTGTGCAGAAGCCAGCAGTGAAGGCCAGATTGTCTTCATCAGATTTTTCTGCCCAGTCTGGGCACCACCCCTCCAGATTCCAGGGTGAACAGGCCATGACTGGATCCAGTCGGAGGGGCACTGTCTTAGTTAGTTACTATTGCTGTGAAGAGACACTGTGGCCACGGCAGTTCTTACACAGGAGACATGTAATTGTGGTGGCTTACTTACGGTTCAGAGGTTCAGCCCATTGTCGTCATGGTGGGTGACCTGAGCCACCTGGTTCTCTTCACCAGTCTTCAGTGGAAGGAGTGAAGAGTGGGGGCTGTTTGGACTGTGGCCTACCAGAAGCTCACTCTCAAATTAGCCAAATGATAACGGTGATGCCTGACAGAATGTTCTAGAATGACCTTTCTTCTTCCAACCCAACGGTGATGGCTAGTGGAATGTTCTGGGTATTTTTTTAAACTCTGCTCAGGGAGGATATTTGGGGCTGATAATGTTTGTGGTAATTCTTGGGCACATGTAAAGCAGTTGTGTTGCCTCGGTGATGGGCAACTTAGCGTAGAGCAGTTGAAATGGCGTTGCGCTGCATGTTGTGTGCTGAGCATCCTTGTCAGGCACCCCCACCCCCCAGCATTGACAGAGGGGTCTCTGTGTGGCTGGTGGCTGTATTTCACACCTTGGTGACAGTTTCCTCCCTCTGTTCTTTCGAAAGGTAGACCAGCTGCCCTGGTGCTAGTCTGTGTAGTCCAGGGATAGAGTTCTAGTCTCCTTGTGCTGCTGTGATGAACAGTGTGACCAAATGCAGCATGGGGGAGGGAAGGGCTCTTTCTTTTTATACTTTCAGATCCCAGTCCATCATCGAGGGAAGCCAGGACAGGAGCTCGAAGTAGGAGCCGGGAAGCAGAGACTGTGGAGGATGCTGTTCGTTGGCTTGCTCTCTGACTTACTCTCAGCTAGTTTTCTGTAGCCCAGACCTCCTCTTTGTAGGGATCGTGATGCCCTCAGTGGGCTGGGCCTCCTTCCCACATCAATCAAGACAGTCTCTCCCAGACAAGGCCACAGGCCAATCTGATCTGAGTAATTAATTGAGGTTCCATCTTCACAGGTGACTCTAGGCTGTGTCAGACTGACAATAAAAACGAACCAGGATAGGAGTGATGCTTGCTGCAGCCCAGGGTTACACTCCGGACCCCTTCCCCTCTTCCCAGTGGCCCTTGCGGGTAGTTTTCATTTGATAGTGTTGCGTCTGCTAGTGTTGGGACGTGTTTTCTTGTTTCTAACATCTGGTTTGTAGGGGTTTGCCGTGTTTTGTGTGTGGATTTGATTTTGAGTGTTCGTTCTTGATCTGTGAGTGGCTTTGTGAGTATGACAGTCTTCCTACCTCCACGCACCTCTGTCTTCACTGAAGCTTGGAGATAGTGTGTTAGCACAAATGCCGATGGGTTGCCTAGGGCCTTGCAGTCCTGCTCTAACGTCCTGTGAGCCGCAGTGTGACCAGTGTGATAGTTGGGTGTCTCTGAGCCGCAGCTTCAGCTGTTCTTCCTGCTTTTCCTTCCTCGATTCACCCAGCAGACACTCTCCGTATCCTCCCCATGTGGACATTTCATGGCCGTCTTAGCTCTTTGCCAAGAACCAAGCATATGGATCCGGTAGTGCCTCCTCCTGGCCTACAGGTAGCTGAGGGCCTCTTAGTGTCACAAAGTGAGCCCAGCCTTCTAGGCTGGCACGCAGAGTCTGCAGCTGGCTTTCCAGCTCTGGCCTGCCTTCCCTGCAGCTTCCATATAGACACAATGGCCTCCATGGAAGGTTGGAACAAACTTCCTTCCACCACCGCTGCCTGAGACCACCTGGAACCCTTGCACATTGGGGTTTGTTTGTTGATACAGGATCTCATGTAGCCCAACTCACCAGGTGGCTGAGGATGACTTTGAACTCCTGGTCCTTCTGCATCTCCCTCCCAAGTGCTGGAATTTCAGGCCTGAGCCATTGTTTAGGGCCAACGTGAATGGTGTGGTGGTAGTGGACAGCAAGTAGGACATATAGACATGGAGGCTCAGACCTAAGATCTGAGGACGTGAGGCTCTCGGTGGCGTGAAACACAGTGAGATGCTGCGTTTGTTTGAGTGATCTAAACTCACTGTAGAAGATTTAGAAGACACAAGTTGGCAGAAGGAATTGAAAATTTATAATTATTGCTGCGAGATAAATCACATAGGCATTATTTTCAAAATGGAGTCCTTTGTGATCAGTTTACAACCTGCTATTTTTTTCTGCCAGGGTACAAGGACAGTATCCACTAGTGGACACTGAGGTCACCTGTAGGCCATCCAGCTGTGCAGCTGCTCTGGGGGAGTCATTTTCTGAGCGCCACCAAGGCTCTTCATTGACTTAGAACACCAGGTTGCCTTGCCCCTGTGCAGTCTGGGTAGTAACAGTTTCAGCCCATCCTTCCTCTTCAAGGTTAGAATAGGCACAGAGCTGTACCACTCACTCTGCCTGGCCGCTTTCACAGAGGCAGAATCATGACCAAAGCCTCTGCATTTCTGGGGAAGATGGACAGACACCCCTGCCCTTGATTAGACAGCAAAGCTCTTCACGCCTTCTCACTGTCCTGCCCGCCTTTCTCCAGCCTGGGGTCTGGGGACCACGTTGCAGACAGGGACTATATCCCTGAGTGGTTTCTCAGGTTGGCTGGGGCTTCAGATTTCAGTAGCTTCTCACTGGCCTAGGGACACAGCCATAGGATAAAGAAGAGCATTCAAAAGTCCCATCCCCTGTTGTGCGGGTCCCTTATAGAAACCCAGGGAACTATGTGGGAGTTAACAGCTGCTGACTTAGAGATGGGCTCGTGCAGCCCCACAGGGACTTACTGTATGACTTGGTGATCTAGGGTGGCGATAGGGGCTCTGGTCCTTGCTGTATTTTATAGTGTCACTTAGCTGCTGCCCACAGCCCATGGCAAGCTTCATAACGTGGGGAAAGCATGGGGTCCGTCCTCAGACTGTTCCCTGGCTAGTACCGAGGAGAGGAAGGAATCTGAGCCGGTCTGCCTCTCACACTGAGGTTGAGTTTTATGACAACAGGCCCTGCCTGCTCATGACATAGGGCAATTTGTAATGGGGATTGTGATTTGTAATGGGGATCATAAGAAAGCACCCTGATTAGAAGTGGTGTGGGGTGTGCCTAGCACGAGCCCTTGTCATGCCCCAGGGAGCCCAATCGCTCAAGCAGCTACCTATTTTCAGGGGGCTCAGGAAACTGGCAAGAGAAGATGGTATCCAGTGAGTCTCAGCAGTCAGTTGTGTGCGGGAATGGAGTATTCCTGGGGGTGGGTGTTTGCATTCGAGAGCTCCTTAGAAGGCAGGTGTTACTGTGGGTTGGATTGTTATCATGAAATGGTATTGGTTCCCTGCCTCTAAAACCCCCGCAGCAGCTGCCAGGCGACTTGAAGGCCTCTGGACTCTGCCTCACTGCTGCTATCCCCTTCTTCAAGGCCTAGCGCCTTTCAGCCCCCACCGAAGTCACAGCAAGCGGCAGGACATGAGCCCAGAACCCTGGCTGCACCTGAGTGCGGTGTCCTTTACCTCCCCCACCGGGAACCCATTGTCACTGGTCTCTGACATGCAAGGCATCTGCATCACGCAGCGTAGGGGAGAAACTAAGACACTAGGCAGTTTGCCCACGCCCAGCTGGATGCGGGTTGTTTGCCCTGGAGCCTGGAGATCCTCTTACCTGAGTCTTCCTAGCTGCAGTGTGAGAGTGTGTGGTCTGTTCTGCTCCTCACTCCAGCATCTTCATCTTCAGCACAGTCCATCCCCAGAGAAGCTGCTCTCCGAAACCCTGAACCTGGTTCCCACAGCCCAGGGCCCTTCAGCAGAGTCCAGGGCCCGAGAGGGTCTGTGGTTGGCTGTGTCTTCTAGTGGTTCGGGTCCCAGTTTACCCCTGTAAAAGATACCTGCAGATTTAAAGCTCCATAGGAATGGCTGTCTCAGGCTGAGCGTGTATCAGGGATGGCTAGTTTAATTGTCAGTGCTATACAATCATCAGATAGAGAATCTCAGTGAGGACTCCTGGAGATCTGTTGGCCTGTGGGCATGTCTGTGGGTGATGCCTCAATTACCTTAACCGATAGGGGAAGGCCAGCCTGGTTTGGAACTCTAGACTGTAAAAGAGTAGAGAAAGCTAGGTGAGCCCTAAACGTGCATGCATCAGTGATGATGTGACTCGCCACCACTTCAAGTCTCTGCTGCTTCCACCTCACTGCCAGGATGGACCGTAACCTGGAACTGTGAGCTAAAATAGACCCCTTCTGCCCTAAGTGACGTGTTGTCAGGGCACTTTTATCAGCAGCAGGAATGAAATGAGAATACCCCCATATTACCCACTTGGTTAGGTTGATGTGAAAGGATCTGGTGAAGGCAGGTGGTATTCAGGCCCCTCTTCCAGAAGTTGTCTTGTGATCAGCCCAGGTCAGATCATCACCTTTAGCCATTTTCCCCACCACTTCCACAGAGGTGACAGTGAGCTTACAGCCCACTCCTGTGGTACTGAGTAGCTACCTCAAGTGCATCCAGATGTCAGGGCAGGTACGAGGGAACTAAAGGTCTCACATATATTACCGCCTGGGGTTCAGCCAGGGCTTCCACCCTCTGGATTTGCACTTCCTGTTGCATAGTCCACCTGAGACCTGGGACTTGGGCCCCTCTGGCTGACAGTGGCCCAGGGACATCTATGAGCAGAAAGGAGTAGGAGCCAGAGGGGAACAGGGGCTTGGGAAGGGGTCAAGAGACGCTGGACAGGTGCCCACAGTCCGCCTAGCAGTGCTAAATCCTGCTGACTGTCCGAGATGACAATGGACGCCTTCCCTGGGTGATCACCCTGCCAATGACCTTTGAAGAAAACACAAGACGCGTCCCAGCTGCAAAGCAGCTTCTAAAGCACCCAGCTGCTCCTCAGGCCTGTCAAGGTCACCTAGCAGCAATGTGTGTGTGGGGGGGGGGGGTGGGAATTACACAGTCAAGAGGAACCTAAAAAGATAGGACAGCAAGATGATGTGTGGTATCCCGGATGAGACCCTGGAGCAGACAGAAGGATGCTGGGGAGGTCCAGCATCTCCCTTCTCTGCAGAGCTGTGCTCAGTCAGCCTGGGCCCCTCCATGCTGGGCCTGAGGCCTCTTCCCATCAGAAGCTTCTTTATTCTGCCCTGACCTGGACATTTAAGGGTGAACACTCTTCTCAGCAATGATGGGGCCTCTGAAGCAACACATAGTTTGTCCGTTTGCAGAGCGGACTTGAGAAAAGGGGAGGAGTGATGAAAACAATGGCCGTTAATAAACAGCCTCGGCAAATTCAGAGCCCGGGCACCGGGCCTTGGAGCGCATTGGTGGGTGTATTGGGAATCTGTCAGGTCCTCGAGAATCCTACCAGTGTTAGGGGTGGAAGGACAGAGAGCGATCGGCGTGGGATTAGCGCTCCGGCAAAGTTGATAGGCTAAACTTGGCCTGGATACTGAGTCACATCGAGACACCTGTTGAAGTAAATGGGGTTAGTCAGTGTACAGAGTGAGCCCAGGTCTTGGGAGTGTTTGTGAGCTCTCTCTCTCTCTCTCTCTCTCTCTCTCTCTCTCTCTCTCTCTCTCTCTCTCTCTCTGTGTGTGTGTGTGTGTGTGTGTGTGTGTGTGTGTGTGTGTGTGAGACAGAGGACCTTGCACTTCAGGCCCTCGTCTCAGAAAGACTGCTTCTTTTAGGACCCAGCTTACCCATGCTGGAATCCTCCAGCCCAGCACGTCTCACTCTCTTGCCTGCCCAGAAATGACCTAGGTGATATTGTCAAAATGCAGCATCTAGCCCAGCAGGTCTTGGATGGGGCACAGCAAAAAAAAAAAAAAAAAAAAAAAAAAAAAAAAAAACACTTACATGTGCTGGCTGTGGACTGTGTGTGCACAGTTCTGAGTACCTCTCAGGTGTTCCCTGTCCAAGAGTAACCTTGCAAGGTGAGACAGTGTCTGCGCCTTTAGGAGCTGAAGAACTGATGGGCAGGCCTGTGGCTTGTGGGAGGTTCCCTAGGGAGGGAGAGGTGGTACTGGGTTCTGATCCTGGACAGGTCTGTTCTGACCTCCACATCCGAAGCTTCTCAGGTGGGACAGGCAGCAGACAGCCTATAGCTTCCATGTGCACGCTGACATCTTTGCTGGGTGAGAACAAGTCAGGGTGGTTAGCCACCTGTCTTGGGCCTCTCAGGTGTTGCACTGAGGGGGAGCAGGGATCAGTAGATTGACACCCCAGTGGCCTTCCTGTGACTTCTCAATGTACCCTGGGCACTGGCCTTGCTAGAGGAGAGCCACAGGATAGAATGTCACACAGAGGGGAGCTGACTGCAGTTCCATCCTTGTGTTCCTCAGAGGCACTGTGACAGATGTGCATCTGGATTTGTCACCCCTGGTCTACCTTCTTTTCCAGGCTGGGGCCCCAGGCATTGTTGTCCCGGGACCACTCTGTTGTTGTGCTGGCTGCACCCTGACTTCTCATTCGCCACCCCTCAGGCTTCTCTCAGAGCCCTTACATCACATCTCATCTCTCCTGCGACACACTGCTCTCTGAGCTTACATTTACATCGGAGGTCCCATCAGGTAGATAGAACTCCTGTTCCCACCCCACTTACCTGCTGTGCCCTGCAGGAAGAGCCTGGAGGCTTGTGGGGGCACTTTTTAGAGAAAGCTTGTGCGTTGGGGGGCGGGGGGCTCCTGGAGGTTTCCACTCCCTGGGCTGCCATGCACCGTGGTCACAGGTCTGGTGTTCCTTCTCTGATCTGTGTGTATACCGCCCTTTTTCAACCACCCAGGCATGGACCACATTCATCTGTCTGTTGGCTCAGCTAGTGTCTGTTGATGCTGAGGAGTGAGGGGCAGGCACAAATGCCCCTCACTGCAGGGACCAGACCCTCTGCCCTTTCAGAGTAGAGAGTCCCAAGCCCATCACCTGGTTCATAGGGCACTCACTGGTGAATCCTGCTGTCCTCCCTCCTCCATGCAGACTGCTGTCTCTCCTCAAGCCTGTTTTGGGAGGCAATAGTGGCATGATTGACTCCATACTCTTCCAAACAGATGCAGCTTTGTGTGACTCCAGCTTCCGACAGTTGCCAGAGAGGTACAGACACCCCAGCAGTAGAATGCTTCAGGGTCTCTGGGTAGCCCTGAACCAATGAAAAGCTGAATTTTATTGCTATGGCACCTGTGTTTAATAGACAGTCAAAAGTTGGGGTGGTCTTTGAGTACCCTAATCCTGCCTAGGAGCAACAACCTCACCTCAGAGTAGAATCTGAGGCCACTGTTGAGGGAGCAAAGAGGATTTCCAGGCAGTGCCGTGGGCTAGAGCTGACTTGATTCTTTTCTGAGCAATATGAACAGGAATCGGGGTGCCCAGCAGGAGCTCTCAGTTTGCTCAGTACCCGTTGTCACTTCCATGGGGTGCAAGGGACCAAGACAGGTGAGTCCCTAAACTGTGGGGATATATATATAGTCGTTGAAGAATCACAACAAAGAACTCTTGTGGCCACTGCCAGGCCAGACCAAGAACTTCAAGCCTAGCTTTGACAGGCCCTATTGTCCTCCATGTCTCAACTGTTTTGTTTTTTTAAAAAACAGTTTAAAATTTTTCAATTTCTTTTATGCCTATGAGTGTTTTTGCCTGCATGTATGTATGCCATGTGTGTGCCCGGTGTCCATGGAGGCCAAAAAGGGGTGTCAGATTACCTGACCTGAAGAGAGAACTGCAGGTGGTTGTGGGCTGCCATGTAGATCCTGGGAGTTGAACTCTGGTCCTCTGGAACAGCATCAAGTGCTGTTAACCACTGAGCCATCTCCCCAGCCTCAGTCAGTTTCTAGCCTGGTGGATCTTAAGTTAGCGTCGAGAGCTCTCCCCGTCCTGGGCTGTGTGTTGACCCTCCTCTGCTTGGTCACAGTTGTACCACATGGAGTTCAGTCTGCTGTTCCGTCCTGTCTCTGGCTGGCCTCCATTCTGCTTCTTATAAAGTTCATCCGAATGATAATGCTCCTCACTGGAACACTGCTGGTGGAGTGCTCGCCCAGCACGCACAAGGCCTGGGTTCCATCTTGAGCACCATTAGGCCAAGCATGGTGGTACATGCCCATAATCCCAGCACTCTGGGTAAAAGTGGGAAGAGTAGTTCAAGGTCATCCTAAACTATATAGGGAGTTTGAGGCCAGCCTGAGCTATATGAATCTCTGTCTCAATCAAAACAAAGTACAAAAGGTCTATGTCCCTTCTATGATTAGGTAATTAAGCTTGCTAACTTGTTGGCATTGTTCACAAACTGCCATGCGTTTGGGATGAGGGTGGCCTCACCTCATCCTATCAGCCAGCAGGGAAGCCACAAGCCACTGTCTGCTCCAACCAGGTGATCTGAGAAGTTAACTCCACCATGTTGATCCTTGACTCCCAAAAGAAGAGGGTCTCTTCACTCAGCTAAACCAGCCCTGCTTCCTGAGCCGTTGAAATAGAGAGATGATCAGCCTGTTGTCTGTGGTCCTTTGCTGTGTTGGGTTCCTTTTGGCCCACCAGCCTGCCCGTGGGTTCACCTGTGCATAACTGAGTTTCCACCTTCACTGCTGGTGCTTTTGTGACGTGCCTGTTCCCTGATTGACTTCTAAAGGATGGAGGGCTTTGTCCTGTCTTCCACAACAGCATGCAAACTGCCAGTGGAAATCGGATCCTCTGCACCACGCCCCCAATCCCCAGCCATTCCTCTAAACACTCACTCACTACCTTGTGATACTAGAGCTGATCTGCCCAGGGCGATGTGTATCTGATAGGCTTTCAATGCAGGTACACCTGCCACCCCTCCCCCAAAGTCATGTTATTATTCTGGCTTGTTCCAACCAGAAGGTTCTTTGCGCGTTTTTTTGGTCCACTTTTCTCATTGAACCCTACAAAGTCTTAGAATTTTCTAGAACATGGCAAATACTGGCTCTTCATCTGTCTTTCACTGGAGGGATCCCCACCCCCTATGGAGGGCTTTAAAACCGACTGACGCTCATTGGAATCCTCTCCCAGGGGACAATTGGCAGGATTGTTTTGCCAGGCTTTCTGAGCTATGACCTGAGTGCTCAGGTCCTGGACTCTCTCCGCTTTCTGAGCATAGCTCTGTCGAGGTGGAGTGGGGTTTGTGGCACACCCCCGCCCTTCAGGAACCCTGCTTGAGAGCTGCTTTTTCTCTGGGCTGTCTGGAGGTGGCTGCAAAGGAATGTGGGCCCCTGGCTGAGTGTTCAGAACACACACATTCCTGGAGCGAGTTAAAATTAGAAAAAAACCTGCCACATTTCCTGCCATTCAGGCACAGTCTCTGGTGTTTGTTTGCACAAAGGTTCTTCAGTAACAATCTGGAGTGGCTTTGGGAGGAATGGGAGGTGAAGTCATGATTTTCAGGAGGGAGGTGAGCGGTTTCCATGGCAACTTTTGTTGTGGGCGTCTCCCGCTTTGAGCCCTTTCAGAATGATACTGGAATGGAAAAATGCTGTCAAACAACACCTTTTGATAGATCCCAAGAAAAATTTAATTTTACTCATTTTTTTTCTAGAAGGTATGACTCTTTAAGTCTGACTACTGACCTCCACTTTCTGCCTATTCTAGGAGGGGATCACCCCTAACACACTCATCAGCCAGAGTTCTCAGGCACCAGGTGGAGTGGAGGACTTCCCAGTCTGTGTCCATACATGTGCATTGTGAATATTCTAGAATCATCCATACAGCACAGAGTTACTGAGTGCCTGTCAGGACCCAGGAGGTGCCCAGTGCTCAAGTGAGCAGGACAAAGGTCTTGTCTTCATAGAGCATTTATTCTGGAGATGGGGGTGGGGGCAAGGGAAGATGTGTGTACCCGGAGAGGCAGATGAAGCAGGGTGGGGGTTGGGCAGGTAAAGAATGCAGTATTTGATAGAGTGTGTGTCCCAAAGATCCCCAAACCCTGGTATACATGATTGTTACCTGGAAGGGCAGAGGGGCCTCTGCAGAATGAAGGAGCCTGAGGTTTCAGGATTTCTTGGTGTTTTACTTGGTAAAGAAGAGATTTAAGAGCCCCCCACTAGCATCTACGGCACAGTTTAGAGCATGGCACCATGATAGGACCTTGTGAGGTGGCGAGATCGCCGGGAGAGACAGGGAACTAGAGAGTCTAGGAGAGGATGAGGCTTGTTCTTTTTATAGCTGCCCCTACCACTCCATTGCCTTCTGTTAGGCCCTGCCTCTTAATGCTTTTACTGTTTCTCAGCATCTCCAGTCTGGGAGACTAGGGTTTCAGGGCTCACACTGTACCCAAACCATAGCATCAGCCATAGCAAACCTCCGCCTTAAATGCGAACACACGTGTCTTTGTAAGAGGTGGTGCAGAGAGGTGTGACCACAGGCGCTGGTGACAGACACAGGCTAAACTGGGTTTCCAGCCCCTCAAACAGCATCAAATCCATCTGTGTCTTGAGCTGTGATCTGTAGAACGGTGTTGCAGCTGTAAGAGGAGAGATGGTGTCTGGGAATCCAAGGAAGTGACTTCTGAACAGAGCTCTGCTGCCTTTCTACCTAGGGCGGGCTTCCCTGCTGACAGGCCTGGGACCAGGGCACCTGCATCAGTACCCAGACCCAGCTGAGAGCCCCAGTCTCATGACCTCTGTTCAGCCTGGGAGCAATCCATGGTGATTTTACGTATGCCTGATGAAAAACCATCTACTGGACTACAGATGTCCTTTGCCCTCCTCTTCAGATGGAGCTGGGTGTCAGTGCATCATAGTGATAGGGCAAAATGTTTGCTTAGCTTTCGAAATTGGAATTTTCTGTACCAACAATACCAAGTCGCCCTCCAGCGCTGACCAGAACCAACCAGGAGTAGAGGGCCCCTTTCTGTCCTCCAGCCTCGTGTTTGCATCGTGGCAGAAAGCCAAGCCAGTGACCTGGAGCCAGCTGTACATTTCCCATCTGTTCTGCACTGTGACCCCCCAAGGCAGAGCCTTTAGCTTAGATGGTGACTGCTCTCGGGAGCAGGATTTGAGGTTCCAGGAGGAGAGTTGAGAAGAGGAAAAAACAGCAGTGGGTGAGCTGTAGAAGGAACGGCATTGTGGGCTACTGAGGCTGCACGGTACTGGGGCCTTCTTGAGGAGCTATGACAATATGCCTTGGGATTGCCCCTGGGGGCAAAGAGCATGGATCCTAGGGTTGCCTTGGAGTATCCACCAAGACTGGTGTGCCGCAATGGGGATCATCCTCTATAGGGAGCACTCAGCATTTGGGATTATCCTGGCAGCCCCTGAAAGGGATCTGTCTTTTTCGGTGTCATATCTATTACGGCTTGGTGTCTCTTGCAGCGTGGACTTCTGTAAGGCTTTTTTCTGATCCCTGAGGGTTACAAGCAAGGGAAGTGTATCAGTCAGGGTTCTCTAGAGAAGCAGAACTGATAGAATGAATATATATGGGATTTATTATAGTGGCTTATAGGTTATTGTCTGACTCTTCCAACAACGGCTGTCTTCCGATGGAAAAGTCCAAGAACCCAGTAATTTTTCATTTCGTGAGGATGGATGTCTCATCTGGTCTTCAGTATACTCTGGAATCTCAAAGAAGTAGGCTCTAATGCTACTGAAGAGATGGACTTGCTGTCAAGAGTGAGGGCAAGCAGGCAAAGAGAGTGCATCTTCTTCCATGTTCTTTACCAGCAGAAGGTGTGGTCCAGATTGAAGGAAGAGCTTCCCACCTCAAAGGATCCAGATTTAGGGTGGGTCTTCCCACTTCAAACAATTCAATCCAGACTCCATCACAGGTGTGCCCAGGTACTTGGGTTTTAGTTAGTTCCAGATGTAGTCAAGTTGACAACCAAGAAGAGCCATCACAGGAAATATTTCTGCTCCATCCAATAAGCTTGGAGACAGGTGACTCCAAACTAACACTGTGACAATATTGAGAAGAACATGGGAGAGTTCAAGTGTGCCGAGGCTCACAGGAGCCTGCCTTCCTACTGGTCACACAGTCCTTGTCATGCCAGGCTGGGGTGCCGCGCTCTCTTGTGCTAAAGCATGCAGGCGACTCTGGTCTTCTATGTTCAACCTCATCTCTCTCTCTCTCTCTCTCTCTCTCTCTCTCTCTCTCTCTCTCTCTCTCATTTCTAGCTCACTTCTTATTCTTGCCAAATTGCTACTTCATGGAGGCAAGGAGGAAAATGAGATGATCAGGACGGGGAGGTGACAGGCAGAGCTGATGACATCAGTAACTTCACATCCCTGGGAGCCAAAGGAGCCCTAGCCATGGAGGGCGGGAACTGGTTTACAGCTTGCTCACCTTTCATGCCTAATTAATGGGGCTTGTGAGGGAGGAAGGCGGGAATGAACAGATATGTACAACAGTAGAGCAGTCACGGGATGGAGACTAAGGCAGAGCCCATCTTCATATCTACACTGCCTCTCAGAGCAGGTGTGAGCTGGATAGAGACCCTGTCTATGTTTGTTTCACCTTGACCAAAGCCAGGAGGCTGTGAGATCAAGGCAATGGAGCCAGATGGCAGTTTGGGTGGTCACTCAGTCCTGTATCGCAGATTAAAAGACCTCCCAAAATGCATTACAATCCAACAGAGTAGCAGTCATATTGACTGTTTTTCAAGTTTGCGTTATTTTTTATTTAAAAATATGTGTGCTTAAAAATAAGACATTGCCCGGAATGTTGACACACACCTCTAATCCCAACACTTCAGAGGGTGGAGATAAGGAAGATTTCAAATATGAGATAAAAAAAAAATGAAAACAAGGTATTTCCTACAGATTGGAGGGATAGTTTAGTCTTTAAAAATACTTAGACTATAAGTCCAGGAACTATAAGTCCACAGCACCCATTTTTAAAAGGTGGGTGTGGTGTGTGGGGAGGTGGAGATCCACAGATATCTGGGGCTCACTGGCCAGTCAGCCTGGCCTCATTGATGGGCCTCAGGTCCCCGTGAGAAACCATACCTCAAAAGCCAAGGGCAGCTCCTGAAGGTTGACCTCCGGCCTCCACATGTGCAGGCACACACACATAATAAACAAGTAAATGAAAGGTGTTTCTTGCGATGGGGGCGTTGCTTGATGTTCTGGATAACGCTGTGGTCATCTCCAAGGGATTTAGACACTGAAGTTTCATTTGGGAGAAATATTTAACACAGAGACTCGTGCTATATAAGTTGATGCAGGTTTGGGGTTCCAGCAAACATCCCCCACTGGCTTTCCTTTCTCGGTTTCCCTATCTGTTTGGGGGCGTGGTGGATTTGAAAGGAGTGGTCTGAGATAACCCTTCGGATAAGTGAACCACAAGTCCCCCTACCCACTTTGCTCTGCTGTCTGTCTGGGCTTTCTCAATTGTGACTGTCACCCCAGCCCTCTACCCACCCACCCCCAACCCCCACAAACACACACAAAGCCGAAGAGGGCTCTTAGTCCACAATGAGTCAGGCATGGAAAGAATTTGAAAGGCCCGGCCTCTGGCTGCCTTTCTCTCTCCTTTGACTCTTAGACTGTTGCCAAGGAGTAGATTTGACCTGTAGGAAGGAGCACTGGAGAGGTCAGCTGGCAGCCCCATGCTGGTGGTCCTTGGTCAACAGGGCACAGCTCTCCCTGCTGCCCCTGCTGTGCCCTGTTGGAAGAGTTGGCTGGTAGGCCTTATGAAAGGTGGGGCCAGGACTCTGAAAACTACCAGTGATGTTATCTTACTGCCACGCCCAGCATCTGGGAGGGAGGATTTCTCTGTATTCCATGGCAGAGCTGGATTTGAGTCCCTGTTCGTGGAAAGTCCAAGTCTTCAGCACCTTTTCTCGGGCTCTGCAGCCCCCTTCATGTTTTGTGGAGGCAGGAATTCTCACACGGCCGCCTTCATCTGCAGGATATTTAACTTTATCCAACTTTTAGACTTGGGGGAGGGAGGGTTGTCACCTGTAAGGGACAGAGAAGGAAGGAAGTCCAACATGGGACTGCATTATGTCCCTGCTTGCAGACATCCGGTCTCTGCAGCCTGCTTTGTCTAGGGCTGTTGCCTTTACATCTCGCTCCTCTAGTTATCGAGGTTACAGCATTGTACACCATCCCAGCTCTGCTCTTCCCCATCCTGCTCGAGGGGATGAGGTCATTGAGCCCTCCCTGGTCCACCTCCAGTCCTTTCCTGCTCAGTGTGCTGGGGACACCAGTCAAGCTGCCTCTCAGGCTTGCTGAGGACAGTAACTGAGATGATGGATGGAAAAACACAGTGCGGGTTCACTATACCAGTGACTTTCAAAGTATTGGCTGGGACCCTGTGAGTAGTGTTCATTCTCAGGCTTGCCCTAGACTTCAGAACCAGGAACCTGGGCAGGGTGGGAACAGGCACTGGTCTGTGGTAATCAGTTCTCTGATAGACGCCAATGTTTGGGAACCCCAGCCTTACTCAAATGTAAGAAATGAAGTTCTAACACTTGGGGAAGTTTCTGCGGTGTACTTGGTGCTGTGCTGAGTATCTTCTGTTTCAAAGAATTAAAAGACAAGGTCCATTCTCCCAGGTGGTCTATATGGGTTTATTGAAAAGCCGGAAGGAAACAACTCACATAAGAGTTTTTTTCACATGCAATGGAGAGCCTTGTTTTAACAGGCAGGGAAATGGAGGTCCAGAGAAACAAGATGATGCTAAACCCATCAGGGCTTATCTGAATGCACACATACATGTGTGACTGACAGTCAACAGTCCTCTGTTCCAGGATGTTTACACATGCACACCAAGTCCTGCAAATGAACTGCTCATTTATTCCCATGGTCTCCATGGGTGGTCCTTCATTGGTTCCCCAGGAAGGTTTCCAGCTCATAATCAGGGCACAGGCTGCACCCTACCTGAGGAAGTGGCTTCCTCAGTAGCATTTAGATGGTGGTCACAGATAAAGCAGGTTAAAGACTTCAGCCCCAGGGGAAGGCAGGAAGATGGGGGTTCAAGACCACCCTTGGCTACATAGCAAACGTGAAGACCACCCTGGGCTACATGAGACCCTGTCTCAAGAAACCAAAGATAGATAAGAATTCTTCTGCTAGTAGCATCCAGAGTGGGCCAGGGCTTAAGTGCACATCCAGGCCCTGGAAGCTCAAGTCACTCCTGGATGCTACAGGACCTGTAGCACTGACCTGCCTTGGAGGCACCATGCCTCTGAATGAACCAGGACTGCCCATCTCCTTTGTGAAGGAACCCTGGGTTGCTTTTTCCCTTTCCAGGGTGGAACCAGCTCATGATAATAACTTTGAAGGTGGATTGGGTCGGTTCTTGTTTCCCTCTGCGGCCACATCCTCATCTTTGTGCCTCTCCTGCCCTCGCTCCTGCTGCCCTTGGCACCACTCCTGGCCTCCCGCCCGCACCTGTGGGTGGGGGCCCACTTGCCTCTGGCTTGAGCCTGCAGCCGCCTGGCCCTGTGCCCATTGCGTAAGTAGCCTGGCATGGAACAGGGGCTTGTAAACATCTCTGAAAAGCCAGGAAACAGGTCTTTCAGCTTTGTGGGCCAGAAGGTCTCTGAAGCTGCCTCATGGTTTAGCCCCAAAGCCCTAGAGGAGACATTAGCTGATTCGTTGGCTTATTCAGTAAGACGTCAGTGTAAGGACAGAGATTTGAATTTCATGTAATGCCCACCTCGTGAGATACTGGTCTTTTGATTCATTTCTTCCCACCCCCCAACTATTTAAACACACATAAACTCTGCTTTTGTGGGTCTTACAGAGGTAGGTGACCACACTGGGTTCAGCCCACAGGCTAATTGCTTGCTCCTGGTATAGGGCAAGGATTCACCTGTTTCTGTCTTGTGTGTTCACTCTGGCATCTCAGCACTTGCCCATGGGAGGGCTGGATGTGCAGGTATGAGACTTACTTGGATCCACAGCTATCTGCTGGAGCACTATCTCAGGGTGTTGAGATAGAGGACAGACCTTGGGGTATTGGCTGGAATAGAGAGCCCCGTGGGGGCCTTTTCTGAAGGCTTGTAATAGGTGAGGTGGGTGAGGACGTTAGCCATCTCAAGTCTGTCTCCCACAGCAGCATCCAGAATGGCAAGGCCCTGAGACTCACTCTCCTTGTTTGGCAGATGAGCGTGTGAGATGTGCTGGATTAATTGATGGGCAGTTTTAACACAGAACCACAATTACGCTTCTTGCAGTTCTGGTGCCTGGAGTCCAGCATGGTGTGGAGCGGAGGCAGAGGAGGTTCCCTCAGGGGTCACTGTAGGGGGCTGCCCTCTGGCCCCGCCCCAGCCCTGGTGGCTACTGGAGGCCTTTGGCCATTGCCAGCATCACGTCCATCTGTTGTAATGGTGGCAGGGCCTCTCCATATTTCCATTTTAGCAAATCACCTGGTTTTACTGGATTTGGGCCTTAATCTCATTTTACCTCCTTAGAGATTTTCCCTGCAGATGAGGTCATATTCTGAGATACTGCGGCCTGTGAATTTGGTGGGGAGGTCCTCTAAGAATGTGGAAACAGAGGGACTTGCTAAGCGTCCTGGAATGGGGTGTGGACAGTCTGTCTCTCTGTAGTTTACTGTTTGAATTTGGTGGGACAGTGGCCATGAGCCTTTACCCAGCTTTCTAGCACTCAGCTAGGGCCAAGCTGTGAGATGTCATGTCATCCAGGACCATGAGAGATGACCATCATGGCCTGGACACCCTCTTGTTCAGCAGCTTGAGAAAATACTGATCCTTTGAGACTGTTGAAAACAAGATAATGTTGTCCTCCCCACACTGGATTTACAGGGAATTCCCCAGATTCTTCCCGAGGATGACAATGGTGTTTCTTGAGTCCACTGGAGATGTAGAATCTTCTGGACTTTATGACGGCTCCATCCACTCAGTATGGTTGTCCTTGGAGTCATGACCACTGATGGGCCCTGGCTCCCTAGACACATCTTCTCTTTCATTATGCAGAGACCTTGGGTTTCCAGAGAGTTAGAGCAGGAAGAAGGAAGATGGCCAGGGGTCACCTGGTCCTGTCAGATGGGCGTTCTGCATAGCCACCTCTCCCTTCCGTTCCTCAGCACTGCAATGGCAGGTGGTTAGTGGGGTACCTATGAGTCAGCCTGGTTTTGCTGTGCTCACGGTCTTTCCCCTTTTGACATGAGCTTCCTGATTGTGGGATCCTGTAAGAGCTCTGACAGGGTTTGCCCAGATCTGAGGACTTGTTTGACCTAAGAACAGTATGGCTGGCCGTTCTCCAGCAAGCCTGATGGCTGGATTGTGGTGTCCGCTCCCGGGTCCTGCATGGCCCTTCCCGTGGGTCTCCTTTAGAATTACGGTCTGTCTCTCTTGTTTATGAACACGTCTTCTTCCATTGTCCTTTTTGAGTGATATGGTGCCCGTGATGTCAAACACTGCCTGTGTGTCTACAAGGCCCATCTTTTTCTGCGCATGGCATTTTTCTGGGGTGCTTTAGCTCCCTCTGCTTCCTGCCTTTTGGTACATCTGAGGTTTGTGTTTCTGTTGAAGCCCTCATGGGTGAGGTCTGTGCTCTGAAATCTCAGCATGTGTCCTGGCTACACAGGGAGGGGTTGTATGTTACATAGATGTGGGTCAGGGACACAGATGCTAGTCCGTGAAGGTGTGGGACATGGATATGAGTCTGCACGCATGAGCACTGTTGCAGATGGAGTAGCTTTTGGAGTAGGAAGGTGTCCAGAATGAACTCTTCTCTTCCTACCCTGCCCAGGACTGCATGCCTATAAATGTCCACAGCAGTACAACTGCCTCAGTTCTCGAACATTGGTCTGGGGTGGATTGCGCCGTGGACTTGAGCCTTTAGCCCCACTGTATCTTGTGTGGTGGTCAAGTCTACTCTTGCTGGTGGTCATTCTGTGGCTGTCTTACTGTGTCACCAAGATGCCCGCTCCTCTCCACAATGTCAGGAGGGACCACACTGCTCCATTGGGTTGGAATCTGCCTGGGTTTGGCTGCTGATAATAGCCAGTGGCTAGAGCGGAAGCAAGGGCAGGCTAGCCCAGAGGGGGCTGCTGTGATCCTTCCAGCAGGGCAGCTCTGGGAGGCCCAGAGTGAAGGATCTACAGTCCACACGCCTGTGTCCCCATTTCACCCCTGCAAAGACCCTTACAACAGAGTCCACCTCAGAATCTGCTCACACAGCCCTTTGTGTCTTGCAGGGCACCCCTCTTCTCGGGAATGAAAGGGCAGGTCTCGGAATTCTTCCTCTGACATCAGGAGGCCAACGTCCCCCAGCAGGTAAGCAGACCCTGGCTGACATTGCTACCTTTCCCCGCTGCCCAGCAGCAGCTTTTGGTGCCTGAGATGCCCAGACCAGTGAGTGTATGTCAGGGGTAGAGAGGAGGGAGCAATAACTTCCACAAGTTACCGTCAGCTCACAGTGTGACCAGCTGGGAAAGGTCAGGTGTCTGAAGCTGGCATCTGTGTGTTTCCAGGATGGCCACGTTCCCGTTTACTTTCTGTGAATTCCCATTCATGTCCTGTGGACAGACCAGTGGAGCAGCTTATTCCCTGGTGACAGCAGAAGGCAGGGCCAGTCGCCTGTCCTGCGTTTGCACAAAGGAGCTGTTATTCTGACATGAGTTGCCTGAGCCCAGTGTTGAGCAGTTGGTTCCATTGGCCCTCAGGTTGCAGATCACCCCTCCACCCCATTTCCAGGGGTGTCAGGAGGAAGAGGATTAGTGAGTGCTTGGATTAGTTCCTGTTTGTTGGGATCTTTCCCTGCTGTCCCCAGTAGAGTCAGTGGGGAGGAATTTCCATGTGATATGGAGGTACCTTGTGTCTTTCCTTGCCCAGTGGGAAACATTGGCTCCACTGAGCACAAGACTTGCTGCTCTGAAGGCTGAAAAGGGAGTTTGAAAAACAGCTGCTGGGTCATGTCATCTTCCATTCTGGAGCATGTATGGGTTTAAATAAAGCCTACCGCCGACTGCAGGGGTTGGTAGGGGGTACTCTTTAAATCCACAGTGCTTTCTGTGAAGCCAAGTAAGCTGCTATCTTTTTTTTTTCTGTGTCTCTCCTCACCATTTTTGTCTTATCTCTGTTCAAGTCCGCAAGTGCACTACTAGAGTAGGGAGAATGCCTGGGCGTCCTAGGATACCACAAAGTATGCAGGCACCATCAGTCCCGGGGTCAGTGTTCAGGCTCCTGAGGCCTGAGGTTTTAATGCCCAGGAAGTGGCCGGCAGCAAGACTTTTCCTTATAAGTGCAGCTCCTTGCCCTGTAGGCGTTGATCTGTTTGGGTTGTGGAAACAAGCTGAGCGCCATTCACATTCCTCACGTTCTTTTGGCCTGGCATTGGCCAGAGGGGGGCCAGGCCTTGAAAATACTATCAGTCGCTGCCCCGCGATTCTCTGGGGATGAACTTTGGTGATTCCAGAGGGCTGTGCAGCAGAAAATGGGGGAGGGGGCTGCTTCTCCCCTCCTCCACCTCAGACTTGCTGGTCTTGGCTATAGGGAAGAGCTTGGCTGAGCAGGCCTCATCCTGATCTATGTTAGAGGAGACTAAAGAGACTGGGTGGCATTTGTATGGTTTGCTTTTTCTGGCACTCTGCCAGATTCACTGGGCCAGCGAGATGTCAGGGAAGAGGAAATAGGAGCTGTGCCCTAGGGTGGCTTCGCCATCTCAAATGAGCCACAAGGGACTTGGTGTCTCCCACCTGGGAACTCAGTGAGGTGAGGCGGGCTCTGTTTGCTCACCCTGAGGTCATACATCTTTGGGTGAAGTTCAGGGACTAGATGCCAGTTGTCACATCACTCAAAGAGCCCGGCACCCGGTGGCTGTGATACCTTGGGGTCAGTTCCTGTGATTTTTTTTTTCCAAGAAAACAAATGTCCCACGTTCTTGGTCTTTAAATTCACAACTTGACCAGCCTGGAGGTCACTGTGATAAAGAGCTTCCCAGAGTTTCTATGTCCAGAGCTCTGCTGGTGGCCATTTCTGTGGTTTACTTGGAGCACCTAAAATACAGTTTCAAAAGCTTAGCCTGGAAATATTATGCCCTATTCCCATGCACGTTGCTATTCAAAGTGATGGACCGTGTGAGGGTGTGCAGGGGTCTGGTCATCTTTGAGACCAGTGTGACTGGCCATGTACCTGTGATACGGTGTAGGGTCTTGCTTGATAAGTGCTCTACCAGTTAAAGAATTAAAAGGCAGGAAAAATCTTGAGCGCCACAAGTTGCATGGGAGAAATCTCAAGCACCAAAAGCAGGAGCAGAGAGAATCAACAGTTGAAAGGCATTTGTTGAGGGTTTGAACACACCCAGACGCACAGGGAAAAGGGCCCTCTGCAAAGCATAGGCAAAGGTGGGTCTTTTTAGGGCTGGGTTTGTTTGTTTGTTTGTTTGTTTGTTTGTTTGTTTGTTTTCTCTGAAGTTTTTCCTCCTAATTTTGAGTTAATCAGTTTGAAGCCAGCATGGTTTATAGGCCCACAGCTGTTGTGTAACACGTCCTGATCCAGCCTTGGACTTGTTGAGCCAGACCATCAGCAGGGGGCCCAGGGAGACAAAAGCCCACCAGGCCTTTGGTTAAGCTGCCAGACCTTTGTCTCAAGTCATGGTCCCTCCCCCTGTCTGTCCACCAGGGCGTCTCTTGAACTCAGTCTCTCACCTAGAACAGTTAAGAGTGAAGCCCAGCAGCTAAGTAGGGAGCCCGAGGTTGCCATGAGCCTGAACTCTTTGTCCTGGGTGTCCTTCCCCCATGCTCCAAGCCTGAGTGGGCTCCAGCACACAGCAGCGTCCATGATCACCAACTGTTCTCACGTTCGTTGTCTTAGGCCCCAGGAGCACTCTGTAGCCTCTGAGAGGACCTCATCCAGGTTTAGCCCAGCTTATTATGGGATAGCAAAGCCAAGGCCTAGAATTCCACCAGGTTTGTGTGCCCTCCAATCCGCCTGCTGCTGACTCATTCCTTAGCTGGTACCTAGAAGGGCACATGAGCCATTGGGCATGTGCCATATCCCCAATCCCTTCACTGACCTCTAGGGAGAACCACAAACATGAGCCGCCAAGTAGAAATTGATGAGCGAACTTCATGTTAGGATGATAAGTTTCTTTAAAAATCAAATATACAGTTAAGAAATTAAATGGTCTAAAAGGAGGGTTCCATCAATCTGTGATGGTGAGACATTTTCTTTAGGGGTCCAGGGAAAGCCATTCTGTGCAGCTACCGCCTGCCTGAATATTGTAGAGTGTCACCTACACATTGTGACTGTGTTACCTTCAATCTCGAATACCCCTGAGAGGCCATCATCCTGGGGTGCCACTGGAAGGCGACAGAACCGTTAGGAGGTGTGGCTTCATGGGAGGAAGTTATGGGCCCACTATTGAGCAGTGAATTAGGATCAAGTGACACACAGGACCCCAGACACTGGCTTGCAGACTGAGTCTCAGTAACTAATGCCCACAACCTAACTAGCCTGGAACCCCTGCTGGACAATCAAGTGTTGAGTCTCCCCCAGGGTGCCTGTGGGCCTGCCTGTCTGGGGTCAAGTGTGATCTCATAGTTTCTGGCCAGTGATTAAGGAGGCTCGTGGCCCACAGTGGCTACAGGAGGCTGTTCTTGGCATCTTCCAAAACCTCTGCCTGAAATAGCCGTGAAATCTGTGCATCTTCATTCAGGAAAGGGCTTCAGCCGAAGGCAGACAAGTTCAGCAGCAGTGAAGGGGACCTGGGGAGCCAGGACAGAGAAAGGAGCCTGAGCCTGCTCATGGTTTTTAAGTGGCTCATAATGGCCGCTTTATCTTCCTTCAAGCGGGTGTGGCCCTGGGGACAGGTAAGACATTCTCATCATACTTGAGGCTTTGCGGGGCCAGGGACAGGTTGTCAGGGAAGAAAAATTCCAGCGTTGTTTATATTGAGGTCTTCGGAATGTCTTAATGAAATACACTTGGATTTGGAAGACCCTACCAGTCTAATCAGAAGCCCACTCACTCCCCAGCCCTGAGCCTAGAGTCCCTTCAAGCAGACTGACATTTAGGGAAAGCACATGGACAAAATGCACAGCACCCCTAGTAGTCACAGGGATGGGGAATGAGCCCCAGGATCCCCTCAGGCTATCCAGTCCTGTACCTCAGTACCATATTTACTATATAACCTACCCACATCTTTGTATGTACTCCCCTGCAGCAGTGCGTGGCTCTTAATACCCGATGCAGGCTGGGTGCTGTCTAGTTTACAGTGTATTTATTCTTTAGGGAGGAACAGTGAAGACAAACTCTGTACATGTTCAGTGCAGACGTGATTTAAAAAAGAATTTATTTTACTTTGAATTATATGTACGTGTAGGTAGATATAAATGTGAGTGCAGGTGCCTTTGGAATCCAGAAGAGGATGCTGGGTCCCCCTGGAGCTGCAGCTATAAGAGGTTATGGGCCATCTAGCCTGTGTGTTGGGACCTGAACTCAGGTCTTATGGGCTCCTAACAACTCTCTAGCCCCTGATATGCTTTTAAAATATTTCATTTGTTCTTGAGAACTGCATGCGTGTGTATAGTGTATTTTGATCACATCTACTCCCTCCAGGACCCCTTGGACCACCACTACCACATCCTCTTTCAAACGTCAAGTCCTCTTCTTTTTTTTTTATAATCTACTGAGCCCAGTTAGTGCTGTCTATATGCTGTGAGACCAGCCCCTGGGGCATGTCCAGCCTGTCAGTAGGGGTAACGGCAGCTTCTGTGAACCCCTGGGTGCACTGAGTGATGGCCGGAAAGCAGCGTTTCACGGCACCCCACTCCATTTCCCCGCTCGTACATTCTTTCTGCCCTTCTCTTCGGTGCTGTTCCCGGACCTCGGGGAAGACTGATCGAAATGGGTGCTTCTCATAGCCAGTTTCTCTCAGCACATTGACAAGTGATGAGTCTGAATTCACCTCTGCCCCAGACAGCATTTTTTTGTCTAAATATTTTTATCTGTGGTTGTTTGGATTCGTGGATGCAGGAGCTCTGGTAAGAAAGACAGACTGTATTTATTTGCCTCACATAGTCCATTGTTAGCTCTGAACTGGCTGTGTAGCCAAGGATGACTTCGAACTCCCCATTCTCCTGCCTCCACCTCCAGCATGCTGTGTTGATAGTCATGCGCACCACCAAGATGGGTTTATGCAGAACTGGGGGTCCGTGATTGAACCCAGGGATTTGTGCATGCTAGACAAACACCCCACCAGCTGAGCTCATACTCAGCCCTGTATCTCATTCTTGAGTTCTTAAAATTATTGATGTAAAGACTTTATAATTGATCTTCTCAAAGCTAGGTGTGATGGCACGTACCTATGATCTCAGCACTTAGTAGACTGAGGCAGGAGGATCACTGCAAGTTCAGGTCAGGCCAGGTACGGTTACATAGTAAGACTGTCTCAAAAACAGAACAAAACTATCCTCTAAGCACAGGCATTTTTTTGGTTCTAGCCACAATAGCATTTGCATAAATTAGTATTGATGTACGTAGATTAATTTAGTATTTTCATAGACTAGTTTCCGAGCACATTTCTTTCCCCATCAATAAACATGAAGCCAGGGTCTCAGAAGATTCTCAAGGACTTCAGGGGCATTGAATGTGTGCTCAGACTTGATGGAGAAGAAGGGGACTAGGCAGTTGGTAAGACCCAGAGTCTTAACACAGCAGGGCCTGGGCACCAGACCTTGAGAAGTGAGGTTGCCCTTCAGGAATTGCAGAATCCTGTGTTCACCCTTGCCTGTGCATCCTGCCCTGTCCCCGGCTCTCTGCTTCTCACTCAAGGAACACCTGACCCAGGGATGGCTGCCAGCCCTTGCACAGCACTTCTTTGGGGGACATGGCCCTGGCCACTGGGGATTTCTCAGTTCCCTGAGGAAGCTGTGGAGGCTCATAAGTAAGGGACACACTTGGACCTTCTGCCCCTGCAGTGTAGTCTGCTGTCCTGGTGTGCGGCACCAGGTTGTGGTAGAGGCAGGTCCTGGAGCCTGGAGTGAGATGTGCTGAAAAGCCACAGAACCACACTGCACTTGGCAGTGGAGGGAGCAGAGATTTGAAGATTGGCGGCTTGTCCAAAGTCTCACTGAGGGGTCACGTCTCCTGCCCCTGTCCAGTGCCCTGCCAGTGTTGCCAGCAGCCCTGGATGGTACACTCAGTGAACACATCTTGGGTCTGTTCCTTCTCCCTTGACATTGCAAACTCTCTGTCCACACAGAGAACACGTGGTGTACCCTGGGCTCAGGACCCCCTAGGGTGGTTCACAGAGGGTTCGAAATAGTGCTGTCCCTGCACACCTTCACAGGTACAGTGATTTCCTACACACCTTTATAAGATTGTTTAAAAGAAAACAGTTTAAACTTGCATTTTATTATCTGTGTGTGTGTGTGTGTGTGTGTGTGTGTGTGTGTGTGTGTGGCTGTTTTGCCTACATGTGTGTCTGCACAGCATGTAAGTGCAGAACCCTGTGGCCAAATGAGGCTGTCAAACACATCTCCTTGGACTGGAGGAGTTATAGATGGTTGTGAGCTGCGGTGTGGCGCTGGGAGCTAAACCTGGGTCCTCTGGAAGAGCAGCCGGTGCTCTTAGCTACTGAGCCATCTCTCCAGTCCCCTTTACCAGATTCTTGAAGGATTGGCTGTAAAAATAGCTAAAAACCTGGTCTTGGAAGGAGGCCTCCCAGGCAGGACTGTGGAACTTAGCTGAGCATGATCCAGGGACTCGAAGGGATTGAATGTCTCCCAGAAGCCACCGAGAGAAGCTGTCATCAAGCTCATGTACTTGATAGATTTTATTCCTTTGGCCTTTTAAAGCCCACATGTTAATCTGCTCACTTTTGGAACCACCTGCCTTGTGAATCCCCGTGGAGAGCTGTTGAATTGGTTGTTCTGGATGTGGAGGTGCCTGCCGGTGATGATTGCAGACCCAGGGAGCAGGTCCTGGAGCAGCTGCTTATTAGAGGGTGGTTCCTGGACAGGTGACAGGCAGTGGTTCCTCTGAGCTGACCAAACTCTTAGTGCTGAGGTGGTGGGGTGTCATTTGAGGAGTTGTGAGAGAACTCGCCAAGGCGGTGAGGTTTAAGTGATGCCCTCTACAGATTTGACAAGGGGAATGTGGGAAGCCAGCCCGGGCTTTGTTCCGTGTTGGGAAACTCCTCTGCCGATGGTTTATGATTAAGCTTGCCACTGTGCTTTCCAATAGATTGTCTCCCTTGATCTTCTCAAGGATGGGTGGCTTGGGCCTAGCATTCATTCAAGCTGCATTTTACATGGGAGGAACTTGTTCCTTCAGGTTGAACAGCAAGCAGTTAAACCAAGGTCAGCGACTGGGAGAAACCCATCCAGACTGAGTCAGCAGAGCTCAGCACCATTACCCAGGATCCCCCAAATATCCATGAGCTCAGATGTTACAAAGACAAAGAAGGTTCTAGAATGGCCCAGCACAAGAAGAAATTGCCGGTAGCAGAACGCAGAGCCTCTGACTATGGTGGGATGCTGAGCTAGCTCCCCACTGCCGCGCATCTTTGATCCTTGATCTCAGAAGAGCTTGGCATCCTCTGCAGGGAGGTCTGCGTACAGGTCACTGTGGAGTCCTTGACCCAGCCTAAGCGCTAAGTTTCGGTGGATTGTTTAACTTGGCCTTACTCCAGATAACACCTGGAAATTCTTCAGGTGCTACATATGAGTGGGCTTCAAATTGAGCACCCCAAGGGTCTTTTGAACACCCACCTCCCTCTGGACAGCCCCGGGGCTGCCTCATGGGCTTGCTCTATCAGTAGTGGTTCAGGAAGCACCCAGGGGCCAAGGATAGCTGACTAGCATAACTGTGCTCTGGCTAGGACCTTCAGAGCCTGGGATTCTACAGGCTCGGGCCATAGAGGTCAGAGTATTACTTGATGGACGGGCGGAATCCCCACTGAGCAGCAGAGTGTGTGGTACATACTGTCTTTATCTGCTGAGAAAGACCCCTCCCCTCCAACCTACTTCCCATATTTTATGAGGACCTTTCTCCTACCCCAGTGGTTATGGGGGTCAAGCCTAGGTCTGAATTCAGATCTTGGCCTCCAACACTGAGTGGGCCCACTGACTTGCTCTGCCTTAGTTTGCTCCTTTCAGACAGAGAAGCTCAGCTCAGAGCCCAGGTGGGATGAACCTTGAGTAAAAAGATATTGAACCCACAGTGGGGTAACAAGATGCCGGAGGCTGCCACTCTTAAACGTCTGTACCCAGGTGGCTCTGGGCCAGATTCTGGACCTTCTCTTAGCTGGGTCAGGGTTTGCTCAGCCTTTGAACTGGTTTTATAGGATCCTAGAAAGCAAGTGCAGAAACTGCAGAAATCTGCCTCTCTTCATAGTGTGTTGTTCCGGGGTAACCACCAGACACTGTGGCTCCTAGTCAGTGTCTCTAACCAGTTGCTGCTTGCTGGGGACACCCTAGAGACACTTGCCTTGACCTCCTGAATCCAGCATTTGCTCTTTGTAGGACCTGTTAGGATTCTGCCACTCCGGCTATATGACCGCCCATGCGCAGTTCAGTAGCTAAGTAAGGGGTCTTACGTCATCAGTGTACTGCGTGATTGCGCAAATGTGCGCAGCGTGGTCACGCAATCAGCGCATATGTGGCCATATGCGCATGTGCAGGGGAATCCTTAAAAAGTCAGACACAGACTCCTCCCTCCTCTTCTGCTCCCCACCCCCAATCTCTCTCCTGCAGTGTCTCTACCCAGGCCTGGCCCCCCCCCCCCACCTCCCCACCCACCCGCCAATAAAGCTCTGTTACTGGGTTTTGTCGTGCTTTGTGCCTAGTGACCTTCCTCAGACGGTAACCAGTGTAGCATATTTTTTTAAAACCAACAGGGCCCACCTCTGTATCTGGCTACAGGTTTTCTTTCCTGCTCATCAGTGCCTCAGTCCTGAGAGCAGAATCCTTCTCTCATGGCACACACTTCTCAGTCCCAGTGACATTTCAGACCGTCCTTCGTGTGTGTACCTAACAGACAGTCGCTAATCCATCACAGTCCTGGTGCACTGCACCTCCTGAGAGTCACTTCGTTAACCATCTAAAAGGGATGGTCAGTGTAGTCACAGAGTAGCCATTGCCTCAGTTTCCCCCCAACACACTTTACATGCACTCCTGAAGGGGATGCCGTAGGCACGCGCACTCTTCAGGATCCTGCTTGGTCTGCTGACCATCTCATCACATTTGTGTAAGGATTTCTCAGCTCCGTGACATGTTTATCCGATTCAGCCCATTGTAAGCTGTTAAAAGTGTATAGATTTAGAATGGTTCACTCGTGTTTTCAGCCTACACTGGGTGTTTCAGGACGGCCTAGGTCCAAGAACATGTGAGGAATATGTTCTGCAACTTTGGGTGAGTGGATTCTTCCACTTAGCATGACTTTGGGATTCAGTTGTATTGCGGTCTGCCTGAGCGTTCCATATCTTTCCGTGGCTGTCTGCTCATTCTGCTGTGGCCATCGGCCGTTTTCAGCTAATGGCAGTGGCAAATGATGTGGAATAAGTTGTTTTCTTTTCCTTTGTGAAGAGCTGACTTCTCATGCCCAAGTTCTCGGAGATCCTTAGCCATTGACCCCTGCATCCTCCCCGAGGCCTGACCCTACCTAGTCTGTCATGAATCTCCAGGTCCAAAGGCTTGGTCTGCTGTTGAACTCCAGCTGTCCTGTGACCCGTGTGGGTCAGACACATCCTTCGCCATTGTCCTCCGTGTACTACTGTGTGTATCACTTTAGGGTCTCAGGACAAGCCGAGACCAGGTGTGCCGTCAAGGTAAATCTCACAGGAAGCTGCAAGGAAACAACTTCCTAGACATGCTTTGAGCTGGGACATCTGAGTCTACCCTGAGTCTAACCTTGCTGCTCCTGCTGTGGGTCCATTTGAGAAGACTTCCCAGACAGCTCAGTGGGTAGAGGGAGTGAGGGAAGAAGGAATCATGGTGGCCTCCCTTCAGGCACACCTGGGGCAACCCAGGTTTCTCTCCTGGGGGTCCCTGTCTCCTGTAGCTAATTCCCCTTCTCCCTGTCTCTTCCATCATCCCCCCCCCCGCCCCCAGCTCATTCCTTCCCACCCACAGCTTGTAAATCATTCCTTCCTTCTTGGGCCTCGATGATGGCTGTTCTTGTCCTTACTGGATAAAGTCCTTCAAGATGGGGCTGAGAGCTGCATTCTGAGTCTATCTGCCACCCTGGGATCCTCAGCAGGCCAGGCCAGCCTTCTGCCTAAGTGTTGAGGCTTCAAAGGTTGACACACACTGTCTTGCAGGGAGGAAGAGAAGAGGATGAGTGTGTTATGAGTGGAAAGATGAGTCCATCTCTGACACCAGTCAGCATAGGACATCTAGGACTGCCCGACAGGGTCCTCTCATGCAGGCATCCCACTTCTTTGTAGCGTCTATTGTCGGAATCCACTGTCTGTCCACCCTGTGCTCCTGGCCATAGAGGCGCCTCCAGTGACGGAGAAGCAGGCCTTAGCCTTTGCAGCTGTTTAGATCTGGACCTCCTGGCTCCACGGCTAATCCTGGCTCTAGCCACCTGTCCTGGCCCTGTGCTAGGCCGGCTGGTGCATAGGAAAGCCGAATGTGGTGCTGTTTCTGTGCTCAGAGCATGTGCCGGCCCCAACCTATGCTGTTTATGGTACAAAAGAGAAAAAGGACACCAGGAACAGATAGGTGGGGCCGCCTGGCATCATGCCTGGCCTCCGGGGCACGTGCCTGTGTTCAGGATACCTTAGGGCTGCTTGCTTCCCAACTGTGATCCAGCCCCCAGTGAGGAGACAGGCTGGACCAGGATGGACATGGGTTTGGAACTCTTGAAGACAGGCAGGAGAGGGAAGTCACCAAAGGCAGATGAGGGGTCCCCAGGAAGGGTGCTGGGGAGACACCTGTGAGATGAACTCTCAAAACAACAGCGAGAGGGAGCAGAGGGAGGCCACTGTACGGCTTGGAGGTCATGGGGTCCCCAGGAAGAGCACCGGGAAGATGTCCTTGAACCTCCAAATGTCCCCTGACTCTCCTCTCCAGTCTCATGAGGCCTGAGGTGGACACTTGGTTCAGAAAGGCAGGAAAGAGGATGTTTGTGAGCCTGGAGGAAGGAGATTTCCAGTCAGTGTGCTAGACTGCAGGGCTGGGCCAGCCAGCCGGTGAGAGGGAGGCCCTGTTGCTGCAGGAGCTGGCAAGCTTCCAGCTACCCCGAGGGCCCAAGGGGAGGGTCCAAAGAACCTGAGAGACCACAAGATCCTAAAGCAAAGGACTAAGGAGCAGCTGGCAGGGGTGGAGCCACTTTGAAGTGTTACTTCTTTGGGGGCTACATCTCTGCTGGACCCATTGCCGCCCCTGTTGTGGATAGCCCTGTTCCTCAGGCACTTTAAAGCTATAAAGAAACTGCCCTGTGCCCTTTGGCTCTAGGTCACACTGGCCCTAGTCCCGGGAACCTCTCCCCTTGTTCCTTTCCATAAGAGTTGTAAGAAAACAAGTCATGATTCCCAGAAGGCCCCAGACCTGGCTGGGCCCATTGTCCCGAGAAAACCTGTCCAATAGGTTGCCCATTCTCTGCTGGGTTCCAGCCTGTGGCAGAGGTTCCCCTGAAAAGCAGGTAGTTTCCCACAGGGATCACTTTGTGCCTTAACTCTAAGGAGAGAAGATAAGGCAGGAAGGTATCTGTCTGTTTACCAAGTGTCCTGTTAGCGCCCCTGTACCAACACAGCCCTGGGGTCCGCGTCCTGGTCACAACAAAGCCCTTCACCCGGTGAGGTAGGGACCGTTGGAAGGAGCAGCTTGAATTTATCCTTCAGGACTGGAAGCCATCTGATTTGCATGAGATTTTTGTTCCCATAGCTGAGAGCTCAAGTCTTCACAACTGACCTTTTGCTGCGTTTGTTGAAATAGAAACAGTTCCTTTAGAATCCACCGATCTCTAGAGTGTTTTAAGACCTGAGCGCTTTAAGGCCTGTTGCTTGTGGGAGAGGGGAGGGGACGGATGGACCCCTAGAGGGTTTCCTGGCCCTTCAGCCACACGACGTGGAAGCTTCTGCAGCCACCAGGCCAGGCTCCCTGCTCTCTGTGTTCAGCTTGGCCTGCTTCTGTGCGAACGGGATGGGGGAGTGAGGTCCCAATAGTGGGCCCTTCAGTCGCTTATCCATACCCCACTGAGGCTGCCAGACCTTGGCCAGGTGGGCCGGTTCTTCTGCATCTCCATTTCCTCATCTGTGGATGTGGAATGAGTCTGTGGCAATGGCCACGGTGTTTAAGCAAATTAGCACACAGTAGCATGTGGGCTAGAGTCTAGTGCACACCCACCCTGCAGGTGGTTGCTCTAGCAGTTAATTGTAGTTGGAGTGTGGATCAATTGTAGGAATGCTTGAGCTAGTATATGCAATGTGCTAGGTTCCAACTCTAGTTCTGGAAAAAAAATTACTCTCCTGTTTTATTCTGGTCTGTAGATCCAGTTGACCTCAGAGTAAATATTCTGTAGAAAAAAATTATACTGTGCTGAGTTTTATCCTGGTCATTATTCCCTGAATAATACAACATAACAACATTTAAAGGGTACTAGAAGGCATGTTTAGTTTGTTTGTAAACATTGCACCTTTTATATGCCCTTTTGTATAGGGACCTTGAGTGTCTGACAGGTACTGGGACCAGTACCCTCAGATGCTAAGGGAAGACTAAACCACCACAGAAATGCATTCTCTCATAATCTGGTGCCTAGACATTAACGCCAGAGATGTTGGCAGGGTCCCCCTCCCTCTCAGGATTCCTGGGGAGCCTCTGTACTTCCGCCTCTTCCTGGCTTCTGGTGGCAGCAGGTGACGGCCCCCAGTGGCCTGCTGGGCTTGTGGCTGCTGCGTTCCTCCACTTCCTGTCTCCACCCTCACATTGCCGATCCCCTTTCTCTCTCTGCATCTCAGACTCCATGAGTGGATGGAGGTTCCACCCTAACTCCATATGCGCTTGCCTGAATTTGACCAAGTAGGCTCATATGCACAGCCCACAGAGGAGGACTTGGACCTATTGATGAAAGGCACAGTACAGCTTATGAGTGGTATCACCTATATTGTGGCTTCCACCAAGACAGGAGAAGACACGGCTTGGCTTTTCTCTGTGTGTCTGGTAGATGCCCGGTCCAACTGCTGTGACTTCAGTGAGCCCCCGCTTCTGGCAGCCTTTGAGTCTTTAGATCTGCAGCCTGTACCACACAGGAGCCGGTCAGCTGGGCACACAAGCACTCCTGATCTGAGGAGGTGTTAGGATCACCCACAGCCCCAGACTTGCATGTGCTATTTGCTGGCTGATGGTGCTGAGTCCCAGGTCTTTGGTGGATGCTAGAGGCTGGGGAGCAGACATAGCTCCTGCTGTGGCCAGAAAGACATGGGGTAAAATCAGCAGTTCCAATGAGGTTCAATAAAACACGGCCCTGGGGCAGATGACCACAACCTCAGTGTCAGCCCAGAGCAGCTTGAAAGATGTCCCATACACCCTGGCACTTTCTTCTCTGCTGCAGTGAGAGTGTCATGGGATGCTGGCTGCTACTCGGAGCACCCTGGGGACAGCTGGCCAAGAGGAGATATGAATGGCCCTGGACCTTCTTGGACAGGTTCCCAGGGTTCCTCTTATATTCAGCACTGGTCAGTGGTAGACAGTCCCGCTGAGCAGACTCTGCATGCACCATGAAGAACACTGGGGATAACTAGCTCTGTCCCGTGAAGTGCTGTGAGGGAGAGCAGAGCCACCCACTACCTCCCTCCTCCTGATTGTTTCCTCACGCACTCATGTCTTCCAAAAGACAGCCTGGCAGAGTCCACACCTTAGTGTGTGAGAGGAAACCGTACCCCTGAGCATGGCGACAGGGACCTGTGAGTCCACAGCCTTGCTCTTTACCAGTTTCCTCTGCACCCCCCCCCCCCCCCGGCTCACTGGGATGTGTTCACACTCAAGTTAACTCCCACATTTCCTTTTTTGCCAAGCCACCTCTCCGCCTCAGTCCCCACTAGAGTCTGGGGAAGACTCTAGTGGTAATTTATATTCCACTGACAGTCAGGTGAAGAAGCCAAGGACCATGCAAAAAGACCGTGCTGGTCTTTGGAACAGAATGGATCCTGATGGATCTAAACCTTGATGCTGGGGCCCCGGGCTGAGTGTGTAGGGTCTTGCCTTTTTCATAGAGTAGTGGTGACATCGTCTGCTTACCACACAGGCTTCAGAGACACCCAGACAAGAGGTGTATGTTTGTAGCCAGCTCCCCAATTCTCTGGTCTCCCTGAATTTCTGTCTCTTGAATAGTGGTGAGATTCAGTTTATACCAGGAGACATTTGTTAAGACCCTGAGTGTCCACTGTAGGGCATGACTAGCCAGGATGGGAAGGGATGAGTTTTTCTTTGTCGGCGTGGCTTCTTCTCCAAACTGTGCCACTGGTTCCTTTTGTGGGTCTGTCTGTACATGCTCTAGTTCGGTACCTATGCGGGTGTCCCTTTACATGGCTTTGTTGGTCATTGACTGTTCTGCTACAGCTGGCTGGGCCCTACAGGACTTCTGGTAAAAAAAAAAAAAATACCCTTGAGCTATTCTTGCAGGGTCTGGGGGCCTCATTCTCTAGTCCTGTTACTACCCCATCCTAATTTCTAATAGAGTGGTATGTTCCTACTGAATCCCAGCATGCAGCCAACATCTTCCATAGCCATCCTCAGAGGCCCAGTTATCTTGCTTACCATCACATGCCTTCTGTGACTCTTGAAGTAACATAGCAAGATATTTTAAATGCCACTCCAAGCCCAGAAGTGTAATTACTGGATCCCTTCCCATGTGAGACTCATCCCTCAAGAATGTGCCAAGCAGGACCAGGCAGTGGCTGGTGGTTTTGAAAAATACACTCAGAAAGTGTGGGCAAGGAGAAGTTTTACTCTCCATGTGGGGGTTATGTGTCTGGGAGACTCTGTTGAATTAATCGTGACTGGTGGAGAGGAGCTTGCTGGGGAGCGGGGCCACCCAGGGTCCCCGAAATGGAATGTAGTTCTGCAGACAAATTATAGTTTTTAGCCCCTGAGCGGGTTGTGTTGGCTCACTGAACTGCACAAGGAATAGCCAGGTACAGGTCGCTTGACGAGGAAGGTGGTTCTGCAAAATGTGACATCTTGTGTGAATGTGGTAGAGTGTGTCCATAAATTAGGCCATCTATGTATAGGCAATATGTTCTTTTTCTTTCTTTTTTTAAAATTTTTTTAAATGTATGGTGCTGTGTCTGCATGTACATCTGCACACAAGAAGAGTGCACCAGTTCCCATTACAGATGGTTATGAGCCACCATGTGGTTGCTGAGAATTGAACTCAGGACCTCTTGGGGAACAGTCAGTGCTCTTAACCTCTGAGCCATCTCACCAACCCTTATGAGATCATTATCACATGTGCAGTCCTTCATTGACCCCAAAATGTTTCATGACATGTGGCCATAGCACATGATGGCTTTTAACCAGTACAAGAGTGTTCTCTGAATCCCAGAGTCCTCAGAAGTTCAAAGCCCAGTGCCAGCTTTCCCACATCTCCATCTCCAGTATCATGGCATCATTGGCACTCGGAGGAGGTTTCCTGACTAAACTGGATTTTTGTTTCTTCCTTGTGTGTGTCCACATCTGCCTCTTTTTTTATAAACAAGGGTTGCCCATCATGCTAGATTAGGGCTACCCTAAAGACATTGTCACAAGGAAGGTTGTACAGGCCTCAGGACAATGCGCTGTTGCTAGCCTCTCCACACTTGCTCTGGAGTTTAGATTTTGGCCAGAGCTGCTGTTGGTGCTGCATTTTTGTTAAATCTGAAACCCTCTCAGCCAGTTCTTAAACATCTCAAGCTGCTAAGAGGGCGGGCACACTGAGTATCTTTAAACCCTCAGTGTACATACACATCCTGCCCTGGCAGAAAGGCCAAAGGAGGTCACACTTAGAAAGTGACTAATGCTTTATGAAGTCAGTCTGCCTGTTTAATGAAAGCATCCAGAAACCCTAGTCAGTTAAAATCCTTTGTGTTCAAACCACAGTGGGGCGAGGCCGTTGGGAGGTAGCAGGACCCTGCAAAGCAGTCCACAGCACCTGGGAATACCCTGTAAAGCAGTCTACAGCACCTGGGGGTACCCTGTAAAGCGGTGCACAGCACACAGGAGTACCCTGTAAAGAAGTCTACAGCACCCAGGAGTACCCAGTAAAGCTGTCTACAGCACCTTGGGGGTACCCTATAAAGCAGTCTATAGCACCTGGGGATACCCTGTAAAGCAGTCCACTGCACCCTGGGCATGGGGGAAAGCAGAAGGCCCATCCGTAATCTTTGTCATACTGTCAGGCCCAGCCCCTGCCCTCTGCAGACGCTCACTGTCCTGGCCTGAGCTTAACACCAGGCTGCGTTTTCAGGCGTTGAACCTGTCTTCTCTTGTTCCACCCATGGCTCATAGGAGACCCTGGGGCACTGGGGTCTGCCTGCCTCTCGGGCCACGCAGCTAAGACTTAAAGAGCATGAACTTGGCCAGAGTTTGTAGTAAATGTGATGCATCCTGGGGGTCCTTTCTGGGGGTACTCCAGGGGATGCGAGGGTGATTTGAAGCCTATCTCAAGCTGCGGGACTTCCTGTGAGTCCCTGGGCCCAGGCAGCCCTCCTGAGTAGTGCTGCAAGGAGAAACCATGCCAGGGTACCTCATGGTGTCATGCTGGCACAGCTCAGGGCTGTGGGAGATGCAGGCGGACAGCTTCATGGGCTTCCCGCACTGACATTCGTCAGTCATAGTTATATTGAGGACACTTGTCAGGCTTGCAATTAACTTTTGCAACACTGGTATCCTCACACCAAGAGGTGAGGGGAGAAGATTGCTGGCATCTGGAGGGTGGGGAGCAAAGGTGTGGCAGAGCTCCCTAGCTGCTGAGGCTAGCCCCTGGCAGAATCCCCAAATGTGGGGGTAGTTTCAAGGCAGGGCAGCCTGGACCCTAGAGGTTTGCAGGGCTGGAAGGAAGCCAGTAAGGAGGAATGCACATGTCCTGACATGTCTTGCAAGTTGGAAATAAGATTTGCCCTGTGTGTTGCTTTGTGTCTTAGAAGTCAAGGTCATTCCGTGAGGATCAAAGAATTTTCCTGCTAAGTGTAGAAGCAGCTTGTTCTGACCCAAGGTTCCAGGAGGGCTGCAGACCTTGTGGGGCAAGGCTGGCCTGTCTGCTGCCCTCCAGCAGCCATTGCCATTTCAGCACAACCACAAAAAGCATTGTGATTCTGGGGAGCCGCACATGGGGCCTCTTCCTAGAGCGGAGCACAAGGATATGGACTTGGGGGACACAGAGAAATGACAAAGACCTGAGTCACCTGGAGCTCACTTCTGTGGTCTTCTCTATCTTCCTTTCTAAAATGCACAAGAAGGAAATACAGGCCATCTTAGAATATTAAGACAGCCGACATCTAAATTCTTAACATACCTCATGTGGGAAATGGGGAGAGAAAACTCAAGCCATCTGCATCAAGCTGTCTAGATGCTTTGGTACCAAACCCTAGGGGTAGAGATGGGAGTGGATAAAAGAAAATCGTGTAGTGAGTGTGTTCTACAAGAAGCTGTGGGGGCGGGCTTTCATGAACAGGGCATGCATCTAGGAGTAAGGGTGAAGAATGTAGAATTGACAACATGCAGTCCTGATTTTGTCAGGGAATGAGCTACAACCTCCCAGGTTCCTCCTCTGAACTGGTGGGTACACTTCCAGAGCCTGTTGCTCACCCTGCACTGTCACTTGACAAGAATTTCCTCCTCCAACCTCATGGTCTTGGCACGGAAAAGCTACTGGGGTTTGTGAGCCATGCTCTTAACGGGGAGCGGCTCGGATACCTTTCAAAGTTTCTACCACAGAGTACCTGGAGGCCGCAGAGGCTGTAGAGTCCCCAGGTTGGGGGTAGGGTGCTGTCTTCAGGTGGAGGAACCTGGGAGGTTATAGCTTGTTCTCAGCACCGGACTTCATGTTGTCATTCCCCGCCCCCACCCCCACCTTCCTTAGCTTGTTCCCTTGAGTGGCGGGTACCTCTCAGCAGAGGCAGAGGCATCAGGATCAGGGTTTGCTCCAAGCACTATGAGGAAGCTAGGAAACCAGCCAGACTGAGGAAGGTGATAGATAGGAAGGAAACACCAAAGAGGGGTGAGCGCAGCTGCCTGGGTGGGAGGTTGACGGATCTTCCTAGATGGGCATTGAATTGAGGTTCAAACACAGAAACTGAGGCGTGTGAGGTTGTGTGAGACAGAGCTCGCCTGCCAGAGGAAACTGCCAGTGCATAGTTCCCGGGGCAGAAAGAAGTTAAATTGCACTAAGGAGAGCCTGGGGTATTGTGGCGGGGTGGGGGAGGGGTGGCGGTCTCCGTTAGGGAGGCAAGAGTTCTTAAAAGCACAGCGAGGTGCCCCTTGCTCAAAGGAGACTTGTTTGCCATGAGTCCGGAGCAGGGGATTGGCGGAGAGACAGAGCAGATGAGAGGTCCCTGCTGGAGCCCGAGTACTTTGTCAGGATCAGGGACCAATAGAAACCAGGTCAGGTGGAGGTTCCAGCCTGACCAGGGCTGTACCTGAGGCCCCCCCGGACAGGGGAGGAGAGCAGGGAATTGTTGGAGCATGTGGCACTGCCGGCAGGCAGGGCAGACCTTGCTGTCACCATCCCCAGACCTACTGTTGCCAGTAGGAAGAGGCTGGTCCCCAAGTGTGCCAGGAATCACATCCTGCAGTACTGTGTTCCAGGTGAGCAGTCTGAGGCCCGAGTTCCCAGGCTGCATCCCTTCTCCTTAGGGAAGAGGGAGTCGCACTGAGTCTAAAGATTTATTGTTAGAAAGAGGTCAGCCCTGCCCCCACCTCCACTCACCCAATGCTCAGCAATACATTACTCCCGTGAGGGTCAGAGGACAGGGTGCTGGGACTTGCTTCTGTCCTTTACCCTATGAACCCAGGATCCATCTCAGGTTGTCCACTGAGACATCTCACTGGCCTAAAAATAGGAGTTTCAAAGTTTTTGGTTTTGCTGTTGTTTTAATATGTAAATATGGGCCTGGGTGTGTATATGTGCACCACGTGTGTGCAGTGTCCGTGGAGGCCAGAGAAGTCAACACATCCTTTGAAACTAGAGTCATGGCTGATTGTGAGCCGCCATGTGGGCACCGGGAACCAAACCTCACCCAAACCCACGTTCTCTTCAACTCCAAGTCATTCCTGTAGCCCCAAGAGAATTTTTAAAAGAAAGAATGGCAAATTAAAATTTGTGTTGAGAAATGTGGAGCGTGATACCCATACATGCAGGTATTTTGTTTGGTTGGTTTGGGTGTTGAGGCAGGGTAACGGGAACTCACTGTGTAACCCCAGCTGATATCAAACTTGTCCTACCTCATCTCCCAAGTGCTAGCATTACATTTATGAGTCACCGTGCCCAGTTTGAAATGTAACATTTTACATCAGTTATTGACTGCACTATGAGAGAGGAAGCCTGGGTGAATCAGTGTGCCTGGGAAGAGGCTGACTGTGATTGATGAGGAATAAAGCGAAGATAGCCGTGCCGTTTGGGACAGGCGGGCAGGCCAGGGCACCGAGCCTGGGTCTGCACAAGTTGTTACTGTACACCGGTTTCTCTAAAGGAGGGTTTCGGCTAATGCATTTAAAGTGGGTAGATATAGAAGTCAGTGACTTTCCAGAAATACTCCCTGAATAGACAAGAGAAAAAACCTGTACTCCACAGTGGCAAACACACCAGAACCCAGTTTAAACTGTTCCTGAGATGTTTTTTGGACAGAAGGTGAGTTGGCTCTTTGAGACAGGTCTCATGTAGCTCAGGCTGGCCCCAGACTTGCTGTTTAGGCAAGGCTGGCCATGATTTCTGTATCTTTTAACACACCGAGCCAGGGATTGATGTTTGGTGAGCACCAGGCTCTTAAGCCTGCCATTTATGTGGACCCAAAGAACAGAATTGAGTCTTTGTAACAATATGTGGTCCCCAGAGTTCAATTTATTCTCTGCCCCTTTACTGAAAATTAAATAAATGGAGATCCACTGCACTTTTGATGAAAAGATGAAATACAAAAAGATGTTAGTTCTCATCAATGTAATGTCAAAAAAACTCTACTGGGGTTTCTCTTTTTGAGGGGATTAAGTGGTAAGGAAACATTGTATTAAATTATTCTAAAGTTCATAGAAGGAAAAAAATAGGTTTAAAAAAATAAACATAGGATTTTGCAGAAGGGTGGCCCATGGAAGTACGGTCACAATTACATCAGAAGGAATTATCACAAAAATTGGCAGGCTGCTGACACAGAAAGGCTCCAGTGAAGACCTTCATGTCTGTGTGCATTAAAGTGTGTGACGGTGACATTGGATTAGTCAGTAGGGGACATGTTATTCAGGAACACCATGTAGAAGTAATTACTCAGTTCTTTGCTAATTAATTTTGTGGCATTCCTCACAGAGAAGCAAAATAAATTCTTTGTACATTGATGTCAGTACACAAACCAATTTTTTAAGTAAAGGGAAATAGATGGAAGTGCTCATCAAATTTTTCATTAAGAGGGGCCATGCAGTGCCTCCTGCGAAAACCAAACGGGAAAGATTGATATGTTTGCATAATTCGGGCTTCAAGCCAGCCAATGGGTGAAGCGCAAGCAGGAGGGTGGGGAGGATATCGGCAACAGACTGAGCAAAGGACTCGGTGAGAGAGCCCTCGGGGTGGGAAACAGGCTCAGAGAGATGGCTCACTGGCTAAGAGCACTGGCCACTCTTGCAGAGGACCCATGTGGCAGATCGTCTATAGTTCCAGTTCTGAGTATCTGACGCCCTTTTCTGGATTCCTCAGGTACCGCATGCATGGGGTGCACATACATACATACAAGCAGGCAAACACACATAAATAAATCTTAGGAAGAATGGGGAGGCTGCTACATGAAAGGGTCTGTTCTTAGACATATAATGAGAGGCCATCTTGTCACTGTTCAAACAGAAGCCTGATGCGGTAATGTCACCAGATGCCACTGTCACTGTCACAGGTCATGACACTGAGTTCTGGGTGGTGGTGAAGGGAAGTAAGTTGAATATTCTGTTCCTACTTGGTAAGTTACAGTGTCTCTTCCACTGCTGCAGAAGAGCAAGAAATGAACTCCCACTGCCATTGAGAGGTTGAAGAATTTCCAGAACCTTCCAGCAAACCAAGCCTTTGTTGTTCTCATCTAGAAAACTGTCCTAAGAAAATAATTTAGAAGCTGGGTGTGGGGGCACATGACTGGCATCCCAGCAAGAGGGAAGTGGAGGCAGGAGGATGACCATGTGTTCAAGAACAGCCTGGGCTACAGAATGGGATCCTGTACCACCACCCTGGGCTAGAATGGGACTTAATAAAGTGTCTTTAAATGATCAAAAATAAGAAAACAAGGACATTTAACATTGTGAAAGGGAAGAGTCCCTTACTGCCGAAGGTCAACATTTTCCTTTTCTGTCAATTGTGTACCTCTGAAAATGAAGTGGATTAGGATCTTACCATTAAATTTACTGATTTAGTTTATTTCCATGTTACATTGTATGGATTTTTCTGTTCTTTGAGCAATCCTAAGGAGATGCAGGCTAAGGGTACCTTTAAAGAGATATGCTACCCCGTAGCTCATGCTGGGCACTTAGGGGGTTCTGTTTCCATGGCATCATGGACATTTTGTCTGTATCCTTAGTTTCCTGAGGACAAATAGGCAGGAAGAACAGTAGAATGTCTTGAGGGACAAGAGCTCTGTGCTCCTCAATTTCCCTCCAATAAGCCTTGGCAAAGCTCGGTTTCTGATTGGTTCATTGATCTGGCTATCTGGTCAGTGATTCATGGGTACTTGTTCTCCAGGAAAGAAATGTGCTTTCATCCCAGGAATTTTATCAGTTGCTCACTATGCTAAATGGCTCTTCTTTTGCTTTCTTTCTGAGACAGCGTCTTACTCTGTATCCCAGGCTGACCTCTGCACTTGAGGTAATTCCCCTGCCTCAGCCTCCCTGGTTCTGTGAATACAGGCATAGAGACCTAGCTCAGTATTAGCTACTTAATAATGCTGGTAGGTGACATGTTGGCTGGAGGCCTTCTGGCCAGGAGGCAGACACTAATCTAGGAATAACTGAGGCTAAGGGAGCCCTTGGGCATTCTCTCCTCCCCTTGCCAGAGCAGCATCTCAGTGTACATGCTATTAAGCACTGGGCAGTGTGGCCCATGTTGGTTTTTCTCATACTCTCTTTGGTGGGCACAGCTCTGCTGTCTGCCCTGGCTTTTTGCAGGGACTGTAATGGGCTGCTGTGAATCTGCTTGAGTTGTCGTGACTTCTGCTTTGTGTCTCTGGAATTAAATGTCTGTCCTAAACCTGAGTATCAAACATGGCACATGTGGACCACTCTTGAAGATATGCAGGAGACTGAGGACTGCTTACAGTAGCTGCCTCCCTGTTGGCTTCAGGGACATCCTTTCTAATATGGCCGAGCCTGGGCTCCCTCACTTATGGAGTGAACAGACTGGCCATTCCTGAGCCTTCAAGAGTAATGCCCAAGACCATCCTAAGAATCCCACGATCAGTGGGTAGTAGAAAAGATGCTTTCAGTCTGCCTGGGTAGACTCAGAAAGTATCCTTAAAACAAAGCCAGCTGTCGGGTGGGTTGATTTTTATTTATGTGTGTGTGTATAGTCTGTGAGAGAATACCACATGTGTGTGGTTGTCCACGGAGGCCTGAAGGAGGTGTTACAGGTTGAAGCTGTCGTTACGGGTGCTTATAGGTGCACCGAGCCTGGGTCCTCTGCTAGAGCAGCAAGCTCTCTTAACCCCTGAGCCACCCCTCTAGCCCAAGTGGATTGATGTATTTAAAGAGTGCTATTAAATTACACATATGTGGTGGGGCATCTGATTTTTGGCTTTTTGCAACAAAAAAGGCTGAGGTCAACCTTGAACTTGAAATCCTGACTCAGCCTCCCAATTTCTTCGATTGTAAGCCTGCGTCGCCACATCTAGCTATTTTGTTTGGTTGGTTGGTTCATTGGTTGGCTTTTTGCTTGTTTTGTGACATCCTGCTGGCTTGTGGTCTTGAGTAATGTGTCAGATGGAGTCTGGACTCAAGTTAGATGAATGAACCTCTCTCTTTCTGGATGCTGTAACCACACTTCAGAGATAATTGTGCCTTTTCTTCCCTGTCACTGAATAGAGATCAGAGCTTGGAAGTATATGAAGTCTTCCTCATCCCCGTCTGCCATCCCCTACACCACACACTGGCTTGGTCTCCCGAATGGCACCGTAGAGCAGACCACAGACTTGGTTATGATGAGTGGCTCTGAGGTTGTAGGAGACAGGCATTGCTGTACTCTCATTGGCTGGGCTCCAAACTCCTTAAGGTTTTCAGCAGCATGGGGCACAGGGAATGCTTTGTCTACTATAGAACAATCGATGTGACTAGAAAGCACTCTTGATCCCTACCACAACCCTGTGCTCTCCCAACTCAATTTCTGTATTTTTGTCACTGTCCCAGCTCATTCTTGCCGGCTTGATCTCCATTTCTGTGAACAAGCAAGGCTTTCCAGCTGTCACTGGCCCCTGGGCTCTCCTTCAACTCTCTAGTGAATCCTACAGCATTGCAGGAGTGGTCCTTTGTTGTGGAATATTATTTTAAGATGTGTTACATGTGTTTATGCTATGGAATAGTTGTTTAATGATGCAAAGATGTGTTGCATTCTTTTATGTTGCATATGTTTAACTCTGTGAAGCTGTGTTACTTTTCCTGTCTAAAACACCTGATTGGTCTAATAAAGGGACGAATAGCCAATAGCAAGGCAGGAGAAAGAATAAGTGGGGCTGCAAGGCAGAGAGAATAAATAGGGGGAGAAATCTGGGAAGAAAAGTATCAAGGAACGAGAAGAGGAGGAAGAGAGGAGGACCCCAGGGGCCAGCCACACAACCAGCAACTAAGTAAGAAAGAAAGAAATACAGAAATAGAGAAAGGTAAAGGCCCAGAGGCAAAAGGTAGATGGGGTAACTTAATAAAAGCTGGCAAGAAACAAGCCAAGTTAAGGCCAGGCATTTATAAGTAAGAATTAAGTCTCCATGTGTGATTATTTGGGCGCTGGGTGGCGCCCAAAGAGCTGAAAAGTAAAAACAACCAACTAGAGTCCTTGAGTGTTTTTAAGTTACTACCTCATCCCCGAGGGACACAGTTCTCCTCTGAGTCTTAGGAGCCTTTTTTCTAGAAGCTGATGCTGAGTGGTTTCTACTATGGTGACTTTACGCCACGGTTGAGGAGGACATGAGAAGGACACCCTTGAGACAGAGTCTGTTGGGTATACATGCCTCGCTCTTTGGTCTGTCCCCACTCCCTCAGTGGCAGAGCGCAGGCTTCCTGTAGCTGCTGTCTACTACACAGACTCACATGTTCCTGAAGCACAACACACAGGACTCTAATCCTCGGATCCCCGTTGGAAGCCACAGGGCAGCGCTTTGCTTTATCTACAGGTAGCAGGTGGCAACAGAAGCCTGTCTGCCAAGCTGTGGGCAGGGTTTCCATCCTCCTGGGCAGACTTGACCCCCTCAGGAGTCAGGAGGAGACATCTGAGTATGTTCTCCTCACCTGCTTCTCTCAGAAGCACCTTCCTTGAAGCCGTACCATCTCTACTTGGGACAGTGCCTAGGTCAGTCTGCTCGAGGCTTGCAGGCAAATTCCCATGGCTTGCCTTCCTTGGGAGTTCAGGTGCTAGGGCACTAAGGCCATAGTAGTCTTCTAGTCTCAGAGTGACTCCTAGGAAACCAAGCGACCTCCCAGTACAGCTGTTTCTTGGGGGAACCACAAAGGGGGCCAATGAGGCTGGGGATGGGAGTCACAGGGACAGGTCAGGATGCTTACTTTTGTTATTGTTTAAACCTGGAAGAAATCTGATGAAATCAGCTCAGTGCTCCACAGACTGCAGGTAGATGTCAAAGGTGGGTCGCCTTAATCCAGCCGGAATTGGTAAGGGAGGTGCCGCTAGCGTTCATGCCCTGGTCTCCTCTGGCCTTGGCTCGCTCTCTCTCTCTTCGACTCCTGGTTCCTGCCCAAGTCACACACAGTTCCATGAACCCAAGACACTCCCCATCTTGGTGCCTTTTTCTGGATTGGGTTGTTTCATTGTTCCTGGAGCCAGGGTGTTGGCAGAAAGAACGCCACATGCAAATCCCGTGACTGGGAGGTGCAGGGAAGCAGGCTGGCAGCGGCAGGGAGGGCATGGAACGCCTGAGGCTGCCAGCGGGATCTGTCAGCAGGTCTGTCTGGTAGACTGCTTGCCAACCTCCCAGCTCCCGGGGTCTTGTCTCTGAACAAGTCAGCCTTGACACACAGAAAAGGAAAAGTCGGTTAGGAGTGAGACTCACAAAGGGGTGCCTCCAAGCCCAAGCACCGCCTGGAAGGCTGGAGTGGAGCTATTGCCTGGCCCTCTCAGTGTCCTGAGACTCACCTAGAGGGTAGGCAGCCACAGGCTGCCCTGGAGAAGGATGGCTGGGAGCCTGAGAAACGGAGGCATCTTTCCTTGGGGAAATGTGGGTGTCTTCTTTTGCTCAGCCTGGTGGCCTGAGTACGTCTGAGGTGCCCACCCAGGCAGTCTGTCAGTGTTTAGGGGGAGAGTCAACAGGGTGGTACAGGGTGGAACAGGTGGGTTCCCCAAGTTCAACATGCTGTGTGTCATCAAATCACAGCAGCCTCTGGGTTCTATAAAATCATTCAGGATACCTATAAAATATCCCTGACCCCACGTCCAGAAATTCCTAACTTCCTGCCTTCTTGCACAACGGGAACAGAAAGGCTGAGTAAGCTTATATTCCATGGGCATTCTGCTGTGAGATACCAGGACTTTAGTGGTGATGAGGAAAGTCCAGGAAGAGTGTGTGGTAAAGATGTTCCTCCTGCTGTGGATCGGATGTTATACATGAGTGGGTGGGTATGTGGATGGATGGATGGATGGATGGATGGATGGATGGATGGATGGATGGATGGAGGATAGAGTCTAGTGAATGCCTGGGAGAACCTTCCAGGCCACCCTCCAAAACAGCATATGCTGGCATGCTGGGTCCTGTTGTGGGAGAGACTGTGGAGGCAGGTGGGAGGAGAGCAAGACATATAGGAAACTGATCCAAGAGACAGCAGGGCGGGTAGTACAGTGCCTGGAGGTAGTGTAAACACTCCGGAGAGTGCAGAAGGGTGGGTGGAGAGGCCTGGCAGCCTCCCACTGCTGATTGAGGTGTGGACTACAGGATGCAAGCAGCCTGGAGGGAAGGCGCCAATTTCTGTAATTGAGCTGAGCTGAGGTGATGTGCCTGTGCTGAGAAAGGTCAGATGGAGGTTACTCTAATGGTGGAGGGGTGTGTGTGTGATTGAGGGATATAGGGGTCCTCTGGATGTTTGGCTGATCAAATGGAGCTGCCTGCCCTTCTCTCTCTCTCTCTCTCTCTCTCTCTCTCTCTCTCTCTCTCTTCTCTCTCTCTGTCTGTGTGTGTGTGTGTGTGTGTGTGTGTGTGTGTGTGTGTGTGTGTGTGTGTAACTGAGGGATATAGTAGGTCCTCTGGATGTTTGGCTGGTCAAATGGAACTTCCCATGGCAGTTAAGAACTGGGGAAGGTGTTGGGTTGGATTTAGACTCAGGAAACCCTGGACACCTTTGTGGTCCTGTATCCAAGATAGGTGGGTATTGAATGGGAGCCCAGCCATGTCCACCTGAGCCTTGAAGGACCCAGAGTGCAATAAACAGTTCAAAAACATGGTAGTAACTGGGGAAGAGAGTTCTGGAGACATTGGTTAACTGAGTTGATCTGATGAGAGCTAGTGCCCATGAGTCACCTAGAACTTGCAGCACCCCGGGAAGTGGGTGGAGACAAGAGGGAGGGGATGCAGAGAAGCCTGGCTTCTCGGAAGCCCAGGTGAGCCTTCATGATTTCATTTGGGCCTGGACTAGAAAATGAAATTGCAACTCTAGGCAGGCCTGAGAAACAGCAGGTGCAACGTAGTCTGTAGTAGGGTGGGTGTGCAGCAGGGAGGCCGGCCACACACCTGGAGGTGAGGTGCAGCTAAGCCACGAGGGCTCTGCATGCTGGGCTGGAGAGCTGACTTGGCCTCCTTAGAGACTAGAAATAACCCCCAGAGGTTTGAGGGATTGAGATGGTGTGACCTCGGAGAAAATGAGGCGCTCACCTGAACAGATAGTGGAAGAACCGGTAAGCTCACGGCACTGGCTGTGAGGTTCAGGAAGAAAGGGCCAGCCTCGAGGCTATCGCACGGCCTCCTGAGGTCAGTGGCTTCCACAAGGTGAGTGAGAGACTGAGGGTTGGTACCCATGCCTTGTCAGCAGAGTTGGAGGGTCAGGCCAGCACAGTGGGAGGCCCAGGTAGGGGGAAATCTTCTGGGTGAGGGCACAGGGTGCAGGGCAGCTGTGGGTGCTGCTAGCTGCCGTTCTCCTGTGGACCTGGCACAGAGCGATGGAGCACCCCTAGGTGGTGACTTATTTGTCTCTTGAATGTCGCCTCTGAGGGTGTCATTATTTATCCTGCTGTCCCTGTGTAACTGCTGCCACAGTATTCGTCTCTTCCCTGGCTCGGGACACTAGCTGTGTCCTCTCCATAACAGACAGCTGTGTTTCATCTTCTTAGAATCTGTGCCCACTCCTGAGGCCTGGATCTGACCCCGGGTCTCGTGGTCATGAGAGGGCCCGGAACCACCTTTCTGTATTGATGGCTTGTGTTCTCCACTCACCTCTGAGCCCTTTGTGGTGATTATGGGGAAACTGCAGAGCCCCAGTCTTGCAGATGCTACGCACTGGTGTCTACCCCCGGCCCACCCCATAAAGCTGCCCATTTAGAAATATCCCAGTACCTCTGTGTAAGTTCGCCCTCTGTTCAAGATTTGGGGGGAGGAGAAGTCATTCGTCTGATCCCTCAATATTGTCGTCTGTCCCTGCACCTGGCTGGCAGCACCCAGCTTTCCTAACCCCCCAGTAACCATTCTCAAAGGAAACTGTTTTTCTCAACGACATCACATGATGGCTGCCAGCCAGGAGTATTAGTTACTTTTCTGTGGCTCTGATAAAACACCACAACCAAAAGCAACATGTGGAAGAAATGATTTATTTAGACTCATGGTTCCAGCGGGATAAGAGTTCATTATGGCAGGGAGGCAGGACAGCGCAGCGAGCATTAGGCATAGTAGCAGGTGCAGGCAGCTGGGAGCTCACATACTGAACCAGAAGCACAAAAGCAGAGCGTAAACTGGATGTATCATGACCTTTCAATCTCAAAGCCACCCTTGGTGATTGATATACTCCTCTGGCAAAGCTGCACCACCTAAAACTCCCCAAAAGTGGGAGACATTATTCCTCATTCAAACCCCAAAAGTCCTCAGGGGAAGGTGTAGCTGACCTGTCCAGCCCTGGTGCCCACTCACTAGGCACTCCAGGACCTACCCCTGTTACAGTACCAGGCTCGGGTACCTTTGAGCGGGCCTATACTGAACTCCAGCTTTTATGGTCCATCACACCCTAGGCCGTTTACGTGGAAGCCTGGACAAGGTTCTGCCTATAGCCTTTCCAAAGCCAAGAGCTTACCTCGGAGATCAGCGCTCATGCCCCTTGTTCCGGCCATTTGGCCTTTGGTTCTTCAACCCTCTATAAAACCGGCCCTCGCTGCTAAGAGTGGGGCAGTCCGTCAGACCCCTTCCTTAAAGGAGTAAGTGGGAGGGATGGCAGAGGTGACCGATTCATTCCTGTTGTTGGAGGGACATGTTCGCCACAAGAGGAAAGCAGGCACAGTAGTAAATAGCTGTGTCCCTAGAGCAGATGGAGAACCAAAGCAGACCCTTCCTTTGCATGGGGTCCCCAGAGCAGCTCTGGACGGACCAGCGTCTACCGGATAAAGCCAAGTGTGCCATCAGTTGTCACAGCCAGTAAACATCCCCCACCTCACCTTCCCCTCCATGTTAGCTGCACAATCTGCTGCCTGTCCTTGGGCACCCCAGCCCTAAGTCTCAGGGGACACTTGGCATTGTGCAGTTGGAAAGCACTACCCCCCGCCCCAGCCCCCCCTCTGCCAGCTCAGGTTATGTATGGGCTCCAAACCATGCCTGAAGTGACATCCCCCTTCCACTCTCAAGCCTCTGTTTGCTCTGCCATGATTCTCCCAGTGTCCCTAAATGACACTGAGTCGTTGGCATAGAGAGCTTGCAAGAGTGATCTTCTGGAGTCTTAAGGTCGGTAGGAAGCTGGAAGCCTTTCTTGGACCTCTGCCCACTGGTGACTGGAGCCAGGACTGGCCTCTGATGCTTGGTGGTGATAACTGGTGTTCATGGAAACCTTGCTTCATGTTCTAGCTCATTCCATGTGAAGCATCATGTATATTCCTTAAAAAGAAAAAAAAATCGAGTCTAGTTAATGGGGTTTTAACCCCAGGTGATGGGCACAAACACTAGGGCTGAATAGGATTCAGGTTGTGTACAGGTCACCCTGCCATCAGGAGATAGGTGTGGATGGAGCCTGCTCATTTACTGCATGGGGCCTTTGAGCTGGGGATGCAGAGCCTGGGGCTAGTGGGCATGAGGTACCACCTTCTCATAGAATGGTGTGAGGACCTCACACCTGGTCAGAGGCCACATTCCCACTCATGTTCTAGATGGGGCATTAAGCCATAAGGAACTCAGGTCATGCTATAAGAGCCCAGTTGTTTGGGGATGAAATCTGACTGTCTCCTCTTCCAGTGCGGTGGGCCAGCTGTGGCTGATGGTGACCAGTGGAGGCAGTATCTATTGGTTTCTGTTCGAGAAGCTGCAAAATTCACACACTGAAATCAGCTCTTTGCTGTTGCTGTTTCTTGTCCTTCAGTCCTGGGTTAGGGTCTGCCCCAAACCAATGAAACACACCCCCATCTCGCCACAGGTGCCTAACCCTCTCTCTCCCCATCCCCACGCAGAGCAAACCTCCTTCATGATAATGTCCTCCACACCTACCTAGTAATAGCAGTTCAATAGTGGGCCCAATTTCACATGTACTAGCTATACATCAAATACCTGGTGGCCCCCGAGGACTGGGTTTATGATGTTTGTTTGTGGTCCAGTGGAGACTATGGGTATGCACGGACAGGGATCAGCCCCCCAGGCCACCACGGAAAGGCCTGGAGAACAAACCGTGCCCCTGGCTCACTATTGCCTGTGCCAAGCCTCCCACAGTTGCCCTCCAACAGTGGTCTGTCCTCCACTCTGGACAGACAGAGGCTGTTTTCTTCCTGAGTCCTGGAAGTGGCCGTGTGCTCCACAGACCCAGGCTGTCCTCTTTGACTGCTTTGTATAGTCATCCAGGTGCTGGGACACATTTCACAGACCCCATTGTGCCCTAGGAAGAGCGTCTCTGCACGCTCGCTGGGCACAGAGTCCGGGCAGCATGCCGCTTCTGCCCCCAAGCCAGAGCAATGAATTGCTCCTCTCTTCACTGGAATGATCTGGAAGGAAGAGGATTCCCTCCTCCTGTAAGATTACCCTCAAAGCCATCCTCCACTTGCTCAGAGGAAATTATTTCTTCTCTCTGTTCAGGAAGAAGCACACTGCCAAGTTGACCCTCCCGTGCAACATGAATCTATGAGACAGCAGCTGCTGTCCCTGCTGGAATTGGGGGAGAAGATATGATTCCATAGGGCCTCATCCTCCCACGAGTTTCAACATGGCGGCCCAGCGCATCCGGGCGGCCAACTCCAGTGGCCTCCCTCGGTGCAAGTCAGAGGGGACTCTGATTGACCTGAGCGAGGGCTTCTCAGAGACAAGCTTTAATGATGTCAAAGGTAAGATCCTAGCCAATCCCTGGCTGAGGGGACAGTGGGATATTGATGTCTCCCTAACCCTGGAGCTTCTTGGGTGTACAGGCAGTGAGTTTTGAATTCGGCCCTCCAACTCTTACCATGCTATTGGTTCCTCCTCAAAACAATGTCATTTTGGATGTATAGGAAGAAGGTTGTGTGCACAACCATGCGGTTACTAATTTATAGGGGCAGGGATGCACAGCGGTGGGGGTACACATGGACGCAAGTTCATTTGGAGGCCACATGACACTCAGATGCCACCCACCTTGGTTTTTGAGACAGGGTATCTTCCTGAACGTGGAACTTACCAAGTGCACCAGGCTGGCTGGCTAGCTCACAGTATCAGGCTGTTGAGAAAACCTATCTTTCAGATACATACATAGATGCCAGGATGCCATTTGATTCCTGAAAAGCTACTCAGACCTTGCTGGACCATCTCTAGTCACTTGTGCCTTGGGATGCATCTGGTCAGCTGTATCGCTGTGGTCAGCCTTCTTATAGCATTGACAGTTCACTGCTAATGTCACACACACACACACACACACACACACGCACGCACGCACGCACGCACGCACGCACGTCCTTGGAGTTAAAAAGGACAGCTTACTCTGAAGCCACTCCTTGTCCCCCTCTCACGCTAGGCACTCAGAACTTTATCTCTGTTTGTTCCTTTCCCCTTGGCAAAGTCAGAACAAGTGATGCTGGACTGAAGCCACAGCCCCAGTGTCTTCAGCCTTTGGCTCAGTCACCTGCTCCCTGGTCCTGGCTTCTGCATGCAGTCCTGAGCTCCATTTCACGTGTTCTTTGAAAGAAAGGGAACGATCTGGAAGGTGTTATAGCAACAGAGTTAGTGGGTGTTGCTATAAATAAGGGAACATTTGTGTTTTTGCAGTCGGGTAATTGGCAGCATGTTCTTATTTCTAGCTTTGGGGTGGGGGAGGCTAGAAGAGGTGAGCAGAACCTGCCTGGTTTGTGGTCAAGACACAGACATGAGAGCTGAGGGCTTGAAAATAACAGTCATGACCCGAAAGCAACCAAGCTTGAAGAGTGTGCAGAGCCAGTGTGGTTCAGAGAGGGCGTCTGAGAATCCAAAGTCACACAGGGCTGAGGAGTCTTAGTCTGGTCTGCACAGATGATCCTGGGCCTCGATGCTGGACTACCCCAGCCGGCAGCATCACATTCGTTTTCTGACTGTGTGCATCAAAGGGCAAGTGGGTCTTGTCGCAACACCCACTGCAGACTCTTCTACTCTGATTCATGTCTTGCTTGTACAAAATCTTAGGCCAGGGGATAGAACATGTATTATTCAGAACTCTGAATTTGCAAACACCCGGGGAATACTTTTTGTTGTGTTATAACCAAGGTGGTTGTCAGTCTGGATAGTACTCCCCATGTCTCGTTAGGAGCGGATTCGATGAAGATTTGGTGAGGTAGATCTCTGTCTCCAACCCCTCTTGTTCCCTCCCTGTGCTTGGTGTCGGCAGTGGAGGAGATGATGGAGACTTGTCCCCATGAAGGGAGTTGATGACACACTCCACCATGGTGGTTCCCCAAGGGATGGAAGACTGCTGCCCCTTGGAGGAGCCAGATCCTCGAGTGAAATAGATTTTCACGTCTCCTCGAAGGAGGGTGCTCAGAATGTTAAGTAAAACCGTTCTTACCTTCAGCCAAGTAAACCTAAGATGATAATTTGTGTGGATGTGTTTCAGACTGTATATAAGCATCCTTCAGTGCATTGGCTTTTTTGAAAGCTGAAAATATTGCTGTAGGGGAATTAATTATTTGAAGGGAACACAACAGCAAATAACTTTGGAGGGATTCCGACAAGGTTTTAATGGCTGGCACACGCTATTTAATTTTCTCTTGTGTTTTGGTTTTGAGGGGCTTCTTTTTTTTGTTATTTGGTGTTTGTCTTTTATTTCTAGTGTAGGCATCGAGGAAGAAAATGTGTGTCCTGTGAGGACATGACTGGCCACAGATGTGGGGGAGAAGTGCTTCTGTGATTTCTAACCCTGCCCGGCTCACCTTCCCTTTCCCCACTTTTCCTCCAGAGCTTCTTGGGGTTCAGAACGAGTCCTCAGAAGCACAGTGTGACCTGCCCTTCTGTCTCTACCCCTTCTTGACACATCAAGGAAAGACTTCCTCCCAGATGGTCAGGGAAAGCTCTGAGCAGGCCGGAACGTCAGTAATTCCCACCTAAGCTCCCCAAGTCTCTGCTTATAGTCAGTGAGGGAATTAAGACACTTATTCCAGGGCTGGAGAGATGGCTCCGAGGTTAAGAGCACTGGCTGCTCTTCCAGAGGTCCTGAGTTCAATTCCCAGCAACCACATGGTGGCTCACAACCATTTGTAATGAGATCTGGCGCCCTCTTCTGTATACTAGATAAATAAATCTTTAAAAAAACAAAACAAAAAAAAAGACACTTATTCCAGAGCAGCCTTGTCCCACACCTCAGGGAGAGGGGAAATGGCCAGAAGTTAGGAAGAACAGGACCAGACACGCCTTACTGGGGCCTAGCCCTCTCTAGCTCTCCCGTGGCTCATACCCTTCTTATCCAGTGTCATCTCTCGGCGTGGCCACCCAGGGTTGTGCAGCTATTGTTTCCCTGGGGTGGGGGCTCTTCAGCCTGAAGGCTTTGTGTGGTTTTGCAACTTCATGTGGAATGGTGCACTCCCGTCCTGCTTGCCTGTGGCCTGCACCTAGTACACCTCCAGAGAGGAAGCTAGCCTGACCCTGCCGGGGGTCTTTATTCATTCCCATCTTCCAGTGGCAGGATTTGTGTGGTGGTTAATATTTTCAGCTTGACGGAATCAAGACTCAACCTAGGAGACAGATCCAGTCAAGGAGGCAGTTCCCAGACTGGGTTAATTGAGATGTGGAGACCCAACTTAGATGTGAGGAGCCTCGTCCCAGGGACTGGATAATGCAGGAGACAATGAAGAAGCCAGCTGAGCCCCAACATTCATCTCTCCCTGCTTCCTGGTGGCAGACCAGCCTCCTCACACTCTGCTAGCCCTGCGATCTCTGCCATGCTTCCCTCTAACTGTGAGAAGAACCCTACCCTCCCTCTGCTTAGGCGACTTCGCCAGAGGTTTAGTCACTGTTGTGATTTGGTGGCAGAAGGGCACAGGCCGGGGAATTGTGACGCGTCCGCCAGCACCGTGATTCAGCGGTTCTAGTCCTAACGTGTGACTGTCTGCTCATGAACATCCCCTGCCCACTTACTATGTGCCAGGTTCCTGCGGTACTTACCATACCTCTGAGGCATGAAGACTTCCATCCTTGCAGACGTGGCCTCTTTAACAAAGATTATCGAGCAGAATGCACACAGACTGATTACACGCATGCTATCATGACATGGGAACCTTTTGAAAGGAAGTGAAGACCCCAAATTCTAGGCTAAACTGGAATGTTTCTAGGCAGGTTTGATGATGCGTGAGGAGTCATAGGGAAAGGCAGCAGGAGAGAAGGTATGAGCTAAGTGTACCGAAGCCCAACTGCGTGAGTCCCCTGTCTCAGGCCACATTTGCCTCAGGCACAAGGAGGATGCCTCCTGGGACTCTACACCTGATGCTCTCCTTACATTCCTGACTTCAGACTGTACACCACCAGGCCTCACCACAGCCTACTAAGAAAGTTGCTTTTTCTCCATGATGAAAAATAGGGGGCCCCATGCTTACATGGCTCCAAAAGGCGATTCAGCGGAGGTCTGGCAAGCCAACAGCAGCGGGGCACTGCAGCAGGGCTTTGCATCCTTTTAAACGAGTGGGAGGGTGGGTTCCAGGGCCCGAGGAAGCCAAGAGCACCTCTGCCAGCTGTGAATGTAAGTGAAGCGATTCCTTGTCTGCTTCCCAAGCTTGGCCAACGAGACAGACTTTGATCTGTTGTGTCCCCTTTCAAAGAGAGAGGAACCTGGCAGGAAATGGTGTCCGTGCAGCCAGTGGGATAGATGATGACCCAATGGCCGTGGGCTTCATCCTGTATTGAGCAGCTGTCAGGTTGGTTTAGCTGGGAAGTTTTTAGTCCTTTTGCTTGTTCCTGCATACACTTGGTTTTAGAAAAAGTTCTTATTTGAGCTGGCAAGATGCTTCTGTGGATAAGAGAGCTCGTTCCTTAAGCCTGAGGACGTGAGATCAATTTCTGGGTCTCACAGTGGAAGGAGAGAACCTAGTCCTAAAAGTGACCGTCTGTTCTCCACATCCATGCCATGTGCGCCAGTGTGTATGTGTGTGTACACTCGTGCAAGCATGCACAGTTTAATTTAAAAGGAAAGAATGTTTATTTCTGTTTGCTACAGAGACCCGATGTCTGCAGACTCAGTAAGGCCATGGTGGAGGGCTTGCCCAGGGGATGTACCGTGTCTGCCTCCATCAGGAAGAGCATTCTCTCCCTTGACAATCGTCTCACGGGGGCTGGCTCATATGGGAGCTGAACACATCCACTATTTTTCCAAGCACACACTCTGCTTAGATGACTTCTTTTGTCTGTTCCAGGTGTTGTCTGTGGTACTCACGGGCATGGTGGGATGGGGAGAACCCTGATGTGTTTTTAAAGTGATGGCTTTTCAAGCTGTGTTCAAATAATTATTGGAGAGTAACACACTGCATGGCTAGACAAACCTCCGATTATCAAGGTGTGGGGGTTCTGTGCTTCAAATAATATTTAAAATGGTTCCACACACACACACACACACACACACACACACACACACCACTGTCAGCTGAAGAGGAGTGAGGAATGGCTGGATTTTGAAACTGAACTAGTCCTGGGTGTCAGAGACCTGCCCCTCCTCTTCTGTCTTCCATGCCAAAAGAGAACAAAGACTGATCTGTCGCTGGATCTGAGGGTTCCTCATTCCCGGTCATACATGCAGCATGCCACTGCCTAGCCCGTAGCATCCCCGGGCCACTGCCTACCCTGTCATTTTACATTTATCCTCCCTTTCATAATAGTGACAGTCCTGGACAGAAACTAGATTTAAAAAAATTATCAAAATGAGGTGTTCAGAATCAGGGACATGTCCACTTCCTATCATGTGATCTGCCTTTCTAGGGTGGTTTCGGGACATTCTTCTGGGTCCTTTGCCTCAGTTAGAAGGTTGAATTGGAAAGTGGTTGAGTGGCAGAGCACCTGAGCACTCCTGAGTCATTGCATGGGCTTCGTGGGGCTCACATGAATCTTTACCTGGATGGTTTCTCTTGTTTTCTGTCTGGGTTGGTGACTATATAATGGCACCATCCATTTCTAGCCCACCCCACCCCTCATCTACCTACTCTGCCCCCAATTTGGAAGTGTCTCCTGTGCCTGCAGGCCTGGCCTCACACACACTCTCTCTCTCTGTGTTTCGTGCAGTGCCTTCCCCCAGTGCCTTGCTAGTAGACAACCACACGCCTTTTGGAAACGCAAAGGAGGTGATTGCAATCAAAGACTATTACCCAAACAACTTCACCACCCTGAAGTTCTCCAAGGGCGACCGCCTCTACGTCCTGGACACGGCTGGCGGAGAGTGGTGGTACGCCCACAACACCACCGAGATGGGCTACATCCCTTCCTCCTACGTGCAGCCGCTCAACTACCGGAACTCGACCCTGAGTGACAGTGGCATGATCGATAATCTCCCAGACAGCCCTGAGGAAGTCGCCAAGGAGCTGGATCTGCTAGGGGGCTGGACAGATGACCAGAAAGAATCTGGCAGACCCTATAGTAACAACCCTTTCTGGAATGGAGTCCAAACGAACCCGTTTCTGAACGGGAACGCACAACCCAGCATGGATGAGCTGAACCCCAAGAGTACTGTGGATTTGCTCCTTTTTGATACGGGCACATCTTCCTTCACCGAATCCAGCTCGGCAACCACCAACAGCACCGGCAACATCTTTGACGAGCTCCCAGCCACTAATGGACTCCACATGGAGCAGCCGGTTAAGCGGGACAATCCCTTCTTCAGAAGTAAGCGTTCCTACAGCCTTTCAGAACTCTCCGTCCTACAAGCCAAATCGGATGCTCCCACGACATCCAGTTTCTTCACAGGCTTGAAGTCACCTGCCCCAGAACAGTTTCAAAGCCGAGAAGATTTCCGAACCGCCTGGCTGAATCACCGGAAGCTGGCCCGGTCCTGTCATGACTTGGACCTGCTCGGCCAAAGCCCAGGTTGGGGCCAGACCCAAGCAGTGGAAACAAATATCGTGTGCAAGCTGGATAGTTCCGGGGGCTCCGTGCAGCTCCCCGACACCAACATCAGCATCCACGTGCCCGAGGGCCATGTAGCCCCTGGGGAGACACAGCAGATCTCCATGAAGGCCCTGCTGGACCCCCCACTGGAGCTCAACAGTGATAGATCCAGCAGCATCAGCCCCGTGGTAGAGGTGAAGCTGAGCAACCTGGAGGTGAGTACCTTCATCATCCTGGAAATGAAGGTCTCCGCCGAGGTGAAGGGCGACATCTTCAGCAAAAGTACAGTGGTCCTGCAGTGCCTCAGAAGTGACTCAAAGGAGGGGCCTTATGTCCCCATCCCCCTGGCCTTCAGCTACGGGGACACGATACAGGTACAGCTGGACAACCTAGAGCCCTGCATGTACCTTGCTATTGTTGCCCAGGGCCCCAACATCCTCTACCCTTCCACCGTGTGGGATTTCATCAATAAGAGGGTCACTGTGGGGCTCTATGGTCCCAAACACATCCATCCATCCTTCAAGACAGTGGTGACCATTTTTGGACATGATTGTGCCCCCAAGACCCTCCTGGTCAGCGAGGTTACTCGGCAGGCTCCCGGTCCTGCCCCAGTGGCCCTACAACTGTGGGGCAGGCACCAGTTCGTCTTGTCCAGACCCCAGGATCTCAAAGTGTGTATGTTCTCTAACATGACCAACTATGAGGTCAAGGCCAGCGAGCAGGCCAAAGTGGTGAGAGGCTTCCAGATGAAACTCGGTAAGGTTAGCCGTCTGATCTACTCTGTCATCTCCCAGAACCCCAATGAGCTGTCCGACTTCACACTGAGGGTACAGGTCAAGGACGATCAAGACACCATCCTCACCCAGTTTTGTGTCCAGACACCGCAGCCACCCCCCAAAAGCGCCATTAAGCCCTCTGGGCAGAGGAGGTTCCTTAAGAAGAACGAGGTCGGGAAGATCATCTTGTCCCCATTTGTGGTCACCACCAAGTACCCGACATTTCAGGACCGCCCTGTGTCTAGTCTCAAGTTCGGCAAGCTCCTGAAGACTGTGGTGCGACAGAACAAGAGCCATTACCTGCTGGAGTACAAGAAGGGGGATGCAGTGGCCCTGCTCAGTGAGGAACGCATCCGCCTCAAGGGGCAGCTGTGGACCAAGGAGTGGTACATTGGCTACTATCAGGGCAAGGTGGGCCTGGTGCATACCAAGAATGTGCTGGTCGTGGGCAAGGCCCGGCCCAGCATGTTCGCGGGGCCTGAGCTGAGCACATCAGTGCTGTTGGAGCAGATCCTCCGGCCCTGCAAGTTCCTCACCTACATCTATGCTTCCGTGCGGACTTTGCTTATGGAGAACATCAGCAGCTGGCGGGCCTTTGCTGATGCCCTGGGTTATGGGAACCTGCCGCTCACCTTCTTCTGCCGGGCAGAGCTGGACAGCGAGGCAGAGCGGGTGGCGTCTGTTCTGGAAAAGCTGAAGGAAGACTGTAACAACCCAGACAACAAGGACCGGAAGTCCTTCCAGAAGGAGCTGGTGATGGTGAGTGCTCGGCAGGTGCCCATGCCTGGGGGTGAGCTTCCTGAGGCAGACAAGCATGGGTCGTATCGGGCCAGCACACAGGGGGACAGTGTTGGAAGTGCAGCTGTCCAGTACTTAAGGACCACCCCCCCCCACGGAAGGTGTCTCTCCCCTCATCTCCATTTATGAGCCTCTCTGTGGTCTTGGGTGGACCTGTGTTCGCTGATTAGTTTTGTCAACTTGACACCAACTAGAGTCCCCAGGAAGAGGGAGCCTCAATTGAGAAATCGCCTCCATCAGGTTGGCTGAAGAGCAAGTCTAGGGGGGCATTTCCTTAATTAATGATTGATGTGGGCGGGCCTAGCCCACTGTGGGGAACCCTCCTCCTGTCCGTTTGTCCTGAGTTGTATAAGAAAGCCAACTGAGCAAGCCCATAAGCAGCGCTCCTCTGTGCTCCCCAACTCTGTGGTTCCCAACTCCTGCTTGAATTCCTGCCCTGACTTACTTCAGTGATGACTGTGATCAGGATGTATAAGCCAAATAAACCCTTTCTCCCTCCCCCTTCACCCACTCCCCTACCCCCGAGGGAGGGGAGCATTGCTTTCGGTCATGATGTTTATCACAGCAACAGAAAGCAAACCAGACACTGAGGGAAGAAGGCAATAGGGCTGTGATCCAGAAGCCTCTGCTTGCATCTTTGGAGGGTACCCGTGTGTCATTGGGTCTGCAGCAAGCTCTGGGACTTAGTGGCAAAAGCCTCAGCCCCAAAGCCTGGTCTTGCTTTGATGTAAGTTCTTGCTCTGTGTTACCTGGCGCCTCTGACATCTGTCTCTACTGCAATACCTGCTCCCTGCCTGGGTTCATTCTAGTCCGGGGACGGGGGACAACAGGCTCTTGGTCAGTATAAACCGAATAGGCATTCTAAGCAATGCTTGGGGAAGAGAAGTTCCATATTGGTTCTGAGGCACACTGACCACAGGCCAGCTAGGAACATTTTTCAAGGCCTTCTGGTTCTTCCAGCAACCTGGGCTTTGGAGGATGAGGCAATGGAACATCCCCATGGTTTCCCTCAGGCAACCCACCCCAGTTGTGTGGTTCTGGTGATCACTGTTGCCAACAGAAGCCCTTGGTGACCTCTTCCTGACCCTTCCTGCTCTTTGGCTCCTACTCCACATCCCATCCCCACCTGCCCCCTCTGTATGACATGCCAGACATCTCTCTGAGGAACAGCAAGGAATGAGACCCTTTGAATGTGGCCCGTGGTAACATGCTGTGACACAGTATGGGACCAAAGGCCTGAGACTCCCCCAGAAAGGGAGATGGCAGTGTGAATTATGAGGGCCCTTGACAGTTAGGCCCCAGTAAGCCTTGATGGCTGTTTCACTGGGAAAGAAGCCAGAAGTGAACGGGACATGGACTCTGCATGTAGGTCACGCACAGGGGTCAAACAGGTCTCTCCCCTCAGCTTTCGCCATGTGAAACAGATCTCCTGAAGGTCATGGAGAGCCCCCTTGCCTTGGCCTCCCTGGCTGACTGGAGCTCCCCAGGGCAGGAGCATGTGTTTCCTGGGAGCCCTCTGTCAGCATCCTTCATTGACTGCAGAATCAGGTGCTTCTGTGGAACGTAAACCACGTGGTTGTCCCTTCCATGGACTGTCCGTCCTGCTGCGAAGGACACTTACCTGGAGTAGGCCCAGCTCCTTCCTTTGTGGGCAAACATCATGGCCATTTCCTATTTGCTAGTCAAGGTCAGATTCTTATTCAGCGTGGCAAGTTTGGAGAGGAGTTTTGTTTCTTTGGTCCATGGGAGGAGTCAGGAGGGTCCTGTGTACCTCTGGGTCTCCTCTGCCTTCCTACCTAGAGGAGATGCATTTGGGCCTTGGCTGAGAGTTGGCCCTGGGACAAAGGCAGTTTTGTAATAAAAAGAAAACAGGTTCCTCCGAGTTCTGTTCTCCCCAGCTATCTCGAGCATTGCCTCTTGAATAGCTGAATTTTAATGGCTGGCCAAACTTCAAAAACCCACGGTTGGCTAACCCCAGCATCGGCAACCTGCTTCGTTTTCATGGATTCATGACCGAGGGTCAGTGGGGTTTCTTCTAGCCTTGGCCCCACCTTTCCCCTGCCTCACCTAGCAAGGCACAAATAGACCAGCATCCCCTTCTGTTTGTAAGCTGCCTTTGCATCATCGACATCACTGCGCTGGCAACTCTAACTAGAGGAAGTGGGAAGGTTTGAGGTGGCCACTGTGCAGATTGGCCTGGGGAGAAAGAGTCATAGGCAGAACCCCATGGAACCAGCTCTTTAGGGACTGTGATGGGTTTAATCCAGTAATATGCTTTTTAGTTTAAGTCAATACACTTTTTCAAAAAGGATTTGAGCCGGGCAGTGATGGCGCACACCTTTAATCCCAGCACTCAGGAGGTCGAGGCAGGTGAATCTCTGTGAGTTTGAGGCCAGCCTGGTCTACAGAGTGAGTTCCAGGACAGGTTCCAAAGCTACACAGAGAAACTATGTTTCAGGGAAAAAGGAAGGAAGGAAGGAAGGAAGGAAGGAAGGAAGGAAGGAAGGAAGGAAGGAAGGAAGGAAGGAAGGAAGGAAGGAAGGAAGGAAGGAGAAAGAAAAAAGAAAAAGGTTTTTTTAGTTTTGTGTGTGTGTGTGTGTGTGTGTGTGTGTGTTCACACACATGCCCTGGTACCCTTGGAGGCCAAAGGAGGGCTTCAGTTCCATCGGAGATGGAGTGACAGGCGTGTGTGAGCTACCTGATATGGGTGCTGGGATCTGAACTCCGCTCTTTGTGACAGCGCAATGCTCTCAGCTACTGAGCCATCATCTCTGTAGTCCCAGACAGCATGCCATTGGTGTAAGACGCTGTTTCCCATTTTGAGGACACCACCCTGCATGGGCCCAGTGGTCTCTGTTCCTGTGGGGAGGGAGGAGTCATTGGCTGAAAATGAAAGAGCAAAAGAGATTTTTAGAAACAACCATGGTAGACTCACTGAACCGCTGGGAAGTTTGTGAAAATCCCGCCCCTGAGGGTGGGGTCAGCAGTCTCTTCCGGTACTGGAGCCACCACAAAAACCAAGCCTCCAATTGTCCATTCGGTCGCAGCATGGGACCTACAGAATGTGGACTACAGTGGGCCCTTTGGAGGAGTTTGTGTGCGAAAGAAGGGAGTGGGTTTGTAGGGTGCAAGCCAGGAAGGCAGTTGTCTCTAGGAGGGGAGTGGATTGAGGTGTCCCAAGACTCCATGGTGGGCGGCCAGCAAGAAGACAGAAGAGTCTAGACTGGAAGGGTGGCAAAAGGGGCTCAGAATGGATCAGGAGAAAACCCACCAGAGAGAGAGCTGCTGGCTGTGTGGCTAACTGGGTGAAGAGGGTAACCCATGAGCCATGCCCCTTGGGTTGCATAGGAGAGCTTTTCCATCCAGACTTGAGCCTCTCAGGAACAAACCCAATGGCAAAAACCCAAATACTCGCTTACTGTATTTTCCTAAGAGCTTGTAAAAACAGGCTAGCAGCCACACAGCCTGTGGCTGCCTGCTACTGTAAATAGAGACACAGCCATGTCCCTTCACCTCCTGATTGTCTACAGTGCTGTGATGGTTAATTTTAAAGTCAGCTTACCATAAAATTACCTATAAAGAAAACTTCAACTGAAGAATTGTTTAGATCGGGTTGGCCTGATCATGTCTGCAGGGGACTGTCTTGATGATAATATAGGAAGACCCAGCCCATGTGGGTGGTGCCATTCTCTAGGCACGGGACCCCGAACTGTGTAAAACGGTAGAAAGCAGCAAGCAGACAGGATGGGCACATCTGTTTCCCTCTGCTGTATGACGTCACTCGCCGGCCGAGCTCCTCCCTTGACTTCCAACTCAGTGATGGACTGTATGTAACCTGGAGTTGTAAGCCCCCTTTCCTCCCATGTTGCTTCTGCTCGGGGTGTTTATCACAGCAAAGAAAGTAAAAGTAGAAGAGCTGCCTTTAGGCAGTGTCTTTCTCCCCCTCGCACCCCCCCCCCGAACCCCCCCCCCCCCCCCCCCGAAGTTGGGACCGAAACCATGTACCCTACAAGCCACAATTTAAATCTGTCCCTTCGCTTGCATTAGTAGCATTCTATCTGAAATCTGGATTGTGTTTTATTTCCTTCAGTATTTCCCAGTGTGTCTGTGTATACCTGAGTAAGCAATTTATATAAGGGTTAGGAATCCCCAGAGCTGGAATCCTCGGGTGTACTTCCCGTTGCCAGAACTTCCATGTATCCAAAGTTCACCCCTTTGGAGAAGGCGCTCAAACACACTGTGTGGTATGAGCAGCTGGGTAACAGACAGCCAGTGCTGGGCTCAGTAGAAGGGGTGTGAGGAAAGCTGAGTGGACACGCACACTCCCAGAAATGGACCCTCAGCTGCCCTGGACCTGGCCATGTGCTCTCCTGGTCAGCAGTGGCCCATCAGAGGCCAGAGAGTGGCCTGAATGTGCCAGGACCTTTGTCGTCTATGCCTGGAGCACCTGGGGAGAGAACGGATTAGCTGACCCCTGCCAAGAGTGACTTGAATCCAGAGCAGGTGATTTTGACTCACGCTGTTACCTAGAACACCAGGCCACCTCAGAGCCAGGCAGCCAAGTGCACAGACACCAGGGTTTGTTTGATATGACTGAGTGACTTGCTGTTCAGCCCTGTGCTCATTCACATTCTCATCCAGGACAACACATAGAGCTGAGGGGACCCTTCCTGCCTCAGTGTATCCCTAAGCTCACAGCACATCAAACAAAGCTTAAACCTGACACCCGCTCCCACACACGTTACTACATACATGATCATGCCTTTTTTTCTGCGACATAAACACATATTTAGTTTTCTTAAAAACTAAAGTTTCTTTCCAGATATCAAAAATCCAAATTACAACCAACCACTTTGTGAAATATGTTAAGTAGTTGAAATGACAGCAGTATGGGAAGAGCCTCCAGAAGCTGGGGCTGCCTCTGCCTCTGTCATCTCTGGCTGAGGGGCTCTGGACTGAGCTGCTCCATGTCTCCCAGTGTGTGTTGCTATCTGCACAACAGATGTGCTTGGCCAGCTTGAGCCAGGCCTCCCCACAGCTGAGAGCACCACTCACCTTCCCTGTGGAGAGAATACCAATCCAGCCCTGCAAGTGAGTACCTCTTGTAAGGACATCAGCCATGGTGGCCTGTCATGGCCTTACTTGTCTTAGTACACCTGAAAAGGCCTCTTTCCAAGCTAGGTCACTCTCTGGGGTCCTGAGCATGAGTTTTAGAGATGGTGCCAACCCATACACCCTGTCAGCCATCTCTTTCCTCTTGTACATGGATGGTACTAGTGTGCTAGGTAAGGGCCCTGGACATTGCATAGGCCCTGAACTCATGGGGTGAAGAGCATCACCTGCAGGTTGACCTCCCCCCAAAGCCAAGCCTACCCTGGCCTCACACTGCTTCTTCATCTTCCCAGGCTTTGCTGAAAATGGACTGTCAGGGCCTGGTGGTCAGACTCATCCAGGACTTTGTGCTCCTGACCACCGCTGTTGAGGTGGCCCAGCGCTGGAGGGAACTGGCTGAGAAACTGGCCAAGGTCTCCAAGCAACAGATGGACGCATATGAGTCTCCCCACCGAGACAGGAATGGGGTGGTGGACAGTGAGGTGAGTGGGGCTCCAACCCCTTGGTTACTTACTTTGTCCCTCAGTTCCTGGGACCCTTGGGGTACAGTAATAAACGACGAGCTTTCTAACACTCTAGGAGGGTAAGGATCCTGCCTTGAGAACCCACGGTAGTAGTCACCAGGGTGCTCTGCCACAAGCTGGGAAGGGTGGGCTGCCCTCCTTTGCTAACTTGACGTTTAAATTGCCTCTTGTAAGGTCAACAAATATATCAACAGAACTGGGGGTGGGGTGGGGTGAGCGGGGATGGAAGGGGGGGGCTCCCTGTATTGGCTGAACGTCCGCTGTGTTACCTAACTTAGGCCAAGGTGGGTATGGTGGAGTCCTGCCCAAAGACTGGCTGCCTGTTTGTGGAGGGTGACTGTGGTGTGTCCCTGGAAGCTGATTCAGACTCACAAGACAGGGAAGTCTCGAGCCTGAAGGTGTTCTTTCTTTGCATGATCTGTTTCTAATACACGGCACGGGTGAAAGCAGGCACTATAAGGAAGGAGAGGTTCTGTTCTTCGGTGGCTCAGAATCACGAGGGTGCTACCATTTCCCCACTGTAGGCTGACCAGCACAGCTGCTCCACCTGCTGCTGTGACTGTAACGTGAGTGTCACAGGAGTGACTGACGGACAGACAGAGCTCGCTGTCCTCTGACCTTGCTTTCTCTTTTTGGTAACTCCATCACCCAGGCCATGTGGAAACCCGCCTATGACTTCTTACTCACCTGGAGCCACCAGATTGGGGACAGCTACCGAGATGTCATCCAGGAGCTGCACATAGGCCTGGACAAGATGAAGAACCCCATCACCAGGCGCTGGAAGCACCTCACGGGGACCCTGATCCTGGTGAACTCGCTGGACATCCTGCGGGCTGCAGCCTTCAGCCCCGCGGACCATGATGACTTTGTGATCTGAGTGGGGGGCCCCTGCCTGACGCCTCGCCAGAGCTGGACCCCCCCATCATCTGTCCACAGTGGGGGCCGAGCCAGCGCCGGGTGGTGCAGGGGGCTGGCTGCTCAGGTAGAGGCCCATCTGCCAGCCACACCCAAGAGGGACCAAGGACCTTGGACTCTCTGCCCGTCCCCTCGATCCAGGGGCAGGCCCCAGGGGCTTTCTACTTCTGGTTGTTGCCAATCATGTTGCTTTCTATTTGTTGAAATGTATGTTTAAATTTAAAATCTCTTTTTTAACAAAAGACTAGAGAGGACATAAGAAAGGTGGTATCTAATTTTTTAATGGACTGTAAAAGTTATTTAAAAAAAAAATCTCCTTAGTAAAGGCAAATGCTGTTGAGGTTTTTATGTTCTTTGAAGGCCTTTTTAAATTATGTTCCAGGTGTATATAGATATTTAAAGGCCACAGGTGTTTGTGAGTCCCAGGCATACTTTGCATTTCGACACTCAGAGTGGAAAGCACTTTGCTCGGTGTGGACACTTTCCACACATCGCCTGTGAAAAGGCAAGTCCGTGGGCCTGGTGGCTTTCAGTAGGTGGACCCTGGGGGTACCCGCAGCCCTACCCTTCCTTTCTCCTCCTTCCCGGCTGTCCAGATTGGCCAGCCACAGGATCTGTTGCTCTGTGTGCTTTGGTGAGTAGCAAAGCCCCCATGTGGCAGCTCAGTGCCATTGAGATTCTGCCAACAAATAAGAAATCAGCTGGAGTTGGGGGTCCCTGTCACCCCTGGGTGTATGCGGTCACCATTCAGAAGGACAATGCTCCCTTGAGAATAAGGTGGTCCCTGCCACTCCGGGCATGAATGCCGTCTCCCTCAGGGTGGTTCTGCCTCGGTGGGAGGTGGGAGGAAAGCCGCACCACCCAGCCAGAGCCTGGTGGCCCATGACTCTTCCTGTGTCCATCACGGTCACCTTTCAGGCGATGTCACATGCTGGCGTGCAGAAGTGCCGTCTGCCGTTGCCAAACTCCACACTTCATCTCTCACGTTTAACCTTCTCCTCCTGGTGCGCTTCATCTCCTTAGGAATGGGACTAACTGGTTATCTCACAGCATAAATATTAGCACGGGGAATATTTCCCTAAGTGAAAGGTGGGAGTTTCCAGAGGACTGTATTCAGCTTCAGGGTGGTGGGTCACACAGTAGCGGTGGCCTTTGGGGAGGAAACAGGAAGTAGAACTCATGCCAGAAAGATCAGCGGTTAAGTGAGCCCAGCAATGGGCGGGACTCAGGCTGTAGGTCTCCAGGGGCAGTTCCAGACCCTGGGGCTGCCCTCCATCTGCTTTCCTGGCCCAGTTAATGACTTCGTTTGTGACCAGTGTACAGCCCCACATTGAGCTGAAATGTCCCCTAGCTTCCGACTCAGACACTTCAGACCAACAGACTTAAAAGTAAACAGTAGGTATTAATGCCACAAGAACCAAGTCACACGAATCCCCCATCAGCACTGACACGCCCATCATTCCGCACCTTCATTTTACCCAGAGAACATCTCTTTACTTTTTTCCCCAAAGAAGAAACAAAACCAGTTGCACCTTAAACCACGGATATTTTTTCCTCAGGGGCTTTGAATACTTTCCTATGCAACAAGTCTTGTAGCACACAATGAAATTCTACAAAAGTTGTAGTAAATTTTATTTGGATATTTTAACTGGTTAGTGTGTGTGTATGTGTCTTTCTGTGCCTAGCCAGACTTTAACCGAAACCCAGCATAAAGATCAGTCAGTGGCTAGGTTCCTGTCAGTCACCCTGAATGACGGTGTGGCAGTTGGTGTAGGGATTTTTTTTTCTCTTGTTGTTAATTTAATTGCTCTTGAGTGGATAGATCATTCATTACAACCAAATGAGGGTCAGTGTCACCCAGGGCACCCAAAGAAAGCAGGCAGATGTCCATATCTCTTTTTGTTCCCGGTCTCTACCACCTGGAACTGCTACCACCATCCCCCAGCATTGGAGTTCAAGACCCAACAGTTTCTGAGTGTGCTGGGCATTTTCCTGGGCCTCCTGATGGCAGCAAGCAGTGGCCTCCTCTGGGTGTACCCTTCCTGTTGTCGGGGGCTGGGGGGGGGGAAATAGAGGAAGAAGTGTCGTCACTGCCCGGGGGACCAACCCCATTGGAGGAGGTGGGGAGGAGCCTGGCCCATGGGGGGCCTGCTCTAGAGAGTGTAATCAATCCACAGGCTGAATAGGAGCCAGCTGGACCAAAGACAGGCCAGACCTGGGTACAGTGTCTATAGCATTGACACCTGAGCAGCACAGACAGGGTGGGAGGCCTAGTCTGCACAGCCTGGGCTTGTCAAATGGGCCAGAGTCCCCTGTGAGTTTGGCCCCCTCCACCTCTACACCAGTGTTCATTCTGGTTACTCTATCTTGGATCTTGAGTGTCCCCCTGAGGCCTTGGAGTTTAAGGCTTAGTCTCCAGCTGGGCACTATTGGGGGTGGGACCTTTAAGAGGTAGGGAGGCTAGGTTACTGGGAGTGTGCCCTGGATGCGAGTCGGGGAACAGACTCTTCCTCTTGCTTTTGTACTTGGCCATGAGGTGAATGGCCTCCTTTGCCACGCATTCCCCTAGTGTAGACGTACGCTTCCACAGGCTCCATAGCGGCAAGATCAGTTGGTCATGGACATCAACGCCTAATTCATGAGCTCAGAGAACCCTGTTCTTATTTTAGGATGATTTGCTGACTACTCACTTATTTTGTAGTTGAAGACATATGGCCCCATAACTCACCCGTTACATGTGGCTAGTAGGAAAATGGATTTTTCTCCTAGTGCTAAGCAAGGGAATTACCAGGGCCTTTATTATGCCAGGCAAGTGCTGTGGTACAGAACCATGCCCCTGCCCTGCCTAAGCCCAGAAGCAGCCGTAACCATCATCTGAACTTGAAAAGTGCATTCTCTCGCCCTTATGGAGGCCAGAAGTATAAAATGAAGGTATCAAATGACCTAACTAGTCCATTCGCTCATTAGCAGGACACCAATCGCTGGATTTAGGTCCCACAATAATCTAATGTGGTTTCATCTATACTAACTTTGATTCAGCTAACTCCCAGGTTCAACTCAGTTCAGCTTTGGACACCCAAACCACCCAGCATGCTGTCTCCCTCCTTCCAAGCTGCTTGGTGAAAAACAGTGTTTTAGTTCAGCTGTTGACACACAGTTTGGAAACTGGTGCCCTCTGGGACCAAATACTAAGAGGAGAAGATGTAAAAAACAGTCATCAGGCATGATGGCACACACCTTTAATTACAGCACCTGGGAGGCAGAGGCAGGCGAATCTCTGAGTTCAAGGCCAGCCTAGTCTACATGGTAAGACCCTGTCTCAAACGAAACAACAACAAAGCCAAGTGTGGGGTGGGGGTTGCTGGAGAGATCCTCAGTTCCTAAGTGTGTACTGCTCTTGCAGATCAGAGTTCACTTCCCAGCACCCAAATTGGGCTGCTCACAACTGCTACCTGCTCTAGGGAATCTAACACTTGTGGCCTCTATGGGCTCTTGCATTCACACACACATATCTACACACATGCACAATTACAAATAAAATAACAAAGCTTCTTTAAAAATAGGCTCTGAGCCAGACGGTGGTGGTACACACCCTTAATCCCAGCACTCAGGAGTCAGAGCCAGGCGGATCTCTGTGAGTTCAAGGCCAGCCTGGGCTACCAAGTGAGTTCCAAGAAAGGCACAAAGCTACACAGGAAACCCTGTCTCAAAAAAAAAAAAAAGGCTCTGATTTCCAAGGGGAAAAATGAGTTTTACCATAGTAAATTCTATTTTTTGGTGGTGGTGGTGGTTGAGGGGTGCTGTTTCAAGACAGGGTTTCTCTGTAACAGCTCCAACTGTCCTGAAACTTACTCTGTAGACTAGGCTGGCCTCCAACTCACAGAGATCTTGCTGCCTCTGCCTCCCGAGTGCAGGGAATGCTGGGATTGAAGGCATGCGCCACCCTGGGCTCAGGGTAAATTCTTGCTTTGACCTCTGCCCAGCTGCCAATCAGTGTTTTATTTATCAACCACTCAGAGCAACACATTCACAGCATACAGAAAGACATCCCCAGCAACTTACTCCCTGGCCATAACACACAGACTCAACCTTGGTCATAGGACCTTCCGGACTAGTTCTCACCAAGTCTAACAAGCCAAGCAGTGGGGCCAGAAGTGAGATCTTTGCTCCCACCACCGTTCCCATGTCCCCTCTTCTCCAAATACTCCAAATCCTCTTCCTCTACACTTGCTACTACCTCTGTCCTCCCGGATGGAACACAGGAGTCTTCCTATCTGGGAGGATTACTGGGATCAAACCTAGGCCTTCACACATGCTAAGCCTGAGCATTCTACCACTGAGCTAATATCTCTGCTCTCTCTTCACTTTTTAAGATGAGTCAGTTTCTTTTGCCCAGGGCATCCTTGAATCCCTTGTGGAGCCAAGGCTTTGCCCTGCCTGCATTCCTCTGCCCATAGCTGGGATCCCTGGGCTGGCAGAGGTCCTTACCGCCCAGCCTCACCCTTCCCTCCCAGCTGGCCGGGTCACACACTGACTTGTGATGGAAGCAGCCTGGCTGTCTCTGAACCCCGGGATGTTTGTTGTACGAGGCAGTCGTTCCTATCTACAGCAGAGATGCAATTTAAACTGAGGCGGATGTGGCTGTGGGAGTGGATAACGGGCTTCACGCTATGTTTACCATCAGCAAGTAGGAACCTGAATCACGAATGCATCAGAACTGGCTCAGACCCGAAGAGGTCCAAAAAAACCTTGCAGGATTGGAACTCGATGAAGGGCATGCCAAGAAGAGTCGTACGAAGGAAACATTTTCATTCTGTACCTGATGCTGTCACAAAACTGGATGTTTTGTAAACTGGCTTGAAAGGGACTCAATTAGCTTTTTGTGCCATGGAACCTTTGATGATTTGAGGGAGGCAAGAGACGCCTCGGAATTATATAAATGCATCAAAGAAATCCTGGGAGAACAAAGAAAGGCATTCTTTACCTGTAAGTACCAACGAGTACAATCGGGGAGTTAAGCATGTTCCTTTATCCATCAAATAGCGCCACCTAGTGAGAGCATGCTCCTACACCAGACACCACAGTGACTGGAGGTCTCAGAACCACGCGCAGCAACACACAGTTGGTCTAACCCAACCAGACACACAATGATGGAAGTCTCGACAGCACCAGACACTCAAACACCGCTGAAGGTCTCGCCTAGTCAGACATTCCAAACAGTAATGGAAGGTCTCATCCACGCTAGACGACACACTGATGGAAGCTTTATCCAGTCAGACATGAAATAATAGGGGGTCTCATCCCACCACACTCTCAACGTAGTGATAAGCATTTAAACAGCTACAAAAACATTCACAGCCATAAAAGTCTGAGAATTCTCTGGAGCATCTAAAACGTTAGTTCCTTGCCTATATAAATTCTTGACAGAAATGTAGAAGATAATGAAAATGCAATTTTCCCCCTCATAAACAAAAAAACCCCTCTCATTCTAAAGAAGCCAGCCTCCCACATATCAGCTATTCACATTATTTTAAAAGCTCCTATCTTAGCATTTTTTTTTTTTTTTTTGCTCCAGGACAGGAAGGGTGATGTTTTTAAATTTTTGATAATCTAATTTAATATTCTGCCTAATAGGAGAGAGAGGAAGACCTAACAAAATTAATTAGTGTGCAAGGTGACATTCTAAGTATCTAAAGTCATTTTTCTTAATTCTCCATTTTAATTGATTTGTCTTAAAATATCTATACATTCGTGTGTGTGTGTGTGTGTGTGTGTGTGTGTGTGTGTGTAGTGTTGAGTGTATTTTTCATTTCAGAAGGCAGCCAAGAACTTCTCAGAGAGCATCATTTGGCCCTGTAAGCTCTGAGGGTAGATGGAGTCCATATATGTTGAACAGTGCCTGTCAGCAACACAGGATTCAAGGGCGCCCCAGCAGGGGACAGTCAGTTCTTTGGGGAAGATCTTACACAGGAGTGAAGTTTAAAGGGGTTGGCAAAGGGGTTGGCATGCTGTCGTCAGAGTGGACGGAGAAAGCAGAGGGTGGGAGGAGCCAACTGAAGAGGCCTCTTCACAGAGAAGCAGGAAAGAGGCACCTGTAGAGGTGCATACCTGTGCCTCTACTAAGAGCAGGAGGGAGAGCCCAGGGAGGAGACCCAGCAGTCTATCAAATCAATATCCAGGGTCAGCTCAGAAAGAAGCCAGTGCTGAAGAGAGAGACCCCAACCCAGGGCAAGAAGAGAGGGGGAGGCGCTGTGTGAGGAACAGTGATTACAGATGGCTCTAGACACCCCCACCCCCATGGGCACACATGACAAAATATTTAAATGTAATTTTAAAAATTAAAAAGAGACTACCATGTGGTTTTGATAAATGTCTACACTGCATTGTTGAATCAGTTAAGTGTCTATCTCAAGCATTTTTCTCTTGAGACAGGCTCTCATGTACCCCCAGGCTGGCCTCAAACTCACTATGTAGCCAGGAAACCCCTGGGCTCACCTGACCTTCTTGCCTCTACCGTCAGCTGTCGGGATTGACAGTGTGCACTGCCATACCCAGCTTTCAGACAAACTACGTTATGGCGAAAATTCTCCAAGTCCTTCCAGTTTCTTGGTGTGTGTGTGTGTGTGTGTGTGTGTGTGTGTGGTGTGTGTGTGGTGTGGTGGGTGTGTTTGTGTATGGTGTGTGGTGTGGTGTGTGTGTGTGTTTGTGTATGGTGTGTGGTGTGGTGTGTGTGTGTGTGGTGTGTGGTGTGTGTGTGTGTGTTTCTGTATGGTATGTGGTGTGGTGTGTGTGTGTGGTGTGTGGTGTGGTGTGTGTGTGTATGGTGTGTGGTGTGATGTGTGTGTTTGTGTATGGTGTGTGGTGTGTGTGTATGGTGTGTGGTGTGTGTGTGTTTGTGTATGGTGTGTGGTGTGTGTTTGTGTATGGTGTGTGGTGTGTGTGTATGGTGTGTGGTGTGATGTGTGTGTGTTTGTGTATGGTGTGTGGTGTGTGTATGGTGTGTGGTGTGGTGTGTGTGTGTTTGTGTATGGTGTGTGGTGTGGTGTGTGTGTGTGTGGTGTGGTGTGGTGTGGTGTCATGTGTATGGTGTGTGGTGTGTGTATGGTGTGTGGTGTGGTGTGTGTGTGTGTTTGTGTATGGTGTGTGGTGTGTGTTTGTGTATGGTGTGTGGTGTGTGTGTATGGTGTGTGGTGTGATGTGTGTGTGTTTGTGTATGGTGTGTGGTGTGTGTATGGTGTGTGGTGTGGTGTGTGTGTGTTTGTGTATGGTGTGTGGTGTGGTGTGTGTGTGTGTGGTGTGGTGTGGTGTGGTGTCATGTGTATGTGTGTGTGTGGTGTGTGTATGGTGTGTGGTGTGGTGTGTGTGTGTGTTTGTGTATGGTGTGTGGTGTGTGTTTGTGTATGGTGTGTGGTGTGTGTATGTGTATGGTATGTGGTGTGTGTGTGTGTGTGTGTATGGTGTGTGTGTGTGTGGTGTGGTGTGGTGTGGTATGTGTGTGTGTGTGTGTGTGTGTGTGTGTGTGTGTGTGTGTGTGTGTTGGTTTGAAAGAAAATGGCCCCCAAAGGCAGTGTCACTATTAAGAGGTGTGGCCTTGTTGCAGGAAGTGTGTCATTGTAGGGATGGGTTTTGAGGTCCCTTTGCTGAAGCTTCCCTCAGTGTGACAGTCAATTGACTCCCTGTTGCAAGATGTAGCACTCAGCTCCTCCAGCACCACGCCTGCCTACGTGATGCCGTGCTCCCTGTCATGATGATAATAGACTGAATCTCTGAACTGCAGGCGAGCCACCCCAATTAAAGTTTTTATTTCTAAGAGTTGCCATGGTCATGGTGTCTCTTCACAGCAATAAAAACCCCAAGACAGTGTGTGTGTGCGCGCGTGTGCGCGTGCGTGTGTGTGTGTGTGTGTGTGTGTGTGTGTGTGTGTGTGTGTGTTGTGTATGGGTATGTGTATGTTTCCTTGTTGGTGGATATATGTGTTGTGGCTTAAGTGTGGACATCAGAAGTCAACTTATAGAATTTGGGTCCAGGGGATCGAACTCAGGTCATCAGGCTTGACAACAAGCACCTTTACTCACTGGGGCAGCAACTCACTGACCCCTTCCTAGGACTTTAATTTTTTTGTTTTGAGACAGGTTATCACTCAATTACCCAGGATGGCCTTGAGTTTCTTGAGCAACTAGGATTACTGGTCCATTCTGCAGAAGAGACCTGGGTCTGAGTGTCGTCATATCCTGGAGCCAGCCCCCTGCAGATACTGAGAGGTAACTATGCAAAAGTCACCTGTAAAAGAAATCCAAGTGCTTGGAAATGACAATATCCCATTTAAACCTCTGGGTCAAAAAAGAAGTTACGGGGGGTAGGGGTAAGGGTGGGGGTAGAGAGATGGCTCAGTGCTTAGTGCACTGGCTGCCCTTTCAGAGGACCAGGGTTCAGTTCCCAGCACCCACAATGGCTGCTCACAACTGCGTGTAACTCTAGTTCCATGGAATCCAACACTCTGTTCTTCCCTCCGCAGGTACCTGCACATAGCTGGTATGTAAACACACACATACACACACAAGGAGCATACACACGAGATAAAAAATAATATTTTAAGCAGTTCTAAGGGAATTTAAAAACAATGGTGCCATCAATATGGCTCAGTAAAGGCACTTGCCACCAGACCTGATGACCTGAGTTCATGCATGTGAGCACAAAATATAATACACATGCCTGAATTCACACACATGCACATACATGCGTGCACATTGAACACACACCAAAAAACAAGTAAGTAAATGGCCAAGTGGAAACAAGGTGTGATGTGTTGTGGTTTGAAGGCATTGCTCAAAATGTCAAACAGTAGGCCAAGTGCTGTGGTCCATGCAGGTGATTTTGGTATTCAGAAAGCTGAGGAGGGGGATCATGGACCTGAGGCTGGTGTGGGATAAATAATGAAACCCCATCTCAAAAAGAAAATGCTTTGCTTTGTTTTGTTGTGTTTTTTAATTCAGGTATGGGGCTGAAGAGATGGCCTTCTGGTTAAGAATGAATATTGCTTTTTGCAAAGGACCCAAGTTCAGTTCCCAGCACCCATATTAGGCAGCTCACAAAAACCTGCAACTTCAGTTCCAGGGGATCTGGTACCCTCTTCTGCACTCCATGGGCACCTACACACACACACACACACACACACACACACACACACACATACACACACACACACACACATGATTAAAAATTATAAATTTTAAAAAATAGATGTGAACTATAATGGCCAGTGTAACAGTATTAATCATCTTTAAGAAGTGCTGGATCATGAGAGCTTCTCACATAACATTCATCTCACTTGACCCTCTGTCTTCAGCCTGTGGGAACAGTGTTCTTCTCCCCTGCAGGACACCATGCTCCTGGCTCCATCCTGGAAGCAGAGACCAGATCTTCTCCTTAACCTTCAACTTCCATCTCCAGAATTGTACGGAAGTCTTCAGTATTTTATCATAGCTGTCCCCCAAAGAGTAAAGTCCGCCGGATGAACATCTGGAAGTGGTGAACGGCCTCCCACATCAGATGCAGATGCCCAGCATCTGCTCACAGGGAGAAGCAGCCATGAGGCTATGAAAGAAGGACCTGGTTTGGACAGAGAGGCTTGGGAACAGGAGAGCCTCAGAGGGTATGGGAGTCAGAGGAGAATCCACTCCATCTTCGCTCCGTTAGACAGACAGCTGTGGGCCTCTGAAAGAGTGTCAAGGTCCCAGGACTTGGGGACCCAGCATCAATGCAGAGTTTCCTGGAAAGTGGGGGCAGCGAGGCCAGAGGCAGAGGCTGGGGAGGAAATCCAGCTAAGACATAAATACGAGGGGTGTTGTGTATCTGGAATTTCAGCTCCACTTTGAAAGACTGAAGGGCAGCAAAGCTGGAAGACTTTAGACCCGAAAGAAAGCCAGTAACCCTGCGTAGGAAGTAGGGTGCAGGACTCTCTTGTCACTGCTATTACAGTAGCTGGTAAGCTTCAAAATCAGCCACTGCACTTTCTGCTCTCTCTCAGCTACCACGTCTTCCCTGTGGCTGTCACGCCAGCCTTGTCCCCTCAGCTCATTCTTTAACAGAATGGTCCTTCTGAAAATCAGCCTGTGTTCCTCTGCCTCTTTTCACTCCCTCGTCTCCAGCAGAGGAGCCGGTGGCACAGGGTGACTTCCACCCGTGCACATAAAATGAGAGAGTTTGGACTCTCACTGTAATTTTCACTGAAACACATTTTGACACATTGGTCCTAATCCTGAGATGCAGCCTTTCGTTTGTTTATTTTTGGTGATGGCATACCTTCTACTGGGGACTGATGTTGGTTGACAGTGGGTGGCAGTGATGGTAGTTGTTTTGATGTCTTACCCGGCAATGTGGAAGGCTGGCTGGGGGCAGGCATCACACATCTTTCAAGATTTGGATTGTGGTCATCAGAAGGGACAACTGGTTCTTCATGGCTCCCCAAGCCTCACGTTCAGCTCTCTGCGTTCTGGATCATGTCTGTTGTATGCATGTCTTGCATCTTGCAAACACTCTTATTCTATCTGGACTCCTCAAAACAGATTCTCAGCTTCCCTTGCAGCTAAATGCACATGAATAACCAGCTTCCACTGTATGGAGCTCTGATTTGGAAGCCAGAAATCATAGGAGCAGGCAAGTGAATTGGCAGAAGTGCCTGGCTTCCCAATGGGGGTGAGGTGATTCTTCCATGGTGTCACACTAGACTGTGGCAATTTACAATTTTCCCCAGTGCTTGGCAGGCCTGCTAGAGAAGTACATTCCTCACAAAGACAGTTATAGACATTTCCTGGCTATTTAATTGGATGAGCTGGGCGGTGATGGTGCACGCCTTTAATCTCAGCACTTGGGAGGCAGAGCCAGGTGAATCTCTGTGAGTTCGAGGCCAGCCTGGTCTACAGAGCGAGATCCAGGACAAGCACCAAAACTACACAGAGAAACTCTGTCTTGAAAAAAAAATGATGAGGAGGTGTCCTTTCAGGAAGTCCAGTGTGAGTCAGCCCTTGCCTTTAGGGTCGCCTGTGGATTGTGGGCTTCCATCTCAGCCTTGCTGGTCAGGCTCCTCTGAGGGCATCTTCTGTGGTGCCCTTTCCAGGCTAAAGTCCCTCCCTTCGTTTTCCACAGCTTTTTTGCCTCTGCTCCACAGAAACTTGGTGCAACCCACATTGTGAGTGGGATAGTCAGAACATCTAAACACCCAAGTGGCCAGTTCTTAGATGATTGAACAGTCACAGCAGGAACAGTGAGGTTAGATACTGATGCGTCAATCTAGCTAATCTTACCAATAAATAAAATAAAATAAAAATCTTACCATGCCCAGAGACCTTTGGGTACACCTGGTGGTGCTTTTTGTTTTGTTAAACAGGTGTAAGTTTTGTGTATGTGTGTAGGGGGTGTGCGGATAACTAGACAGTTTCTATACAACTCTGTGTCTATTTGTCTTGGTTCCCTGGTCTTTCTGCTGTAATACTGCATATGCTCAGAGCAGCTGAGGTTCACACATTGGGATAGCAAGTGTTTGCTTTAGTTTTCACACACCCACATAGTTTTCTGCACTCCCAGTGCAAAGTCAGCTCACACCCAGGGTGCAGATTATACTTTGGGGGTGTGAACAGCAGGTATGATAACTCTGGCCAACCCCTGCCACTCAGGTCAGCTCTGAGTGGCCAAACCCTCTCTGAGTGTTGACCCCTCACATCCAAGCAATCAGGAGATAGGGGTGGGGTGGGGTGGGAGTGCAGGTAGTTGCCTAGCAACCCCAACATGGCTGCCTGCTTTCTTGTCTATGAAAAAAAAGAGAGCTAGAGAACTTAGTCTCTTTCCTGTTTCATTCCTAGTTGGAAAAAAAAAAAGATACAGGATAAATTTGTGGTGAAGTCCACACTGAGAAGTCAGCCTTGCAACTTGTGACATTGACGTCTACACACGAACCCCTGTGCACGAGAATCAAAGTGTTTTATGGAGGCGGATTCTTCACACAGCTAGTGAATTCCTAGGAATGTAATTATGCATTAAAATCTTAAGAAGATCATGCTACCCTTCTCTGAGGCATTTTTCAACACCTGTATGTAACCCTAATTATCACATTCTCCATTTGACAGATAAGTTGAGAAATTGAAGGCAGAAGAGGTGATGAATGTGTGCCACAGACTCCGGAGTACTTGACCTAGTTAAAAAATAATTCACACAGACCTGAGGATTTACAGATGATTTCCAGGACATGGGAGACACTATCATTTCTCAAATATTAGATTTGTACAAAATACAGTGATGTTCTGATGGCTAGAGTCGCTGTGCTGTGTGCACGTATCCTGAGCTACCAAAACAAGAGGAAATGTGTTTTGCATGAAGCCTCAAGCATCTTTTGCAGAACTGACTGAGGCCTTTTGTTACCTCTTCCCTTGTCTGTTGTTTTAGTTAGGATTCCTAGTGCTGTGATAAGACACCATGACAAAGGGCAACTTGGGGAGGAAAGCATTTATTCTGTTTACACCTCCAGGTAACAGTTCTTCGCTGAGGGAAATCAAGGCAGAGACAATGGAGACCAAAGACCACGTATGTGTAGGTGGTCGCTAGTCAGGTTCCACTGTTTCTCAAGAAAAACAAGAGAATGGATAGTTTACTAAGAGCCTGAGGCTTTCGAGAGGGCGGCTCTCCGGCACAGGTGTCCCCTTAGCGCTTCCATGAGCCTATTGGTTGAGAATGAATATTTCACATGAAAAAGCTCTCCAATTCCAGAGTCAGAGCAGGAACGCAAACAGGGTATAACCCAGAGGCAGGAGCTGATGCACAGGCCTCAGAGGGGTACTGCTTACTAGACTGTTCCTCATGGTTTGTTCAGCCTGCTTTTTAAGACACCACCCACAGTGGGCTGGGCCTTCCCACAACAATCATCATCAAGGAAATTCTCCACAGGCCAATCTGGCAAAGTGTTTTCTGCCCTGATGAGGTTCCTTCTTCCAAAACAACTCTAGCTTGTGTTAGGTTGGCTAAAACTAGCCAGTACATTAATCATAGCTCTTTTTCTCTGGTGCCAAATGAGGCTTGATGGTGACCATGACCATGAAGCCTTAGGGACAATGGAGACCACAGACCATGTGTGTGCAAGCAGTTGCTCTTCATATTTCCTTGTTTTTCAAGAAAATCAAGAGAATGCATCTTTTACCAAGAACCCAAGGCTTGCTAGAGGGAGGGTCTCTGGCAGAGATGCCCCCTTAGCACTTTGTCGATCCTGTTAAATAGAGAATGAATACTTCAGATATAAAAGCTCTCAAATCAAAACCAGAAATTGATACTAATCAAAGGAACTCAGTTTTGTCACGCATGCACTATATTCCAGAATTCTGCTTGAAATATTACTGGGTAACTTTGAGAAGGTCAAAGTGGTGAGCTTTGCCTTGCACTCATGTGGTGCTTCCAACAGACAGCTTTTTTCTGTAGTTATTGATAGGATTGTTTCAAGATGCAGTCAGCACACACTACCTCTCTTTGCATTATTTAAATGCTTACTTAAATTAAATGCTTATTTAAATTACATTATTTAAATTATTAAAAGGCCTGCATATAAGGCCAAACATGGTGACACAAGGGTTAATCCCAGCACTCTGGAAGGCAGGGGTGGGTGGATGTCTGTGAGGTCAAGGCTAGTGTGGTAGGAATTCTAGGATAGCCAGGGCTACATCCAGAGACCCTGTCTCAAAAGCAAACAAAAACCGCTTACAGTATCTGGTCTTACTTTGCTAAATATTCATATGACAACAGATGTCTGGCTAGATATAAAATGTAATTATGATAGTTTCTTCTCGCAGCTGTGGGAGGAGTCAGGTTTGGGCACCAGTCTGGTAACCTGGAGAAGACAAAGGGACTCCAACCAAGACCGTTATCTCTCTTTTTAATGGAGCAGTGCAGATCACAGATGGCCATTAGGCCCATTAGGAGGTACGTACATAAGAAAAAGCAATGACGTTGGATTCTGGTGGGGGTGGGAGGGTGGGAATCTGCACGTGGCAAGTTTTTCCATCACATTTTTAGGAGCACTGAGGTGTGAGGACAGGTTTAGTTTTAACTCAGTACTAAGAAAAAAAGCAGGCTAAAGAGTGTGCTTCTAGGTAGGGGTGGGAAACGCGCTCTGTTGTGATTCCTGATTCCACAGCCCTTGCAGCCCTCTCTTCCTGTCCCACTTCCAGCCACTGCCTCTGAGCTTTAATTACACCCAGGACATTGTTTTCTGAAAGTTTCCTGATACAAACTACATAACTGTGCCTCGGGGGCTGCCCCCATATGAGGGAGAGATGGCCCCAGTGTTTGGCAACAGGGCCTTTGCTGGTGACTCCCGTTAGCACAGTGAGCTTCCAGCCAAGCCAGGGGAGGAGAGAGGCCACCACATGGTGTGAACACAGGACTGACAGACAGGCTATTTTCAGGAACAGTGGCCTCTCACTAGATTCCCAGTGTGAGCAGCTAGCTGTACAGGTCTAGAAATTGATGTGGACCAGTCTGCACCTGGGGCTCTGTGGAAGGAAGGACTTCCCCACAGTGAGGCAGGCTCAGCGGGCCTTTGGTTTCAGGAAGGAACTGGTCTGTGCAGCTCTGCAGGACGGCTCAAGGCAAACTGGCTTCACTTGCTTCAGAATGTGCATCCCCCGACAAAAGACAGCAATTCCCATGTGTTGGTAAAGAGCAAGGAGATAAACTACTCCAGAGGTAGTTTAGGGGAACAGCATCCTCCTTATTTCACATGAGCAACCACTTATATAGTGGACACCTATCAACTATGAGTGGTGAGCACATTATCTCGGATTGGACAGTGAGCGCGCATACCACCGGGGTCTCTATGTGGAAGAAACACATTAAGAGAGATGTAGAGAGTGCAGATTCGTTAACAGGCCAGCTACCAGCCACTTACACTATTTCAGAACTCAGTGTTCCAGTGTCAGGAGCATGGTGTGCCATGCTTCTTATTTAGAAGCACAGTGTGCCAAGCAGGCATGCCTACATTTTCTCCTACCTTCTCCCCTATACCCCTCTTAGTTTTATTCACAGTCACCCAGACTAATACAAACTTCAAACACTTACTTAGTATTTACTTAATGCCCATCCTTGGCCACGGCACTTCAGAGACATTCGCTAATTGGATCCTAACAATGTCCTATGTGGTAGGCACAATTATTGTCCCTGTTTCATAAGTAAGAAAGGAAACAGAGAGGCTAAGCAATTTTCCCAAGCTCACACAGCTAGAAAGTATGGCATTGGAGTTCAAACGTGGACAGCCTGTCTCCCACAGCATGCTGCATTCCTTTCTCAGGGTCTCAGTCACTGTTGTTCTATTCCTGTGAAGAGACACCATGACCATGGCAACTCTTCCAAAAGGAAGCATTTAACAGGGAGCTGACTTACAGTTTCAGAGGTTTAGTCCATTGTCATCGTGGTAGGGAACATGGCGGCATGCAGGCAGACATGGTGCTGAAGAGGAAGCTGAGAGCTCCACATCCTGATCTGCAGGCAGAGAGAGAGACAGTGGGCCTGGCTTAGGCTTTTGAAACCTCAACGCCCACCCCCAGATCAGCGTCCTCCAACAAGGCCACGCCTCCTAATCCGTGCAATCCTTCCAACAGTTCCACCCGCTGGTGACCAGGCATTGGAATACATGAGCCGACAGGGGCCATTCTTACTCAAAGCACCACAGCCAGCGTGCTCAGGCTTCTGGTGATCCAGAAGCCCTTGAGCAAAGTGCTTGCCACACAAGCGGGAAGATTGGAGTTGGCTCTCCAGTGCTCCCATAAAAAGCTGGGAGGGCATGGCTGCTCACCTGGCCTCTCCCTTCAAAGGTGGTGGAGACGGAATGCCTGGAGCAAGCTGGCTAGCAGGACTGGCTGAGCCCTAGGTTCAACTGAAAGACCCTGCCTGACTTAATATGGAAGGTGGAAAGTGACAGAGGAAGGTACCTAATACCAACGTCAAGACACATCCACACATATGCACACACACATGTACACACAGACAGACACACAGACACATGCACATACACACAGGCACACAGACACACACACAGGCACACAGACACACACACAAACACACAGACGACACACACAGGCACACACAGAAACACATAGATGGCACACACAGGCACACAGACACACACACAAACACACAGACGACACACACAGGCACACACAGAAACACATAGATGGCACACACAGGCACACACACACACACACACACACACACACGCAAGCAGACACACACACATACACACAGTCACAAAACCAAACAAAAAGTGCTTCATGCAAAGGTAAAGGCAAGGTAGATGGCAAATGGCAATATCCAGCTTTGGTATGCTTTATGTGAAGGGGAAGCAGAGAAGGGTTTTTTAGTTTCTACTTATTATTGGGAGGTGTGTGCGTGCACATGTGCCACCATTGTGTGGGATCCTCGGAATCAAACCCAGGTTGCCAGACTTACACAGTCCAAACCTTTACTTACTGAATCATCTAGTTCAGCCCCAAAGAAGGGTTTACCATAGGCTTTTTAATTTTATTTTTTTTAATTTATTTTATTGTGCTTTGCCTGCATGTGCACCTGTGCCCCACACATGTGCCTGGTGCCGAGGGAGGTCAGAAGAGGCATTGGGTCCCCTGGACCTGGAGTTACGGGCAGCTGTGAGCCATCATATGGGTGCTGGAAATCAAATGTCAGTCCTCTGCAAGAGTAGCAAGCACTCTTAACCACTCAGGCATCTCTCCAGGCCCCTGGCTTTTTTGACTTTAGTTTCCTCTGGTGGGGCAGATTTAATGTCTGTCCACACACTCTGGTGGCTGACAAGGAGACAGCCATAAGGCTGCCTGAGCTGAGGGGACTTCCTAGGACTTGGGGGAGCATGTCATCCACCCATAGCTGGGTAAGAAAACTGGCTGTGGCATGTTTGTGCCCACAGGACACAGTTGTGCCCACAGGACAGTTTGGCAATGACAAGGAAAGGGTGTGGAGTCAGTGTTCACCGAGATATAGTAGAGGAACTAATCCAGCGTTAAGTATAAAACTCACGCATATAAAAAAGGAACACATATGGGCCCTGGGCCTCTGCGATACTCGGCCCTGGTGGGAGACTAGCATCTTGAGGGGAGCCAGCCTCCTTTGTACCTTCTTTGTGCTCCTTAGTTTCTTACTCTGAGCCAATGCTATTTCCCTAATCCTACAGATACGGCAGATAGTAATTTATGAAATGACAGCAATTTGCAATTGGCTCTAAGTACCCAAGAAATAGAACGAATACCCCAATTTGCAAAATTAAAAATCAAAGTATCTAATTTACATGCTGCTAATCAACCAAGCGGGCAGCTACCCACAGATAATCAAAATCAAGCGTATTCGCCTAGAACAAGGCTCTTTATTCTCCCATCCAGGGCCCGTGCATGGCTTTCAGGGGTCTGCAAAACCCCCAAATGGTGCACACATTTTATGCTAAATTTTATATTACATTGGTCTCTGTCTTCTGAGGATACTCACAGCTTTTTAGAGACTCAAACAGATTCAGCATCCACAAATCTTGGCTGCTAGCCGAGGGCTGGGGAAGAGGCAGAGGTGTGGGGAGAAAGGTTACTGTCTCCCTGGTTGTACAGCCAGCTGAAGTTAGACGCAGCTGGAAGCATCTAGGCTTCATGATGGCTGAGTCCACCTGCACCCCTGACTTTCCATCCATACATCTGTGCCCCCTGCCCATGGAGAACGCCCTCTGCCAGCTGTCAGGATGGCACTGGTACCCAGAGCAGCTGTGTGAATGAAAGGACACATTTTTCTCAACTAACTGGTTGCCTCTGAGGGTGAGTGGTCTGGATTAAGGGGCCAGCCTTCTGTTTCTCGTTCATCCACAGGGTATGGCTTCCTTCCATGGTGGAGGTGGCTGGGCACCTCCAGACAGGAGCCCCATCTGTCCTTCCCAAGGAAGCAGGGACTGTGCCACAGAGGCTCTGCCAAGGCCCCATGGCATCGCAGCTGGCAGGGCCATGCAGTGGGTAGCTGGGGTTGTCAGAGCCTCTCAGGCAGGAGCATAGGTTCAGAATGTCACCACAAACTACTAGGGATTCTGCACGTGTGGAAGGGAAGACCTGGGGGCCAGGGGGCAGCAGGACAAATCGGCTTCCCTGGCCAACCAGGAGAGAAGAGAGTTCACATGTTTGGGAAGCGTGAACCAGAAGATGAACGAGGCCTGAGAACTGAATCCAATTGTGGCCAGAGGTCAGAACTCATGGTTTCACTGTGACTGTCGAGAACAATGTGTGATTTTTAATTGTTCCTGTCCAGGTCACACAAAAAGGAAAGAGGTACCTGAGACATCTTGAGGGATTCCCAACAAAAGCAAAATGCGTTTTTACTTTTATTTTATTCCATGCCCATTTGTTTCTTTGTTCTTTTTCTTTGTTCATTTATTTATTTCAGACGGCATGTCAGTGTGTTACCCAGGCTGGTCTCTATCTTCTGACCTTAAGCAATCCTCCTGCCTCAGGTTCCCTGAGTGCTGCATCTATAGGCAAGCTCCATCCTGCCTAGTATACAAATGGAAAAAAAAAGGCTTTTATATATAAATGTGTATTTTAAATTATTTAATTAATTAATCTAGACAGCTTGTGCCACATCACACACATGGAGAACACAGGACAATTTTCAGGAGTCTGTTCTCTCCTTCCAGCACGTGGATCAAAGCCGGGTTGTCAGGCTTGGTGACAAGCGTCTTTACCTGTCATCTTGCCAGCCCCCAAATGTATTAAAAACAAAAACCCAAGACACAAGAGAAGAACATATACAATCACCAAATGTGCTCGGTCCATTAGCAGGCAGCCAAAGTCCCAGTCTTGGGCTCAGCCTGCCTTTGCTATCAACAAACAGCTCCAAAAACGTGTCCCCAGGCAGACCTCGCTCTGCTCATGTTCTTCATGGCACGGAGAGCCAGGTGGCCTTTCTTCAAGTTCTTTACCGGGTATCCTCCGGGTCCGAGAACGCATGCTGGATTGTCTCCTAACTAGGTCCTCCAGGGGGAAAAAGGCCCCCTCCCCAGCAGTAGGGCAGCTGGGAAAACTCTCCAAGCCACTGAACAGGTGTCTAAGGCACACAGGACGTCGGCACAACCCCCTCCATGGACATCCAGTCTGTGAGGGAGGCTGCTTCCTGTCCCCATGATGCTCTCAGCTCCGCGGCAGGCCCTCTTTGTGACAGAAGCCAGCCTCTTCAGAGCCTGGCACTTTGTCACCTCCGACACAAACTACCCATGAACTTCTCTGCTGGGCCACTCACTGAAGAAGGTTTTAGGGATATTTTCTGGGGAAATTTGTCTAATGTGACAATTTCCCAAAGACCAAGAAACCATTAACTAATAGACATTTCAACAGAAATTTGATTTTCTATTTTTACAGCCCAGGCATCCTTGACTCTCAGCCATCCTTCTGCCTCAGCCTCTTGAGGGCTGGGATTACAATCCTGTGCCAGCAGGCCCTGCTAAATTATTTCAAACATGAACTTAAAAGCGTTCTCCCCACCTCCCTTCCATGTTCTTTACATTAACTATGGAATCTTAATTGGAAGATCTTTAGTCTTAAAGAGATACAGCTGGACACTGCAGCCTTCAAATGTCCCCTTATTACAATATAATGCCTGTCCTGAGCACATTGGAGATCATCCAGCCTGGGCTATAATGTACGAGGGAAAAATTATTGTGCTTATCTTTGGAAAAATAGTCAAAAAAAAAAAAGTAAAATTTCCGCTGTTTCTGAGAGAAGAAACTCAAAATGCATGACTCCTGGCTCAGTCTTTCATTAGAAATTATTGGAGAATAGTTTCAGGCTCAGCATCCCTTTAACGACTGCACAAGACAGTATTTTTTAAATCATCCTAAGTACTTTTGATCTATATTTTCTGCACAGCCAAGGGAACAGCTGTGCACTTTCGAAGAGCTGTAACTCTGGGGCTTGTCAGCCTTGCATTAAGGCTCTGAGGGTGAATTGGGAATCGGGATCTCTCTCACACAAATCTTTATCGCAGCTCTAATCTATCTTAAAGGAGGTATATTTCATGTAGTGTGAGGCTTTACAATATACTAGATTTTCCACCAATGATTTGTGAAGCCTAAAGTGTCTGAAGGGGGCTGCATCAGAAGTTAGATGGGCTGTGTAAGGGGTCCCAGCACCTCTATGGAAGTCAGCCTACATACAGTCCTGTATGGTGCCTGGAGCGACTCCAGCCACTCAATAAGAAATGTCTTGAATTTGTTAACAAGTAACACAGGAACCAAAGCCATGTCTGTCATCCTGCATGCCTCTTCCAGAGCAGGGCCTCCTAAGGGGACCAGGTGAAGCCACAAGAGTCACATTTGAGAGCTGAGAACACCAAGCCCTGGAAGCCATATTCTCTGGCCTCAGACTCCACCCTGAAGGCCAAAGGAGGCAGTCACCACCACGGAGATGGCTCTTCTTCCATCTACTCCCACCCTCCTGTGGGTGACTACTTCTCCTACAGCTCCCTAGGGTACCTCGCCAGCCTTGGCCTTGGTCAACTCTGCTTGTAAAGCCCTTCTAGCTCCATGGGAAGTGACCTCACTTTCTATTTTTTGTCTCTTACGCAAAGACTATCGCCTTAAATTGTCTCCCCAGAAGACTCTGGGTGAGGCTCTGTCTGGCTCTCCTACCCATCACATCCCTGGTGGCCAGTCAAAGGGGCAGGGGTGGGTACACTAAACACGGCATTGGGCAGGGTGTGAAGAGAAAGAAAGGGACGTGGAAGAAAAGAAAGGAGAAAGGAGTGAGAGAGGATGGGCAGAACATGCGGCTGGGCTGTCTACACTGAGAGGTCTAAATAGTGGTTATGTTCTAAAGCAGCAGTTCTCGACCTTTCTAATGCTGTGACCCTTTAATACAGTTCCTCGTGTTGTGGTGACCCCCAACCATAAAATTATTTTCATTGCTACTTCATAACTGTAATTTTGCTACTGTTAAAATCATAATGTAGATATCTGTGAAAGGGCCAACCCCACAGGTTGAGAACCACTGTTCTAATGTGAAGAACTGGCCACAGCCAGTGCTGACTGGCCAGAAAGTTTCTTCTTCCAGAGAACTCAGCCAGCCCTCTACCACCTCTTCACCTCTTTCATCATTTTAAATTATTGTATGGATGGATGTTTTGCCTGCATGTATGTTTAGGTACTACATGTGTGTAGTGTCTGCAGAAGCCAGAAGAAAGCATCCTAACCCCCTGGAACTGGAGTTTAGAGATGGTTGTGGGCTGCTGTGTGGTACCTGAATGGGGATGAGCAGTCAGTGCTCTTCACTGCTGGGCCTTCTGTTTACATTATTAATGTCCTTTAAAGCAGCGGCAGCAGCAATGATTAGAACTGCTTAGAGGATCAAAACAGTCATCATATTTTATATATATATATATATATATATATATAATCTCATACGCCAGCACTGAATGTCTGGTTTGGTATGGAAAATTGCAAGAGTCTAACATTGTTACCTGCAGCTTTATGGCTCAACTTTCTCAAAGCGAAGGGCTTTATGGGCCCGGAGCCACTTGGGCCACCCTGTCACTGTGCTGGACATCCCAGGATCTACCTATGGAGGGAAGAACTCTGTGGCAGTCAGTATGTTGGACAGTTGCTAGAACACAGGGTTCTGCCCAGCCAGGCAGAAGACCTCACCAAGCAGGCAGGGCATTCAGTAAACAGTACAGAAGGTTCTACCTTAGTCACAGGCAAGAACCATGCCAGGAGCTAAGGCTGTGCTGCACCTACCCTGAAAAATGTTAAGACGAGTCTCAACTAGATCAGCCTGATTCAAAAATAGTTTAATGCCAGCTACAAATACTCAGTTACTACCTAAAGGAAGACAACAGAAGGTCAACCCTCGACAATGTCCAATTCACAATGTCCTGCATCCAACCTGAGGAGGGGAGAAAGGTGATACAGAGCTACAGGAACAGATAGCCTCACTTTTTTTTCCTGTTGCTGTGATGAAAGTGACCAGTCACAAGCAACCTAAGAAAGGGTCTGTGCTACCTCACTGTCTGAAGGGAATTTGAGGGGGTCGAAGGTGGCAGGAATTGAAGCAGCTGGTCACTTTAAGTTGGCCATTTGAGGAGAGTAATCAACGCTTGCTAGTACCAGCTTGGTTTCTCTGCTTCATACAGTCTCAGATCCCAAGCCTAGGGAATGGTGGTGCCGCCCACAGTGGGCAGGTCTTCCCACCTCAATGAATGTCGTCAAAAAGATTCCCTACAGGCATGCCCTGAGGCCTGGCTCCCAGGTGATCCTAGGTGTCTGTCAGGTTGACAGTTAACACTAAGCATCACACATCACTAGGAAAGAAAGAAATGGTGGAGCAAGTGTGGATTTTGCAGAGAAAGACTTTAAAAACAGCTGTTACAGGGCCGGAGAGATGGCTCAATGGTTAAAAGTACTTCTTCTTCTAGAGGACCTGAGTTCGATTCTCAGCACCCACATCAGGCTTACAACTGTCTGTAACTCCAGTTCCAGAGGACAAGACACTCTCTTTTGGACTCCTCTGGCTCTACATTCACATGACATACACACATGCATGCATACAAAACACCCATACATGTGAAAAATAAAGTAAATAAATCTTTTAAAAAGGAATTCCATGGAGAACAATAACATAATAAGAAATGAATTGAAAAGTAATAGGAGAGGGAAGGATAGAATTAGACCAGGGCTGGGCAATGATGGCACATGCCTTTGATCCCAGCACTTGGGAGGCAGAGGCAGGTGAATCTCTGTGATTTTGAGGCCAGCCTGGTCTACAAAGTGAGTTTCAGAACAGCCTCCAAAGATACAAAAATAAATAAATGAATAAACAAACAAACAAATAAGGAATTAGAACAGGAAACAGACCCAAGGGAACTGTGAGAGCTAGAAAATACAATGCTTGAAACAGAAATTGATGGCTTTATAGTCAGAGTAGATGCCAGGGAGAAAAGATTAATGAGCTTAAAGATAGAGAGGAATGACCCAAATGGAGACCAGGTGGGGAAACTGTTTTAGTGAGCTGTCAGACAGGGCTGAGCAGTCCAGTACACACACAAACAAAGCCCTAGGAGAGGACTCTGTGGGAAGTGGACAGGGAAGTCTCTAAGGAAATGATGGCTGAGATGCTCTCAAATGAAACACAGCCAAGAAACACAATGGCTCTCAATTGTGAAAAACAACAAAAATAATATCAAAACCCACAAATGCCAGACTGCCACTCACTCTTACCTCTGTAGCTACACTTACATCAAACCCATGTGACTCTGTCTATGTTTGCAGTGAGCCACAAGAATATATTATAGAGATTCAGCTGTATATAATAAGCTGTACCTTGACCGACCAAGGAGTCCTTCAAGAGGAAGCTATTTATCAAGGAATGTTTGAGGTTATTTAGCTTTTAATATATATCAGCTGTCTTCTGTGATGAAATTCTTGTGTGCCCATATACTACTAGGCCATATGGCAAACAGTTTAGCTTCTCAGACCTACTGCTGATCCACTAGGTAACACCCATACAGGGCCTAGGAGACAGGTGGGCTGTAGATGTATAGCTTTGTTTCTTGTGCAAATGAAACTCAGACCTCCCTTCTCCAGACAGGGAAAATGGCATTCCAGAGTAATTGATTCAGAACAAAGGAGGTATTTGCATATCCAGGTGGAGTGAAGGGTTGGGCAGGATTCCTGACCAGAACAGAGTCACGTGGCCAGGAAAAAAAGAACAAGGCAGTTTCTATAGAGAATAGAGAAGAGCCGCATGGCCAGAGAGAGGAGAAAAAGGCAGAGATTTTGTAGATGGTAAGGCAGATCTTTTGTAGAGTTTTCTTGGAGCAGGGGTAAGGAACAAGGAAGGAAAGATGGAGGATGAAGGAATGGAGGACAAAGATGAGGTTGAAAGCATAGGAGCTTACTTAGGACTATGACAGAGCAGGCCTATTAGCTACAGAGAGGAGCTGAATGTGAGGACAGAGCTGAAGCTGTATATATAGAGCTTTTTCTTAGAGAAATAAAGTAAATGAATGAAAGAGCATGGTATACATATTCTTTTCCCTCAGGTAACTCCCTGCCAGACATAGTGTCTTCCCCAGGACCCTGGGAGGGATTTTCTCAGGGCAGGCCCTTGGGAAAATTCTGTTATGTGTTTATATGACAATAATGGAAGGAGGTGATTAAAAAAAACTAACTTAAAAACATTCAGGTATGGTGGTACATGCCTTTAATCCCTACACTCAGGAGGCAGAAGCAGGCAGTTTTCTTTGAGTTCCAGTCCAGCCAGGTCTTCATAGTGAGACACTGTCAAGAGGGGAAAGAAGGGACTTAGAACTGACCAGAGAAATTAAGACAACCACCATTCAGGTAGGAGTTACATCTAGAATATATAGCTGGGGGATGGAGAGGTGGTACAGAGGTTAAGAGCACTTGTTGCTCTTGCAGAGGATTTGAGTTTATGCCCAGCACACACATGGTGGCTCACAACCATCTCTAATTCCAGAACCAGGGGAGCTGATGCCTTCTTCTGGCCCCCTTGGGCACTATGTGTGCACATGGTACACAGACATACCTGCAGGCAAAACACTCACAGGTATAAAAATAAAGTTAAAAATGTTTAAAAAGAAATACACAGTTGCCACATTGTTTGGAGAACTGCAGAGCACTGGATCAGATTTGCAAGATAAGGGGAAAATGTCAACAGCCACAACATAAGAATCTGACAAAATTTGACGTTGATTGTCGAGGAGAACACTCAATACTGGAAACAGTGGAATATTCTTCAAATCAATGAAAAAAGATCCCTGTGAAAATGAGCACCAAACTTAAAGAAAAGATGTCCTCCTGGGGTTGGAAACAAGGCAAGGATATATATCCAGAGAGATGTCTGTGGGTAAATCCCTAGAATTCAAGGTGGAAAGAGAAAGTCAGCTCCATAAAGCTGTCCTCTGGTCTCCACACACACCAAAGCATGAGCACATACATACATGCACACACACCACAGCATGAGCACACACACACACACACACACACACACACACACACACACACACATTGCACACATGTATACATGCACACATAATCAAAATAACAGAATTAAAATTTGAAAAACTTTATAAAAAAGAAAAATCAGAGAGAGGAGGAAGGCAGGCAGGCACTAGGCACTGTTGTTCTCAGGTGACAGACTTCTTTGTGGGGCACATCCCAGGGAATTTATTAAATCAATTATTAGACTTCAAGAGTGAGTTTCTCAAAGCTGCTCAGAATTAGGTTAATTTGCAGAAAGGCCCATCATCTTATGGGTAGTGGCAAGCAATTAGAAAGTTAAAAATCAGATCCTGTTTATGGCACCACAAACACCATAAAACACCAGGAATAAGCCAAGGAAGACGTTCTATTGAAAGTAAAAAGCTCAGCTGGTGAGCAGGTCAAGCTGAACCTTTGCCCGGAGGACTATTGTGTTTACCTTTTAATAGGAAAACCCATAGAAACGCACACAGAAGTATAGACTATAAAAATTCCTAGTACCATAACCCACTCTAACGGTCACCCACATTCTACTCTTTCCACCTCCTCTGTTTCCTAAAACTGATTTTCATTTGTTTGAAATACTTAAGACAAATGATGTTAGCTCATCTTATAAAAAAAATCTAAGGACTTACATCTAACCAGTAAGTGATTAAAGGTTCCATATACACACACAACACTAATGTCACAGCTAAGAGATTAGCAGCAGTTCCTTAACATTCTCCAATAACCCACCTCTGTTCATTTTTTCCTGATTGTTCCCATTGACTCTGCAACTCCTGGATTTGGCTGGTTGAGTGGATGGGGGTGATCTCAGGCACGCCTTGTCCTCCTATGTCCTGTGGCAGAGGGTTGGATCTAGAGAGTCCTGTGGGCTCAGGCTGTGCCTCATGATCCTGCAGCTGTCAGGAGCCATGAATTCAGAATGTCCCACCTTTCATAGGTATGTTAGCCAGTTTTTTTTTTTGTCACTGTAACAAAATCTCTGACTCAGGCTAATTACAAAGAAATAGGGTTTATTTAGCACATGGTTTCAGAGCTTTGAAGACTGGCAATTCTATTGGTCTATTCCCCTAGTGAATTTACATCATGGTGGAAGCAAGTGGTCACTTCTGGAACAGGGGTTGTGAGTGGGGGGTGGAGGGGTTGCAGGGTATGGGAGAAGTTTTTATGACATGCTTCTTTGAAGAACCACCATTGAGGTTGCACAAGAGATTCCTCTTACCCCAGTGACCTAAAGACCTCAGTGCACACCCATCTCCCCACATACCACTCTGGAGACCAAGTCTTTGATTGCAGTGGACCCTAAGGGGTGTAAGTCATATCCAAGCACAGCAGTGAGGCTGCTAAGATAAGGGAGAGGCAGCCAACCTGACCCTTCTATTACTTAGCTTCCCATCAATTTGTCATCTAATTTCCTAGGATTACAACACTAACATATCTTTGCTGATAGTTCGTAGCTGAGAAATGACATTGTTTGCTGGCTGGCTTGTTCATTCACTGTGAATTGGTGTTTCTCGGTACCTTGTCATCATCCCAGGGGATTCCTCCGTGATGAAGCTCCCTCCTTATGAGGCCTTTGCACTGCATCTTGGTCTCTAGTTTGCTCCATGAAAACAGTCTGATGGGGTAGGGGTTGGTGGTACAGGGAAGGGAGAATGTCGGGACAGACTTTGTGAGCAGGCAAGATGGAAGATGATGAGGTGTCACAGAAGCCTCCCTCCCTCAAGTGAGAATTACCCTCTTTCCCCATGCAGAGAAGCCTCAGTATCTGCTAGGGTGTTATATTCCTGTGCAGCTCAGCCTCAAAAGACAACACATGAAGTAAAGGAAGCACGGGTTCCAGATGTGACCTGAGACACTGGCCCCATTCCTGCTCATCTTTCAAACCTGCACCTATGCACACAGGATGCATCTTTTCATTTGGAGGGTGTGCTGGCTAGTTTTATGTCAACTTGAGACAAGCTAAAGTCATCTGAGAGGAGGGAACCTCAATTAAGAAAATGCCTCCATAAGATTGGGTTGTAGTGAAGGCTGTAGGGCATTTTTATAATTAGTGATCAATAAAGGAGGGTCCAGCCCATTGTGGGCAATGCCATCCCTGGGCTGGTGGTCCTGGGTTATATAAGAAAGCAGGCCGAGCAAGCCATGAGGGGTGGGGCAAACGAGTAAGCAGCCCTCCCCAGCCTCTGCATCAGCTCCTGCCTCTAGATCCCTGCCCCATGTTAGTTCCTGTCCTGACTTCCTTCAAGATGGACTACAACTGTGGAAGTGTAAGCCAAATAAACCCCTTTCTCCCCAACTTGCTTTTTTGGTTATGGTGTTTCATTGCAGCAATAGTTAACTTAAGTAAGACAGAGGAATTTGGGGAGCCCAATCCAAAGTCCTGGGCCTGCAGTTCTTCAAGTCTTTGCTTATTTTCTCCTTGATCTTGGATAACTATAAGACACAGACTGAAGTAGGGTGAGAGAGAGAGAGAGAGAGACAGAGAGAGAGAGAGAGAGACAGAGACAGAGACAGAGAGAGAGAGAGAGAAGTTAGGCAGAGACAGAAACCCAAGTGCTACACACGTGTTTCCCCAAAGTTTCTGTCTTTAGTTATATTGGAAGAAGTGGAGAATGCGTCACAGCCTTTGACCCTGTACATTAAGCAAAAAGAGGGCAGAGTCTGAACACCACTTTGCAAGGCTGGACCTACCTGAGGGTCCACATCCCCTGGGGGGAGCTTGTCTTGGAGATCCAGTTCTGCTTGTGGCGTGGAGTCTCCATTCTTTCCCCTCCTGCAGCCTAAGAGAACCATGTTTCCTCAGCAACCATGAAAACATCTCCAGAGAACAGTTACATTGTTTTGAAGTGTTTTGAAGTCTTATCAATGGTTTCCAAGGAAACAGGAGATGATAAATAGTGGCCTTGCTAGGTAGGTTCAAGAAGGAGGGGTGTGCAGGGGCAACCAGCTGAATTCACAGGCCACAGGCTGTTTACAGAGCTGGAGAGACACTTTAGCTCAGATGTTTTCATTTTGTTTGCCCAGTCAGCTTTTAACATAGCCACTGCTCAGGGAGGAGGTAGCATTATTTGAATCTCAATTAAAGAAATCGTACAGTGTTTGAAAATGGTGGAACTTGGGTCTAGAGAGATGGCTCATTAGCCGTTAAGAGTATATACTGTTCTAAAAGAGAACCCGCGTCAGGTGGCTCACAGCCACCTGTAACTCCAGCTCCAGGGGATCCTATCCTTCTGACCTCCAAAGACACTAGCACTCACATGCACAGACAAACAGTCACACATAACTTAAAATAAGATCTTTTTACAGTAGCGAGATTCACATAATGTTAATTGATCTTGTGTGTTATTACATTTGGGGAAAACAGATTAGAATGGCAACCCAGGGTTGGCGATTTAGCTCAGTGGTAGAGTGCTTGCCTAGCAAGCACAAGGCCCTGGGTTCGATCCTCAGCTCCACATACAAAAAAAAAAAAAAAAAAAAAAAAAGAAAAAGAAAAAAAAAGTCAAAGATTCAATTAATATTTGTCTAACTTCTGGATCTGATATCATTCTATTTACAGCTAAAATCAATCTTTGTAGAATGGCAACCCAGCTGCCAAACTTGGGTCACAATAATTTGCCAACCACACACAGCCACAGAGTCCGCATGGGATAATGACAATTATCCCAGAGAAAAATAGCCAAAGCCTGGAAGCTTCTGACAGCCCCCTCAACAGGCACAGTGCCTGTAGTCACCACTTTAAAATGCTTGGGGACACTGGCTTTGGCATCATTTGGATATATGTCCCTGAGAGGCTTGCTTCGAGCTTCTTCCTGTGTGGGGGCTTCAGTGGTGAAATATTTAAGACATGGGGACCAGTGAAAGGTAATTAGGTCATGGCCTCTCTAGCTTCATGAATGGATTAAGTCTGTCTGTTGAACTGGATTAGTTCTGGAGAAAATGGTTGATATAATCAAGTTTGGCATCTGCCCCGAATCCCTTTTCCAAACATATTCTCACAACCACAAGACCATCTGTCATGAGGCCATCTGCTATGGCCCTGCCATAGCCAACCAGATGCTGTCACTCTGCTCTGGAAACTTCAGAACAGTGAGCCAAATAAGCCTGTTTTCTGTAAAGAACCTAGCCTCAAGGACTTTGTTATAGCAACATAAAACATTCTTGGGGTCTATACTTTCCATCACTGTGATAAAGTGTCTGAGACCAACTTAAGGGAGAAGGATTTGTTTTGACTCATGGTCTCAAAGGTTTCAATCCATGATCTCTTGCTTGCTTTGGATCCACCAAGATGAGGCAGAGCTCCATGGTCAGGGGCCCATGGTAAAGCAAAGCAACTCAGCTTAGGGTGGCCTGGAGACAGACAGTGACAGGAAGGGGCTAGAATAAAACACACCTCTAACACATATACGGGTGACCCAGTTCCTCTGACCAAAGACACCACCTAATTTCTATCATTCCGTGAGAGGGCCCAAATTTATATCTCATACCCACATTGGGTGGCTCATATCACCTAGAATTTCTGTTCAACTGTGATCTAAAACCCTTTTCTGGCCTCTGAGGGTACCTGCACACACACACACACACACACACACACACACACACACACACACAGAGAGAGAGAGAGAGAGAGAGAGAGAGAGAGAGAGAGAGAGAAAGCCTCAGTAGTCCTTCACTTCCCCCAAAGCCCCAACATTTGTCAAGCAAGGCCTCACTCAGCCCTCAACACACTCAGTCAGGACACTCGACATGCTTTTTGTATTTTGATCTAGTGAACTCACGAGGTGTTCCACCGCCCCTTTACCAGACAACATTTTTCCTTTCTCAGTTCACCCAGAACCTATCTCAGGGTTCACCTCCACTCCTTTTTAAGATTGCTTAGATGAACAGTGAAGAAAAAATCCAAGAACTCGAACTCTGGAAGTTTACATTGCATCTATCTCTCCAGCTGAAACTAAATCTCTATTCTAATATCCTGGGAAATAGCCCCGTCTTTTCGAAACTCTCCACATGCTTTCTGCAAAGACATTTTCTTCCATTTTTATTTATTTATTACCTTGTGTTTACTTGTTTTCTTTTGATCAGAATCAGATGGGGTGGAGAGAGGTAACTTTCTATCATATTGGTATCACCCCACAGGCACATAAGCAATTCAACAGGCTTTTGAGGTTTCCCCTGGACTCTTCTCAGAGAGATAAATCTTAAGACAAGGGAGCTGCAAAGACATGTTGAGTATTGCTTGATGTCTTTGTTTCCAGGAGCAGTAGTAGAGGGCCTTGTTGTATTTTGCTGTTATAAGAACGGATGACTGCATACATCTATAGGTGCTGGGAAATGTCAGGATGGGAGAAGAGAAATGAACTAGGGGGCTTGGGGATGTGAGGAAGATCTCACAGGAACTGGATTGGAGGCAAGGACATCACCAGGTAGTCATATAATAAAAATGCTGTTCTCGTCTCCCCAGACAGTAATGAATACACAGGCACCCCGAGTCTGAGTTCTAAACACCAGTCTCTACCAAAAGAGGCGTGACAGATCCAGACCAACTCGAGAGATGTGACAAAGTCAGCCTCAAGTGTCTTCCAGTCTCAGAATAAGGATGTGCCCAAAGATGTTTCCGAAGCATGCCAGAAATGGCTGGCTACATGGGGGGCAATTTGAATGTATGCACAACTGTAAAGTATTACCTCAGAGAGAGGGTGGAGAGGCAGGCTGTCTTTGTGAAATGGTACCAATTAACAAAAAGGAGAGACCTCAGACAGTCACATTTCATCAAGGCAAGCCAGCCACTCTTCAGGTGAGGATGGAAAGCTCTTGGGGGCCACTTCTGAACTTCTGATGCTCATGGGGATGGGGAAGCCAACCTTTATTAACACCGACAGTGTCGCCATTGGTGGCATGAACTCTCCTTTGTCCACAGCAAGTGTCCTCTAGGCCCAGCAGAGCCCGGCACTTATCTCCCAGTATTCTTTGCTACCCTCTTGTGGCTGAAGACCTGCCCGCCCGTGCAGACTTCCCAGGTGGGGTACTTGAAGTCACCTCGCTGCCCCTTACTCCTCCCCCAGGCCACAAGGATGCTGCTGGCCCTGGAGGAGGGAGTCAAGTGTGACCTCAAGACCTCTGTAGCAACTTTTTTAATTGCTGGCTTTTGTTTCTTGTGCCGCTCAGACACGGCTACTGGCCTTCTGCGACGGTACTGAGGACCACATGAAATAAGAGGTTTGTGAGTTCCAGAGAGCACACTGGAACCGAGCATGCATCCTAGAGAAAATCATGGTGATACCGTGTGTGTTACTTCAGGTTCAAGACTTGCCAGAGCTCCTCGGATTTGCAGTAATTATGTGGAGTGAAGCTACCCAACCCAGAGCAGTCATTATCAGGCTTCTACTTTTTCTACTCATTGTCCTTCCCAACCCACTTCTCTACCCAGGAAATTTTTGTGTGACCCCAGATATTTAGATATACATGTGTAGTTGTACACATCACAGACTTACTAATAATGTATCATAAAGAAATTTGGGGCTGGAGAGATGGCTCAGAGATTAAGAGCACCAATTGTTCTTTCAGAGGTCCTTAGTTCAATTCCCAGCACCCACATGGTGGCTCACAACCATCTGTAATGAGATCTGGTGCCCTCTTCTGGCCAGCAGGGATGGTTGCAGACAGAACACTGTATACATAATAAATAAATAAATCTTTAAAAAAAGAAAAGAAAAGAAATTTAGTATCTGGGCATGGTGGTGCACACCTTTAATCTCAGCATTTGGGGGGCAGAGGCAGGTAGATTTCTCTGAATTTAAGGCCAGTCTACTCTATATACTGAGTTCCATGCCAGCCAGGGCTACATAATGAGACTCTTGTGTCAAAATAAAAATAAAGAAAAAAAAATGAAATTTAATATCTTTGTTTTTACTTTGTTACCTGTCCCTCTGAGCATAAACAAATGTTGGGTGATTTATGTGGTAAGGATATGTGACTAACCAGATCAGTATTTTGTGTGTGTGTGGGGGGGGAAGCCTGTGCTGGAAAGCACCTCAGTGGAAAATATGCCGGAGCTACAAAGGGCTCGATCCCACACTGTCCCAACCCTGGACACATGCAAATATAGCCTGTCCCTAAATGCCTCCCACCTCGCTCTGTGGACTTGCAACTGTCCATTTCTTCCCCCACTCTGCGAGCGGAGCTGGGAGGAAGATCAGCAGGAAGGCTGTCCTGAGTTACATGATCCAAACATGCTTTTGCTCTGTTCCGTCAAACCCTCAGGCTAGCCTGGGGCTCCTGAGGAAGCAAAATACAAAAATGAAATAAATCACAGGGAAGGCTGGATTGATTATCAAAAGTCAGCACAGAGCAGCCGTGAGTATCGATGGACAAAAAAAAAAAAAAAAAAATCAGACCTGCACCTCACACCACAGACAACCAATCAAGCAGATCACGAATATCAAACAGGAGTGTTTCAGATAAAGCTGAGGAGAGACGCTTTAGGGTAGGGGCGGGTCAAAGACGTCTAAGACCTGACACCCGAAGCAGATGCAGGAAAGGGGAAATCAACCCACTCAAAAGCAAAGAGCATTGCTTTTATTTGGGGTTAATTAGGACTGCAGTCTGGGAAAACACAGGCTCCAGCAGCCTAGAGAAAGACGCTCTGTGTTTAGCTTTGAACCTCAAAGGAGTTGGCAATGACATCATCCATTAGTCAGGAATTTGAAGTTCAGCTGTTAAGAAGCGCTTGGGGACGGCTTAGCCTCTGGCTCACTTGGTGGGTGGGAGTGCATGGGAGGGGCATGGGGAGATGTCAGCAGAGGTGAGCTTGCTTCTGGGTGGGTGTGCCTGATGGCCTCCTGACACCTGGTTAATTGCCTGAACCAAAGTGCTTCCATTTTGAATTCTTCTTTCTAGAGACTCTTTCACAGACGGGTTTCTTCTGTCCCATCATCTATCTGGTATACAGAATGTGGAATGCCAGCGTGGCGGTTCAGGATTGTTTCCCTAGCAATTTGGGAAGCTGAGATAAGAGGAGGATCATGAGTTCAAAACCAGCCCAGGTTTCAGAGAGAGTTCAAGGCCAGCCTGGACATTCTCTGGAGAACCCATCTTAAGATTTTTAAAAAGGGAAAAAAGAGTATGCTGGAAACAGGAAAAAAAAAAAAAAAAAAAAAAAAAAGGCCGGGTGGTGGTGGCAGCGGCGGCGACGGCGGTGCACACCTTTAATCCCAGCACTGGGAGGCAGAGCCAGGCGGATCTCTGTGAGTTCCAGACCAGCCTGGCCTCCAAAGCGAGTTCCAGGAAAGGCGCAAAGCTACACAGAGAAACCCTGTCTCGAAGAAAAAAAAAGTGTGTGCTGGCTAGTTTTATGTCAACTTAGCATAAGCTAGAGTCATTTTGGAAGAGGGAAGATCCACTGAGAAAATGCCCCTACCACATTAGCCTGTTGGCAAGCCTGTGATGTATTTTTTTTTTTTATTGACAACTTTAGTGGGCTCACTTACATAAATAAGCAGACTGAGCAAACCACCAGGAGCAAGCCAGTAAGCAGCACCCCTCCATGGCCTCTGCTTCAGTTCCTGCCTCCAAGTTCTTGCTTTGAGTTCCTGCCCTGATTTCCCTGGATGAACTACAAGCTAGGAGATGAAGTAAATCTTTTTCTCCTCACATTGCTTTTGGTCACAGCAGTAGAAAACTTAACTAAGACAGAGAGGTGGGGACATAGCTCAATAATAAAGTGCTTGCCTCAAATTCTCCATGCCCTAGGTTCAATCCCTGATCCTGCAAAGATTACAAAATGTAAATAAATACATAAAATGAAATAGGAAGTGGCCCATGCCAGATCCCAAGTTTAGGTGTTATGATCTCAGCCCTTAGGAGAAACTGACCTCTTGTGTTTAGTTCCCAATATCTGGAAGAAAGTCCCCAATCCTCCAACTCAGTGGAGCCAGGTGACATCCCTTCAGAGCCAGAGGACTGATCACTTTGTACAAGAAGCCAGAACCTACCTTAGTGTAAAAGGCAGTTTAAGGAGTCCATTGTGGGCTACTAGGCAGACCCCCTGGAATGCCTTTATCACAGAAGTCCTTCAATCCCTCCTGGTCAGCTTAACGAACATGAACATTCCCCGTCAGAGCTACCCACACGTTCTTTGTCAGAAAAGGAGTAATCACGTTTCCAGCAGTCATACCGAACAAAGATTTTCCAACTGCGGGAGCGAGCGGAAACAAACCTCTGGATTAGCTTTATGTAGCCAGAAAATTCAATTAACCAGAGCATTGGCCCCTGAGGCAGCCAGAGAATCAGTTTCGTTTTGTAAATCCAGATCTGCAAAAGCAAAAAGCACGCTCTGTGAACTGAGCCCTGAGACTCCCTCCCAATCCCTTAAGCCTTCTAAAATCATTATTTATTACACTGATAAAATAATTTACCTGGGGCTAGTTCTCAGTGGAAGGGTACCTCAGTCTGCAGTCCACAGTCATTTTCTTAGAAAAAAGTACCTTTTCTTCTTAAAGACAACGCAATAGTCCAGGCAAAAGTATATGGAGTAATTTATCACCCTCTCTGCTGTCAGGGAGGCTCCCCTAGCAAGTGGATCATGAGCTCAAGGTCAGATGACCAAGACCTTGAGTTGCAGAGGGAACCATGCCGGCCAGGTGCTAAGCTTCAAAGCACAGTCTTGGAAACTAGAAGCAGGAAAGGGGGCTTCTTGTGTGTAAAATTCCTTGGGAAGGATTTCCGGTCTTGTAAGAGCACTTTGGCACCACACATGTCCATGTCAAATAAATAAACAAACCTCAGAACATCTGCTTCCTGGATTTGGAACTTATTATTGACTTAATCCCACAGTTTGCCCCCCCCCCCCCCCGGGGTGGGTTTTCATTAATTAAAAGCTGACCTCCATAGTCTGTCACCACGGCATTTTCAAAACAACAAAGTACACAAAGAAGTCACTTTGATTCTTAGGCTCCCCCACAACCCTAGGACATTCAGCATTGAAGGAGGCTAGAGGTCACTCTGGGGAGGAGGGACCCAGAAGCAACAGGTTGAGACTAGAGGAGCCCTGGGCAGGCTACCGGCAAGTTTCTGGAACCCTTCAGCCTCCTACTGCCTGGGCAGCTGGGGAGGAGGCTGATAAGACGAAATCACATTCCAAGCATGCCATTCCTGAAGGAGGGTAAATGTGCTTAGCAAAGCCAGCTTCAAAGAAGAGTCTGCGTCGCGTCTGGCCGGGTGAGAGAGATCGGTTGCGGACAGCTGTGGGGCCGCTAAAAGCCAAAGTCTTTACAGATTCTCCACCAAAAACAATTTTTAAAAAATCAGAAATCACGTAAAGATGGCACCACACACACAAATCACTGTTGAAAGTAAATGGAGGGGCTGGAGAGATGGCTCCCTGGTTAAGAGCACTTGCTGCTCTAATGAAGTACTCCAGTTGGCTTCCCACACTTGCAATGGTGCCTCACAACCATCCCTTACCCCAGCTCTGAGGGATCTGGTGCCCTCTTCTGGCCTCTGCCAGCACTGCACACACACCCACTTACATACATGCACTCAAACATGCATGCATACAGGGCTGGAGAGACAGCCTAGTGGTTAAGAGCACACTGGCTGTTCTTTCCAGAGGACCCAGGTTTAATCCCAACACCCACGTGGCAGCTCACAACCACCTATAACTCCAGTTCCAACGAATCTGACTCCCCCTTCTGGTCTCTGTGGGTACCAAGGAGGAACATATATGTAGGCAGACACACCCACCCACACATTTAAAAAAAAAAATCATAATCATGAATAGTAAATCTTAAAAGAAATGAGTGGTGTATTAGCAGACTCTAGGGGTCCCAGAATACTCTGTCACAGCAGACACTTGGTGCTGAGTGCCTTCTCCCTGAGAGTTGAGGGCCAAAGCAAAGAGCACCATTCCCAGATCAGGTTGATTTTGTAAGATGCAGTGTCTAGGGGGCCTTGAAGAGCCACAGCTCCATGGTGTCATCAGAAGGCCACATGCCTGGGCCTCAGGAAAGGTCTGTAGGATCTGAGAGTGGACCTAGGAGAAAGTTCTGCAACTGCAGGGGAGCCTTCACCTGGCTTCAAAGTAGGGCAAATCAAGGGCTCTATCTGTTCTCGGAGACACTGCCACCTGAATTCATGTCTCCTAGAAGACTCTGAAGTCCGGGTCCTCTCTGGAGACAAGGTGCTTCTCCCAGGAATTTTCCAGAGCAGGCCGTCTGAGCAGGAAGTGTCTGTGGAGGAGAGTTTGTCTCCGGCCAGGCTTCTCTGTTTGCAGCAGACTGATAAGACCTAAGCTCTAATAAGATCTTATGAGATCTAATCAAGACATTTTAAGTAGCTGGAAAGGATGTCACATACAGTAGGACTTTCCGAAACTGAAGATAAAGGATTCAACCACTCCCGCTGAGGCTGGGCCTCTGGGGATCCGGGCTTCTGCTCAGGGATGGGGCTGGGTGAAGCTGGGTGAGGGAGAAGGAAGAAGACACACTAAGCGCGCTCCCCAGGAAGTGGCTTATGACCAGGAGGTGGTGCGGCCCCAGGGTACTGGCAGCAGTCAGAAGAATGGGTCACCTGCCGGCCAGCCCCAGACAGTGGCTCTGCAGAGGTGTCAGCCTGGGTCCCTCGCTCAGCTACTTAAACTATGGAAATCCAATATACTCCTCTTTCCTGCGCTAACAACTGCTTGCTGTCCCAAGGGTATTGCTCATCCACAAACCGTCCATCTACTCACTAGACCTTTGAGATCCTTCCTAGCTTTTCCTTCTTCTAACCGATTTTTGAAGGATACATATTTGGGGGATCCCAACACCCCTAGTAGCTCATACTGTACACGTGAAATGTGAGCATAGCAGCTAAGCACTCAGGGACCCAGTCCAGGGACACCACAGGTGCACTTCCTTCCCAGGCCATAGGGTGGCAATGTTTCAAATCCAGTATCTCACCGGAGGTCTGGCCCCTTGAAGATGCTAAGATTTGCATTTGGGCCCCACAGCTTGTTAGAAATAAGGAGCTAGACCCTCTTCTCGGCAATGTTTCTTCCTTCTCTTTCTCTTTCTGTTCTTTGCATTAGTTGATGCTTTGGTTTTTTGTTTGTTTTGTTTTGTTTTGTTTTGAGACAAAAATCTCATGCATCGCAGTCTGGCCTTGACCCCACTAAGGGTGGAACTGATCCTTCTGTCTCTACCCCCCAAATGTTGAGAGTAGAGGTATGAGCCACCACAACACCCAGATATCTAAGCAGCGTTTCAAGATTCCCAGAGGTCCCTTTTGCATTTTTAATGACTCCTTTAAGTGATTTCTAAATAAAATCAGTCTCCAATGAAAGAATTAAGCAGCACCCACCCACACCTCAAGGATGTGAATTTCATGAACATGAACAGCTTTCAACTCCAAATAGCAGTGGGAGTGGGCGGGTGGAGGGGGGGCAGCTGTTGATGATGAGAAATGGGTGGTCTCCATGGAGAAGGTGACATTCGTAAAACAGTGCTTTGAACAAATGAAACTTACCTTTGAGGTAAGCCCGATCCAAAAGAGAAGAGGATGAAAATCAGTTATGGCCCAACCCTACACCCCCATCCCGCCACACACACACATCCCACCGTCCCTCTCCTCCTGCGGGCGGAATCTATTTAGAGGAAAAGGCTCTCGGGGAAAATGGGGAGATTTTCTAGGTCTTGATCACTTTAGAAATAACATTCATTATTGTATCATCTGTCATCAGTATCCATAAACCCTTCCCCTAACCCCTGCCCGCTGGGGTCCCCACCGTGGTCCCCAAGACCTGTGACTATGGGATGTTTCATGGCAAAAGAAATTTGAGTGCAGTCGAGATGACAGAATTTAAAATAGGGAGGTGACCCTAACCCGGTCCTCCTTAGGACATAGAGCCCAGCTGCAGTCCTAAGACACCGCAGATAAAAACGTAGCAGAATGGGGAACAGAGGAGAGACCCACCCGCTGCCGCTGGAGGGAACCCAAAAAAGGAGAAAGAGCATGAGCGGCCAATGGGAATGGAGTTCCTCCCTGGTACCCACAAAGCTTCTGCCAGGCTTCCAGGGGGTTGTTGACACTGCCCCCCCCCCCCCCCGCGGGGACTATGAGATTTGTGATGTTTGCGGTCACGTGCTCTGGGGCTGAACAAGAAAGGGAAGCCTCAGGCGTGCACTTGACACCTACACAGCCTGGTGGCCTCACCTGACATTAAAACTAACTTGTGGGTGGTGATAAGACCAGGCCATCACTCCACGAGTATGCCCAGCCCAACCTACAGGACCACGGAGACCAAAGAAATCCCATGGAGCTCCTGGGAAAGGCCAGATCAGAGGAGGGGCCCCAAACTGAGGGGTGCCTGGGTGGTTCCCAGAGGTCAAATCTGCCGGGTAGATGTTTTCAGCTCAGGCCGGAGTTTGTTTTAGGAAGGGCTGTTGGAGATTGTGTGTTTCGAGACAGGGTTTCTCTGTGTAGCTTTGCGCCTCTCCTGGAACTCACTTGGTAGCCCAGGCTGGCCTCAAACTCACAGAGATCCTCCTGGCTCTGCCTCCCGAGTGCTGGAATTAAAGGCGTGCACCACCACCGCCCGGCACTAAAGTTTTTCTTTCTGGGGTTTCAGTGAACCATGGTTGGCTGAGGTTCAAAAGCATTGAATGGAAAATTATAGAAAGAAACACCTTCTAGGCTTCCAGCTGTAAGCTCCCCTCAGCTGTGTGAGGAGATCTCATACCTAACTAACCCATCTCTCACAGGATGTGGCTTCAGCCACTGCCTGGCTTTTAATCAGCAGCAGTTGTTCAGGTAGAGAGTCGTCCTGGCCTCACAGTGCTGTTTGAGAAACCCCTGCTTTACTTAATAACAAGAGTCATGGCACTGACAATTCAGAAAGAACAGCTGCTGGTGGGTGGCTCTGGGGGACCCCGCCCCAGGCTCAGGACACAGGCTCTTTCATGTGCCTTGAGGACCATTTTGTCCTAGAGGATTTTTGGATCATCCTTCTAGAATAGGTAAACTTTGACCTGAAATCCAAATCCCAAATACAGCATCCCGCTCTCAATTGCCCTCCCCTCCGATTAAAATGGAGGCTTTCAAGCCAGGCGGTGGTGGCGCACGCCTTTAATCCCAGCATTTGGGAGGCAGAGACAGGTGGATCTCTGTGAGTTCGAGGCCAGCCTGGTCTACAGAATGAGTTCCAGGATGGCAAGGGCTACACAGAGAAACCTTGTCTTGAAAACAAAAAAAGAAGAAAAAGAAAGAAAGAAAAAGAAAATGAAGGTTTTTCTTTTTTTTTTTTCCTCTAGTGCTAAAGATCAAATGCAAAGCCTTGAGAATGCTAGGTAAGCATTCTACACTGAACTGGACCCCCACCAACATGGAGTATTAAAAAACATATGTATGTATTTATGTTTATTTTATGTGTATGAGTGTTTTGCCTGTATGTATGTCTGCATACCACCTGTGTGCAGGGCCCACTGAGGCCAAATTGGAGTCAGATCCCCTGGAACTGAACTGGAGTTACAGACGGTTGTGAACCACCATGTGGGTGCCAGGAACTGAACCCGAGTCCCTGTAAAAACAGGCGCTCCTTCCAGGAGTCCTGTGGAGGAAGGGGAGGAAGAATTGGAGGAACCAGAGGGGTCAGGGCTACCAAGAGAACATGACCCACAGAATCAATTGACCGGGTCCCACTGGGGCTTGCAAAGATTAGGGAGCCTGTAGGGATCTGACCTACATCCTCTGCTTGTCTGTTATGGCTGAGAAGCTTGGTGTTCTTGTGGGATTCCTAACTATATCAGGCTTTTTCTTTTGGGCCAGCTCTCAAATCATGACAGGGAGACTTATTGTTAGTTTCCAATGCTCGGCCTAATGAGGCACAATCCTGGCTAGCTCTTTTAACTTAAGAGCTTTTTTTGCCCCGGGGCTTTTTGCTTTTTCTTACTTTCTTGCTGTCTCGGTATCTGGCTGGTTGGCAGCTGCCTGGCTTCTGACCCCAGGCATCTGCTCTCCTCTTCTCTCAGTCTTCCTTTTCCTGAGCCTAGATTTCTCTTCCTATTTACTCTCTCTGCCTGCCAGCCCCACCTATTCTTTCTCCTCTTGCCTAGCTATTGGCCATTCAGCTCTTCATTAGACCAATCAGGTGCCTTATGCAGGCAAGGTGAAACTAATTCAACACATCTTTACAAGAGTAAACAAATGCAGTACAAACAAAAGTAACACACCTTTACACAGTTATATTCTGCAGTATAAACAAAAGTAACACACCTTTACACAGTTATATTCTGCAGTACAAACAAAAGTAACACACCTTTACAGTTATATTCTGCAGTATAAACAAATGTAACACATCTTTGCCTGGTTAAAACATTCCACAACACCTAACGTGTATGTGTGTGTGTGTGTGTGTGTGTGTGTGTGTGTGTGGTCGTTGACTCTTTTACCTACTTAGGAGACCCTTTTCCTCCTCCTGGATTGCCTTGTCCAGCCTTGATGTGATGATGTGTGCCTGGTCTTATTGTAGCATTTTATGCCATGTTTGGTTGATGTCCCTGGGAGGCCTGCTCTTTTCTGAGGGAAGACTGAGGGGGGCATGGATCTGAGGGAGAGGGAGATGGGGGGAGAGACTGTGAGAAGGGGAGGGAAGGGGAACTATGCTTGGGATGTAATATATGAGAAAATAATACAAATAAAAGCACATGCTCTTAACTGCTGAGCCACCTCTCTAGCTCCAAATGGAAGTTTTAAAAATGCTTTTCTCCTGTATCTCCAGGAGAAACCTCAGGGAGGGTCCACTGTGGGCCCCTGATCACACTAGGATTCTCCAGCTTGATCTCTCAGCACCCCTTCCTGGAGCTGCCCAGGCTTTGGGGACTAGAGTTCAACAAGGACCTGGTGTTCTTGCTGTGTTGCTCAGCAGGGTGTCAGGCAGCTGCAACCCTGTCAAGGTTGCAATGTGACTTAGATTTGAGCCAATATTTGGACAGTGACACACACACACACACACCTCACACCAAGATCACAGTGCCATCCTTTCGTACCTGAGGCCAGTTTAGCTGGAAATCGAGCGCCCCCTGCTGGCCCAGAAGCGCCATATCTGTGTGTGTTTCTATGGTTAAGGACCGGACCTCCAAATAACTCCACTCCCATCTAGAAAGAGCTCCCCAAACATCTCCTTCTCAACAATGCTGCCAATTGGTTCCGTCTTTGATGCAGACAAAAGGACCCTGCCCTTGAACAAGCTTTAGAATATTATAATCATTATAAACACCACCTCCCACGAAACACGGCAAAGCCCACATGGACTCCAGCACAGAGTGGCCCTAACGCTAAACCTCCCTACCACACCCCACCCCACCCCCGGGGAACGCTACTGTGCTGGTCCCAAAGAAAGGCTCCTCCGCAGAGCTGTGGCCTTGACACTGGAGGCTTCGCCCCAGAGCTGATAAGGTTTAAAGGCTGTTCGGCTGCAGATGCTGGGAGTATTTGGAAAGGAGACGCTTCAAAACTGTCTGTTTATTAAACTCCTCTTTACAGAGCAAAGCACTCATTTCCCATTCGTGAGTCCAGAAAATCCCAGAAAGGAACAGGCCGCTTGTGGCACCCGCCTCTGGTGTCTAAAAAGCATTTTTCAATGGTAAGCTGTTGGTGCCACTGTAAAGGATTTTGTTTTTGCTTTTTTTTTTTTTCATTTTTGTTGGCAGGGGGTACATCCATGCCACAGTTGTCCTGTGGAGGTCAGAGTACAGCTGTGAGGTGTTAGGCTCTCCCATCCAGTGGGTCCTGGGCATCAGACTCAAGCTTCCCAGCAAGTGTCTTTTTCAGCTGGGCCACTTGGGTCACCTTAAAATTGTGCACATTGATCTAGGGTCCCGTGAGAACACGTGCAAAGCGACAACCAATTCTGCCATTTCTCTAGAAAATTCTGACACTGCTACCTGGTTCTGATTGGATTTTTGAGACAGGGTCTTGCAATACAGCCCACATTGGCCTCAAACTCACTGTTCAGGCCTGGCTGGCTCACAATCCTCCTGCCTCAGTCCCCCACATAGTGGCATCTGATGTGAGTGCCGCCATACCAGATAGCTTCAAGGAGCTGTGAAAAGCACGCAAGCAGCTATAGTTTCAATGATAAAACTGAAACATTTTGTTTATTTTATGCTAATCTCTTTTATGGAAGCTTCTTACCATGTTAATTAACACGTATGGATTTCTGGTTCAATTCATGACGAGCCTTGACTGTTTTAATCGTTTGACTGGGGTTTCTTAAAGATGAATCTTACGCAAAACAAGCTGGGAACGTCAATGGCCCAAGCAGCCCGACACGGCTGTGGTTACCATCCACGGAAAGGACTGGATCACAGCGTCAACTGTAGCAGCATAGGCAATGCTTCTGTTAAAATGAAGAAAAGTCAAGTAGTAAGGTTCGGAGGAGCCTGAATTACACATCCTGTCACCCAGTGGCTCGTTCCTGTCCAGCCTAAGGAAGGGACATTCAGGCGTAGGCGTCATTAAGTCAGCACAGATGACTCAGCGCTTGGTCAACTCGCAGTCACTTAAAACAACAGCTTTTCAGACGTCTGGGGTGTTATGACGATATTTAAAAAATGATTTTAAAAAAGGTTTATTTTTTAACTATCTTTACCTTTTCAAATGACTATGCCATATCTGTCTACACACACACACACACACACACACACACACACACACACACACACACACACTCTGGAGAGTTCTTCCTCTGTGGAGTTGTCTCAGGCCCCATGGACATTAGGGAACTGTAACTATTGAGTTTTATGAACAGTACACTTGTTTAAACTGGCCCTAGATGGCATTCCGGTTCATAGAGGGGTTTGGAAAATGTTCAGATTATCAAAATGTTGAGCTGGGGACTGGCTCTAAGGGACTCTCTGACTTGGGTACAAGGAGGACAAAGATGGCCAGCTTGGCATCTCAGACAGGGCTGATGACGTCAAGATCAAAGCAGTGAGGCCTGGAGAAGAGGAAGTGGACTTGATGGAGGGGTTTGGGTTAAATTTAAAAATCCTTAGGGCAGCTCCTGGAAACTCCCACCCAGGCCCCAGCAGAAATGAGGAAACAGAGCTGCCCCGTGACCTCCTCAGGCTCTCCAGACAAACTGTCCCAAAGAACTAAACTTTCCCCAGGACCCCATTGTAAGCTCCCCTCATCTATCAGGCTATGGAAACAAAGGGCCCCAAAGAATTAAAATCTCCCCAGGAACCCTGGGGGTAGGGAAGGGCTTTGCCCCTGGTGCCAGCAGCAGGAGGAACTTGCCTCCCAGAAAGAGATTTCCCACAGTGTTGACATCTTTAATCAACGAATACTTCCTAACTTTTGTTTAACCTTTTCTATCAAATTTTGGCTCTGCTGTAGGAAAAGCAGAGACGTGTAGAGCTCACTGTGCTCTGCCCTAAGCTACTCCATAAACCAAAGGGTGGTTTTGTAGGGTGGTATGCCTCCCTGAGAAGCCCCATTTTACATGCAGAGGTTTTTTGTTTGGTTTGGTTTGGTTTGTTGTTTTGTTTTGAAGATAGAGTCTCATGTGGACCAGGCTGGCCTGGAGCTCACAGGAAATGCACCCGCCTCTGCCTCCTTAGTGCTAGGATTAAAGATGTGTGCCATTATGCCTCTTTTTGTTTTGTGTTTGACTGCTTTGCCTGCCTATGTGTACATGCAACTCATGCATGCCTGCTGCCCTTAGAGGCACCAGAAGAGGGAATTTGATCCTTGGAACTGAATTTACAGATGTTTGTGAGCCATCATATGGGGGTGCAGGGAACTGAACCCAGGTCCTCTTAACAACAAGTGTTCTTAACAGCTGAACTCCCTCCTCTTGACAGGGAAGACGACTCTGCCTTGGTGGGCACACCAACACCACCATATGTCCAGTGCCACCCATGAGACACCAACAAGTAACTTATGCCTAAAAGTAGAAAAAGGGCTGCTCTATAAATACTTCAGAGGAAATTGGGACCATATGGGCACATGGGTGCATTAAAATCCCACCAGGAATACCAGACCCCAGAACTGATCAGATGCACCAGACCAAGAAAAGGTGCTGCGCCCCTCCCACACACACACACATACACCTGGCCCCACGGAGAAGAGGACACTCAACACTCATGGCTATGGCTCCCCTGACCTGTCATCTGATATCTGGTGCATGTGGCAAGGGACCCAGAGGCAGAGAACATCCGACCCTTCCAGAGGCTAACTCAAATGCATTGTCTGTCTGCCCGTTGTCATTTGTCTGGATCTGGTCCCGTCCTTTCTCTGTGGCTTCTAAGACTCCATATCTTACCTCTGCACCTCAACTAAAACCTGAGACTCAGATGAAGCACGTGCGCCGCCCCCCCACCCTCCCCCCCCCACCCCAGTGGCTTCGGGCTGCAGAGGTGTCTCCAGCAAGTTCACGCTCTGACCGGTGCCCTCTTCGTCAGGCATCCTCTTTGTCATCCAATCAGCTCCCATGTCTGCCTCTCCTCCAAGCTTCCTCGAACTCCGTTGCAGCCTCTTTAGACTTGTGTGGCCATTTCCGTAGCCGACAAAAATAAAAAAGTGATCAAGACAGCATCAAACATTTGATATTCATTTTATAACAAGTAAAAAATCAATACTCGCTGATTTCCACATGTTGGCTCCTTCATCAAATGATTTGTTTAAATATATTTTTCTTTCTGTGTGTGTGTGTATGTGTGTGTGTGTGTGTGTGTGTGTGTGTGTGTGTTCATGCATGTACATGCACATGTGTGTGGAAGCCAGAGGTTGATGTCAAGTGTCTTTTGTTTCTGAGACAGGGTCTCTCAGTGAATCTGAAGCTTGCTGATTGACTAGCCTGGCTGGTCATCAAGCCTCGGGGGACCATCTTGTCTCTGTCTCCCCAGTGCCAGGATAGCAGGTGCTCATGGACCATCAAGCTTCTTACATGGGTGCTACAGATCTGAACTCAGGTCCTTATATCCCGGCAGAAGGCAGTTTACTGTGATGGTTAATGTTACATTTAAAATTTAGATGTACTATTCTTGAGAGACCAAAAAGAAAAAAGAAAAAGAAAAAAAAAATGCCCCTAACACACAGGCCCCTGACTTTTGTATAGGCTGTACCCCAGCAGCCAGCCCACTTCCCTTTTTCCCCCAGACACTGAAGGCTATTCTTAAATTAACTGATCTTGTAAAATGTGTTGTTCTTGCAAAACAATAGGTCATAAAACTAACTGCAATTTCTGCTTGTGTAATCAAACTTGCTTCCTCTGCTCAATGACTAGGACATTTATGTTAAAATCAGACCCTGCCTACGCGTAGACAGAATACATGTAATCTTGTGGGGTTTTTGACTTTATAATCCTTGGACTGATATGGTGAGGGGCTGCGGTCTTGGAAACACTCTCAGGTGCAGAGCTGGCCCCAATCAGCCTGGGTGCCAGTATCTTAAATAAAATCCCCTTTATTAAATTGTATTTATGGTCATGGTGAATATCTGAGTGACCTCAGACCCAGAACATTACCACTTGGGCCACGCCCCCCAGCCCTCCAGTGAGGATTTTATAAGGTTCTCAGTGGTGTTAGGGGTAAAGATGAGAGGAACTACTGTCTTTCTTTCTCCCTAGGATAGATCTATGGAAGGAAGCCCAGCTTGAGACAGGCAAGAGGGTCACAGCCCTGAAGGTTTCCAGATCAAATGGCTTTTCCCAAGATCTAGGAGTGATCACCAGGAGAGCTTCTCTTAGCAATTTGGGCTGGTTTAATATAAATTTAGAATCACCGTATGTACTGAGTGGTTTTGTGTGTCAACTTTACACAAGCTAGACTCATCAGAGGAAGGAGCCTCAGCTGAGGAAATGCCTCCTTGAGATCTAGCCGTAAGGCATTTTCTCAATTAGTGATCAAGGCAGGGAGGGCCCAGCCCACTGTGGGTGGTGCCATCCCTGGGCTTCTGGTCCTGGGTTCTATAAGAAAGCAGGCTGAGCAAGCCATGGGAAGCAAGCCAGTAAGCAGCTCCCCTCCATGACCTCTGCATCAGCTCCTGCCTCCAGGATCCTGCCCTGTTTGAGTTCCTGTCCTGACTTTCTTCAGTGATGAATAGCATTGCTGAAGTGTAAGCCAAATAAACCCTTTCCTCCCCAAGTTGCTTTTTTGTCATGGTGTTTCACTGCAGCAATAGAAACAATAACTAAGACACCATATTACTTATTTTTCTTGTTGCTTTGGCCAAGTACCTGACAAGAAGCAGCTGAAGAAGAGAGGGTTTATTTGGCTCACAGTTTGAGGAGACACAGTCCATCATGGTGGGGAAGGCATGCCATGGGGGGTGGGGGGATGGGGAATGAGAGGGTAGGGGATGGGGGGGGGGGGAGAAGTGCAACCCACAAGAGTGACACCAAGGATTGCCTGTATCACCAGGCCATGCAAACCGCAGAGTGGCCACATGCTCAGAAGCCATGAGCCTTTTGAGGTGAAGCTGGCATTTCAGTTCTGTCACCATCATAGATTTGTGACCTTAATAACATTAAGATGGCCTTTATTCCCTAGAGGAGGCAGTTCTTACGGCATGCAAGATAAAAATGCTAATGAAAGCTTTGCGGTCTCTTAAAATAGATCCAGGGGCCTATGGCTGAGAGATGGCACTTCCCAAACGCCTTTCCTCCTAAGGGTGAAAAATGTAAACATTCAGACAGAAGGTATTGTTGGGGAATATTATTTTAAGGTGTGTTCCTTTTGTTTATGCTGCATTTGTTTAACTCCGTGACGCTGTGTTACTGTGCCTGTCTAAAATACCTGATGGTCTAATAAAGAGCTGAATGTCCAATGGTGAGGCAGGAGAAAGGATAGGCAGGTCTGGCAGGCAGAGAGAAGATGTAGGAGGAGAAATGTGGAAGGGAAGAAGGAAGGAGAGAGAACAAGAAGAGGACTTCAGGAGCCAGCCACCCAGCTACCCAGCCAGACACAGAGTGAGAAGGAAAGAAAAGGAATACAGGAATAGTGAAAGATGAAAGCCCAAGGCCCAAGAGAGATGGGATAATTTAAAGTTAAGAAAAGCTGGCTAGAAACAAGCCAAGATAAGGCCGGGTATTTACAATTAAGAACAAGCCTCTGTGTGTGATTTATTTGGGAGCTGGGTGGCAGGCCCCCCCAAAGAGTAAAAACAACCAACAACAAGGCATGGGGAACATTGAATCAAAGATGTCATCAAGCAGCGCTGGGGAGATGGCTTGGTTGGTAAAATGCTTGCCATACGATCATGGAGATCCGAGTTCAGATTCCCAGGACCCATGTGAGAAAAAAAGGGGGTATGGCAATGTGCACTTATAATCCAAGTGCTGGGGAGCTGGAGATGGGAGGATCCCTGGGGCTCACTGGCCAGCCGGTCTAACTGAAATGGTGAGTTCCAGGCTCAGTGAGAGACCCTGTTTCAAAAAAATGAGGAGAGCAATGAAGGAAGACACTCAGTGTTCATGTCAGGCCTCCATGTGTATACACACACATGCGTACACCTACCTGCACACACACACACACACACACACACACACACACACACACACTCACACACACACACCAATATCATGAAGTGACATGTTCTGTGTGTACCTAATTTTGTATAACATCTTGTCTTGACCTGTGCCCAAGTGCCTGGTCAAACATCCTCTCAGGGTTGGGGAGGTCCTTTTTAATGTGATCAATCAATCAGAAACCAGTTGCTTTGAAGAGAGCAGCTGACCCTCCAGGTGGAGGGGATGTCTCATCCACTCAGTTGGAGGCCTTGAGGGAAGTCTGAGGTCCCTGAGGTCCCACAAAGAGGAAGAGAATCTACCTGCTGACAGCAATGGGACCAGGGACTGTAAGAGCAAAGCCTGCTGGGATTTGTATTCTGCAGCCTGTGGCCTGCCCTGCAGACTTCAGACCTGCCTGTTGCACTATATCTACACCCCAGGAGCCTTCAGGATTTGGTCCTAGGGCTTCCCCCACTTGGATGTCTAAACCTGTGAGGCTCCATTCCCTTATATAAAATGTCCTGGTGTCTGCATAGAACCTTCAAGTGTCCCCTTTGCCTGTGTGAAACCACTTACTGATCACCAATATTAATATGATCAATAAAAATACAATATGTAAATAGATGGTGTACTGCGCTGTTAGAGAAAATTAGGAAAATGAAGTCTTTTTTTTTTCCAAACTATGATTGACAGAATCTTCCAATCTGCATTATACATGTGCGTGTACACATTGTATGCATCGCATATATGTATGTGTGTATCTTCCATGTTCTTTGTTTTGTTTTTTGAGACAAGGTTTCTCTGTGTAATAGCCATGGCTGACCTGGAACTCACTTTGTAGACCAGGCTGACCTCGAACTCACATAGATCTGCTTGCCTCTGCCTCCCAAGGGCTGAAATTAAAGGCATGCACCACCACCGCCTGGCCAATGTTTTGTTTCTAACCTCAGCAATGTATAGAAAATGTTCACTAGTATTTGTAAAATACCAGTGAGTCAAACTGATAGATGAAAATGTTTTCCTTTTATTTATTTGTTCTTTGGCATTTTCTTGGGAATAAAACCTGCTTAATATAAATGGTGAATTTGTCGGTTCAGTGTGTTGTTTTATTTTATTTTATTTTATTTTTTTTATTTTTATTTTTTTTTTGAAAACCTTGACAATGTTTGGAAACTGATCATTGGTATTCAATTGGATCAAACTTGTAGTTAAAAATATCTATCTTGCTGGGCCTGTAATCCCTGCACTCATGAGGCAGAGCCAGGAGGATCTCTGTGAGTTCGGGGCCAGCCTGGTCTACAGAGCAAGATCTAGGACAGGCTCCAAAGCTACAGAGAAACCCTGTCTTGGAAAAAAATTTTCTGATCTTGTCTATTGTCATTTTATTCACATTTTGGCTTCTTAACTACCGATACTTTCTAATGGAACCTGCCTACTTTAAACAGCACACTTCTCACTTGGTTGGGTCTCCTCTGGGACTGCAGGATTTTCTCTACTGTCCGCTAAGTCCTTCTGGGCTTTCCCAAGGGCCTCTTGATGTCCTCCCTCTCTGTCCTTCCCCTTCACTTAGCTCCTCCCTCTCCTCCTCGGCTGTCTCTAGACTCCATTCTCTGATCTTCTCCTGGCCGGTTGGTCCTTCCAGTCCCTCCTGGTTTTGTTCTTTGTGGAAGAAGCCTTTCTGTCTGTCTGTCTGTTCTCTCTGAGGCCTCCTCTCAAGAGGGTGTCCCTCCTGTGGAGGCCTCAGTGCTGGCCGGGTGCACCTCCCTGTTGAGTGGGCTTAGTGCAGCATGGTCCTCATGCCGTATAACAAAGGTTAGGAGCCTTGTCTTGTCTGGTTCCTCCCCGTGACCCCTGTAGACATCCCAACACACCTCTGTTTGGATGGTAGGGATCAGATTTGGTAAGTGTATGAATTTCTGCCAGAAGCCAACCACTGGTGAGGAGGAGCTCCAGGTGGAGCCAAGACCTCCTCCTTCCCAGCATGCAGCTACACAGCTGGATGTGTTCCAGCACACTCCTGGACCATGGTCACTGGTGATGTTATAGGATGGTAAGAGCAAGATGCCGTCTGTGTTCCTCATACTCCCCTATAGACCCTTGTCTTAGTCTCCTCTTCTGCATGACCAGGAGGGGCCCTGAGGGCCTAACAGCCTGTGTGTTTGGGGCCATTCAAGGGATGTGATGTCAGACGTTCCTGTGTTTTCTTAGGACCCCACCTCCTCAGGCTGCAGAGGAAAAGCCACCCATGCAGTGTCTTCTTATCTGCTTGAATTCTATGATGTGGAAATCACTGACGGGATGCAAGCGAGATGAAGTCACTCCAAGGAGAGAAAGACATCACTGAGAAATGCAGTCTGTAGTTCAGAGCTGGCAGGAAGACTGAATCCCAAGTGACTTTTCAGGCTATTGTCATATAGTGGGGACCTTTTCACTGACAACAGAAATTCCTACCCATCTCGCTAAACAGATATGTGAATCACGTGGCTGTTCATCTGCACCCAAACTTCTGTGAGTGATTACTGTGCCAGGAAAATTGTCTGAGATATTGCCTATCAGATGTATCTAACCTGTTGCCTACAGGTCACATGCTACCATGATGGCTATGATGTGTCCCAACACTTTTGGCAATGACATGTTCAATGCTAATTCTGAACTATTAAAAAGTGGTCACATCATCGATGAAAAATGCAGGTGATGGTAATGGGCTTTTGGAGACCAAAGAAACACTATGCTAAGCACTGGTGCTATTTCAAGAAAGAGCCCTGAAAAATATTAAAGAAGGATTCTGGGAAAAAAAAACAAAAACAAAAAACAAAAACAGAAGCATCACGGAGGTCGGCGAAGCCTGTTTTGGTTACTTTCCTCATTGTGTGACGTGACTTTAAGGAGGATTGGTGTATTCTGGCTCACGGTCTGAGAGGTACAGTCCTTAAAGATGACAGCCAGCAGGGGAAGCTGCAGGTCACACTGTACCTACCGGAAGCACAGGGAGAGGCATGCTGGTGCTGAGCTGGCTTTTAGTTTTCATTTGGTCTAGGACCTATGGGATGGTGCTGCCCACATCAGTGTGGGTAAATCTCTCTGGAAACGGCCCCAGAGACACACCGGTGTAGACTGCAGTTTCTCAGTTCCACCTGGGCCCACCCAGGCAGCAGCTGTTTTTATAAAATAATCCTTCAGCAGCCTAATATGAATTACAGACTGTGGGTCTATGGCTCAGGCTTAAGGCTAGCTAGCTCTCACATCTTGAATTAACTCATTTCCATTCATCTGCGTATCAGCACATGTTCTTACCTGTGTTCTATTACGTCTTGCTCCCTCAGCAGCTTGCAGCATCTCCGCTGACCCCACCTTTCTGCTCCATGGATTTCCCGCCTGGCTCTCATCCTGCCTTACCACAGGCCAAAGCAACTTTATTGATTCACCAATGGGAGCAACACATACTCACAGCGTACAGAAAGACCATCCCACAGCACACTGGGATGTGTGTCTCACATGGCTCTAGCTCCGGGCAATCTGATAATGAAAAGTAACCATTATAAAGCCAACATCTAACACACAGGGATTAAAATAGTGCTGGCTGTGGGGCGAGAGACTTATCGGTCACAGCGAAGAGCCGTGATTCATTTGGGTTTGGGTTGTCTGACAGTGGTTAAGAGACCAAAATCAAGGAATGGGAAGGTCAAACTGCCCCACAGGGGACAAGGCAGGAAAGGCAGCCAAGTGGGGGTCAGAGAATTTTTGTGGCGATGAGCAAAGAGAAAAGGAGGAAAACGATTTTAAAGTGATGACTGTCATGAGTGAATCCCGTGCCTCTTGGAGAGGCACACTGTGGTTGGCATTGGCGTTCCTTTGAGCCCCTTCGGATGACTGTGTGGTGAGGTAGGCCACCAAGATGTATTCGGGTCTCATTTGGTAGAAGAAGCCAGCTGTCTCATCTTCAGTGAGGTCCCCTCCCCTCTTGTAATTTGTTTTTATTTTTTATTCTTATTTTACATGCATTGGTGTTTGGCCTGCATGTATGCCTGTGAGGGAGTCAGATCCACTGGAACTTGAGTTACAGACAGTTGTGAGCGTCCATGTGGGTGCTGGGAATTGAACCCGGATCCTCTGTAATAGCAGTCAGTGCTTTTACAGCTGAGCCATCTCTCCAGCCTCTCTCTTTGGGAGGCTCTGGGTGTTTTGTTTGCTCCATCTTTATTGTTTTCTGAGATAAGGCCTCCTTATCTGGTCTAACCCAGTCTGGGCTTGATTGCTTGGTCCTCCCAAGTGCTGCAGTTACAGCTGTGCCCCGCTGCAGTCAGCTCAAGGGCTCTGTGGTTGTATATGAGGACTTCCTCTGGCTGGACCAGAGACCCAAGCTTGAGAAAGTGCTGGCTGAGCCTAGTTCTCTAGTTGGTGTCTGAGCCTGGCTCCCTCACGGGTGCTTCCTGGCTGATGCCAGTATCAATGGCCATGCATTCCTGACCATTTTCCCCAACCTCGGCCTGGATCCTCCACCATATAGACCCACCTCCCTCTCCAGCCTCCTCTTCCTCCACTCCTGAAGGGTGTGCTCCTCAGGCTAGGGTCCATTCTGGTACTTGCTTTCTTGATGTTCAGCTGCCCTCTGCCTTCAGCTGCAACTCACCCACCCTCTGCTTTCAGCTCCTTCATCCAGTCTCTGTCTTCCCTGATCACAGGCATGAACCCAGGAATATGTCCCGCCCCATATACTTGTTTTCTCCTATATCGTTCTTTTGAGATCTTTTTTGCATCCCTTGGCTCGGCATCTCATTGCTAAGGCTTTCTAGGAGCAGGCAAGACCCATGTCCTTCTCATCTATTCAAAAACCCTTAATAAACACTGAATGGCTTCACGGAAGTCCCCAAACCCACAGTGACTATGAGTGTTGAATGCTTCCACTTAGAAGGTAAGCCTCAATGAAAATTTTCACTGAGTCCGGCTGAAAATGCCACACATCTCAGGAAGAGGCAGTAAAAGGATGGCTGACATCAATATGTACCTTACTTTTCCAAAATTACAAGGTGAGGTCACTTTGCGAAGGCTGCCCATGGCTTCTGATTTTCTGATCTTCAGATCTTCAGGGATAAGCAAGCCATCTCAGGAGAGTCAGTCTTAGAGTCTCTGTACACACACACACACACACACACACACACACACACACACACACACACATTTCCTTGCAAAGAAGCTAGGACCTGGCTAGGACCATTCTCTGCTTGTTAAATGAGGTGTCTGTATTTGTAACGCTATACTTCCCCCTGGTGGAAATGAACAGGCTATACGGATTGTAATCCTTCTCCCGGAGGCCCTGGTAACAGATGTAAGAAACTGGTAAGGAAAGTCAAATTGGCTGAGAGAGCTCAGCAGGAAAAGGCACTTGCTGCCAAGCCTGATGACCTGTGTTCCATCCCATTTTGACCTCTACATGTGCATACACATACACATGCTTGCATACACACACACACACACACACACACACACACACACACACACTATTGGTAAATAAATTAAATGCAAAAAATTACAAAAAGAAAAAGCATGCTTCCTTATTTGTAGGCTTTTTACCCCAGAACTAATAACTTCCTCCCTATTGGCCCTGTGTCTGAAAGGTCTCTCTCTCTCTCTCTCTCTCTCTCTCTCTCTCTCTCTCCTCTTCTCTTTCTCTTGTGACTTTCCTGTGGTCTTGCAATTTAAATTCTTTATACCCTCACTCAAACAAAAAGGCATGGTTTTAAAAGGTGTCTCTCACTTCCTAGGATTACATCAGATTGCACCTTTGCTTCTAAGACTCAGTTTCAGACATTCCAGGCCAGCTGAGCTGCCCAGCCTGGGTTAAAGTGCCTCTGCTTGATGTAACCACTAGGATTCTGCTGCCACTCCAGCTGCGTGGCCACACATGCGCAGTTCAGCAGCTAAGCAAAGGGTCTTGTGTCTTACATCATCAGTGCGGCATAGTCACACAATCCGCGCATGCATGGTATAGCTCTGTAAGCCCACCTGCGTATGTTCATGGGAATCCTTAAAAGCTGGACACAGACTCCTCCCCCATTTCTGTTCTGTTCTCTCCCCCCCCATTACCTCTGTCTCTCTCTGTCTCTGTCTCTCTCTCTTTCTCTGTCTCTGTCTCTCCTCTCTACACATGCTTCTTCCCCAGACCTGGTTCTTTTGTCTCCCCCACCCTCAATAAAGCTCTGATATTGGGTTTGGTTGTGACCTCATGGCCTTTCCACACGGTAACCAGTGCTGCTTATCATTTTTAAAAAACAACAGTAATCCCAGCCCCAACTAAAACCTACAAATTCAACCACATCGTGGTTAAATGTCTTTGTTAAGAAAACAATCAAGCCAGGGATGATATCAGTTTAAAATTTTTATACTCTGTTTTAAAGTATTTTATTATGCTTATTTTGCTTATTGTGTGTGTGTGTGTGTGTGTGTGTGTGTGTGTGTGTGTGTGTGCAAGCCTGTGGGTATAGAGTTTGCAATCCACAATGTAACCAGTCAGTTGTCCCCTTTCATCATGTGGGTCTTTGGGACTGAACTCAGGACATGGAGCTAACATGGAAGGCTAGTGAATGCAGAGGTGAGACACACAGTGATGGACACACAGTGCCAAGGGTGCACACACGAGGAGGAGCACACACAACACCTTCACACCAACTCCAGCGTCTTCCCGGGTCCTCTTAACAAGCCTTCACCTGGAGAATAGACGCCAGGTAAAGAGGGTGAGGAGCAGCCACTGAGAGTTCCAAAGGGAACAGCACCTAGAGCATTGCCTGACAGACAACAGCAGAACCCAACAAGCAGCCTGCAGAGAAACCACCATCAGAGGCCCCACAGCATCCACCCACAGTGAGCAAAATAAAGATTACAAGTGATAAAACACGCTAAAAACATGTAGGGCCAAGAGAGCCAATAGCGAGGAGAAAAGAATGTAGATGCTGTGGATACCAAAGAGGAGCTGTGAAAAATTGATGGGCATGTTAAATAAAACAAAAGAGAGCATGGGAACACGGAAAAATCAAAAGAAAGACGAACAATTTTCGCAGAATGTTTAAGAATCAAGTTAAAACAAAAAATCTGCAATGAATCTACAGAACGGATCTAACAGCTAACACACCATACCGGATGAGACAGAAAGCAGGGAATAAGAATGTAGTCAAACTGGGGCTGGAGGGATGGCTCAGTGGTTAAGGGCACTTGCCTACTCTTTTGGAGGACCCAGGTTCAATTCCCTGCACCCACACTCTGGCTCACAACCATCTGTAACTCCATTTCCTAGCTCTCTGATGCCCTCTGCTGGCCTCTTCTGGCCCCTGAGGCACCTGTCTGCACATGGTACACAGACACAGATGTTGGGAAACAGCCACATGCATAATATAAAAATAAATCGAAAAAAAAGTCAACAACAAATTAGTCAAATTGAAGCAATGAGGGAAAAACAATGCTGAGGACAGAGCAGAGTATCCGATGTGTCTGTGAAAGGGGAGGGAGTAACACAGACAGCATTTTATAAGACGGTGGCTAAGGAGATACATATTAAATAGATACTAATATATGTCTTTTTTTGTTGGAGCTGAGGACCGAACCCAGGGCCTTGTGCTTGCTAGGCAAGCGCTCTACCACTGAGCTAAATCCCCAACCCCTTAATATCTTTTTTTGTTTGTTTGTTTTGTTTTGTTTTTCGAGATAGGGTTTCTCTGTGTAGTTTTGGAGCCTGTCCTAGATCTCGCTCTGTAGCCCAGGCTGGCCTCGAACTCACAGAGATCTTCCTGGCTCTGCCTCCTGAGTGCTGGGATTAAAGGCGTGCGCCACTACTGCCTGGCAAATATATCTGTCAAAGTAGAACTGTCAACTTACAGATGATTCAAAATTCTAAGCAAATCCCAATGACCATGACCAAAGAAACACATCATAGTCAAACTTCAGCAAACCAAAGATGAAGAGAAAGTTTAAAAAGCAGGCCATAGGGGAGACACATTCCTTTCAAAGAAGCAAGACTGGACAAGGCAGTTGACCATATGACACGAGCCATGGGACCAAGTAACACTGAAATGGCATCTTCGATGGACAGAGTATCGGCATCTCATAGTTCTACACACACTAAAAATAAAGACACAGTAAGGAATTTCACACACATAAAGCTGAAAAGGTGGGTACAGACAAAGAACACTGAAGATGGGCATAAGTCTCTAGGACTTTGGTGTGAAGAAGACTGATTTCCAAGACAAGTAGAAGTGGCATTCAACACAACCAAAGCAGCTGATGGGTTACATACAAACGGGAGGAACATCCTTCACCATGGGTTCATGTAATTGACATTATCTCTTCACCCCAAAATGTATCTCTATGAGATGAAAGTTTTAGCATCAGCAGCATATGTGTGTCTGTAAAGCATGTGATCCACCAAAAGTTAGTTTCTGGCGTAAATATAAAAGAAGATGGGTAAGAGACGTGGCCAAGAGCTTTTCAAAAATTCCCAAAAGAATTAACATCAGTAGTCATCAAGGAAATACAAATTAGAGGAACAAGATGAGGGTCTACTTTCTTGCTAATTCTTTCCACGAAAAATTTATGATTTATGTTTTTCAGGAGTGTGCGTGTGAGCATGTGTGCAGAGGTCAGAGGACAGCCTGCAGGAGTCACTTTTCCCCTTCCGTCGTGTAGGTCCTGAGGATAGAAACTCAGGCCAGCAGGCTTCTTGGCATCTTCATCTGGGCCATCTCACCGGCCCTAGCAGAGTTCTTAGACTTAGTCTAAATTAGCTAAAATGGAAAAACTAATTCTACTAATTGGATGAGGCTGTGGAGGAGCAAATTTGCACACACCAGCCAATGTAGGTGTAAGGAAATTTATGTAAACACTTGAGATCTGTTAACACACCGCACATGTCCCATGCCCTCTGCTTCATGCACAGGAAAACTACACTCCAGAGGCAAGATTGTTCAAAGCATTGTCAGGCATAAACTCCCAAGCCCAAAACAATGCTAATGCCCTGTAAGAGTAGAGTGATGTGTATTTGAACTGTGTCGTTCGTGTGATGAAATCTAATACAGAGACACAAATGAGCATCTTGCTACATACACACAACACAGATGATTCCACCAAATAAGTGATGTGTGGAAGAAGCCAGCCCCATGAGGTGATGATTGAAAGACTGGTGCTCGGACACCACAGGAGTGATTGTGCTGAGGAGGGGAAGGGGGAGGGGGAGAAGGGGGAGGAGGAGGAGGAGGAGGAGGAGGAGGAGGAGGAGGAGGAGGTTAGGTGAGGGAGCACAGGCACTCCGGAAGGGCTGACCTGCATAGTGTTCTCCTTGCAGTAACCACAAGGCTCATCGCTTGAGCTCTTGCCTGAGGATTCACTAGCTGTCAATTACAAAGTGGTAAAATTTCAGCCATGGCTTACATCTGGTTCACCCTGCTCCTTTGCTTTCCAAATCTGTTTGCATCCCTGATAAAGCAGAAAACTTCAGTTCAGAAAGCAGGGTTCCTACAGTGCAGCTACTGCGACCCCAGTTCAGGCAAACTGGAATTCATAGCCAGTCTGAACCCCAAAATACTAACCATCAAGGAACTTTAATATTCTTCCTCCCCCGCCCCTCCCCACAACAAGCCAAACATGGCAAAATAAAAACCCTGACATTGTAGAATTGCCAATTGTCTGTGTTTACATGTGGCTGCTGGAGAGCCTGTGAAGAGGTCAGAATCAGGAATGCCGTTAGTCAACACGACTGTAGGAGGCTAAGTGGAAAGTCGAAATGCAAAATCTGTTTTGTTTAGAAAACAGAAATTCACCCTTCATTAAAAATAAAGATGTCATACACTCGAAATAACATTGATATCTTTCTTCTTTGGACTTCGGGCGCTGAAGTATGAGTTAGCCATCTTCCTGGGCTTGGGAGGCACTGTCGCCAACATTCCCATGTGGCTCCCTCTCAGCTGTTACTCATTCGTCCTCTTACCCCCTAACCCCATCTCCATCACATGACCCTTCTTTCCTTAGATGGAGCTCCCTACAAGATTGATGTGTCCTTAGAAAATATGTTTGTGCCGGGCAGCGGTGGCGCACGCCTTTAATCCCAGCACTCGGGAGGCAGAGCCAGGCAGATCTCTGTGAGTTTGGTCTACAGAGTGAAATCCAGGACAGGCACCAAAACTACACAGAGAAACTTTATCACAAAAAATAAAAAAAGAAAGAAAGAAAGAAAGAAAGAAAGAAAGAAAGGAAGGAAGGAAGGAAGGAAGGAAGGAAGGAAGAAAATTCGTCTGTGCAGGTTTGCATAGGCAGGTGCAATCCACATAAACTGATAAACTGTGTACTTTATTTGCCTCGTATTAAATGACTTTGCATTAGTTCATTGGAGATCTCTCTATGATGCTGTGATATCCAGGGCACTTTTCCTCTCTCAGGCGGCCATCAGTCAGGCTGTTGCCACCCTTTTCGTTACCGTCCCCCTTGTGATGCGTGCCTGGTGCCTCTAGCTGCTCTAGTGCCGGGAGGGATGTCCTTCACCGTGGGTTCATGTGGACCTGGGTGAGAATCACGCTAGGGTGTCGTGACAAAGAGACTGTGAGGCAACAGAGAGGGAGGGAGAGACATGTCTGTGGTGGTTACTTTCCTTCAGTCTGTGACGAAATGCCTGAGAAAGGCAACAGAAGGAGGGCTTCATGTCGGCTCATGGTTTGAGGGTCCAGTGTTGGGGAAGGTGTAAGGGCAAGAACGACCCTCGCTGCAGCAGCAGGAGCATAAAGCAGCAGGCCACACTGTGTTCAGTCAGGAAGCAGATCGCGCTTAGACCTCAGCCCAGAGAACGCTGCCACCACCATTCAGGGTGGGTCTCCCCGCTTCCTTAAATTCTCTTCAAGCACCCTCATAGTCACCCCCAAAGCTGCACCTCCTAGGTGATTCTAGACCCAATTGACAATGAAAGTCGAGTCACACATATGACATAGCTGGGCTTAGAGGTCGGCTCTTCAGAGGCCCAGGACGGTTATGGATTCCATTGACGAAGGGTTGCAAGACCACTGAAGGGACGGGAAGGAAGATTCTGCATGTAGGTGTTTAGGGGTGGCCTGAAGGCCTTGTTTGGCTTTATAGACCATGAAACAATGCCTCAGGAAGAATGCATCCTGCACCCTGCATGTCACATCCTGCATCCCGCATCTAGTGCAGGTCCTGGGGGAGAATGACTTAGAATTCCAGGCAGGGTACTGCATTGAAACGTGTATATTTTAATTTAATAGAGGGTTTGCATCAAAATAAGTTTAATATGTTTATTTATGTGGTTTTAAAAATGTTTTCTCATTTTCAGTATTTTTAATTAACCGTTCAGCCAATCATTTTAAACACTTCAAGAAGAGTCTACCACACAGACCTGAATGAGGGTGTCCACAGAACAGCCTGATGGGAGGGGCCTGTGATGTCCACAGTGGCTCAGGCTCAGGGGAAGGATTCAAGATAATTATATCTTCATGCAGCCTCTTTCTGTTTGATGAATTTTTGTGGTAAGTTTGTGGAATTCTTGTGACCAGAAAGGATTTTTTTTCTTAGTAAAAGGAAATGAACTACTCCTGGGAAAAGGAGATTTGAAAGACAAAACCAGTGATAACTCACACACTGTCTGGGTTGAAGCCTTTGTGTTTGGTTCTGATGCAGCTGAAGCCTGGCCTGTCCAGAAGCCCGACTTCTCTCTCTTTAGAACAGACTCAAACACGAGACACAGATTTGAGCTGAACCAGGCCCCTGTTGTTTTCTGTCACTCTGTAGGAAAAGCCATTCTATCTGCTCTGTTTCTCTGGAGAGCCCTGATTAACGCTCAAGGGTGTGTGTGTGTGTGTGTGTGTGTGTGTGTGTGTGTGTGTGTGTGTGTGACTGTATGTCAGTTTGTGTGTGTGTGTATGCATATATGAATGTATAGTGTGTGCATGTGTGTGTGAGTATATGTGAGCGTGTGAGTGTATGTGTGTAAATGTGTATCAGTGTGTGAATGTACAGTGTGTGTATGTGTGTCTGAGTATGAGTGTGTATGTATGTGATATTGTCAGGATTGTTCTGTAAAAGCTCCCACTCTAACTACTTCCTGGATTCTTGCTTAGGCAGGGCTGGGGGTGAGCAGTCCTGATAATCACAGCTCATCTACTTCCTAAGACACAAAGTTTGTATATTTGCATGCTGATTGGTTATTGGTAATAAAGCCATTTTTCTAGGCATAAAAATAAGATTTAGTAACCACTTTCTACATTAAAGTCATGAATTGCTCAAAGCACATTTGTGTCCCCAGGATGTCCCCAACCAAACCCCAGGGGCTGTCACAGCCTCCCCACTTCCCTCAGAGCCCACACAGTCCTGTCCTTCGATTTTATCTCCTTTCCTCCCAAGACAACAGTTTTCCATGGAGCCATTGTGTGTGCCGTTCACTGGAAGACACGGGAAGGCTAGGGTGGCAGGACACAGAAACACCAGGTCACAGGTCACACCTGCTCTCAGCAAGGCCTGTGTCCCAAGAGACTGCATCCTTCTTTGCTAAAGGAGTTCATTTGCTTTTGCCTCTCTGAGGCCTGAACCTGACTGAGAAGCACAGTCCACAAGTGAAGCAGGAACTGAACAAGAGACCGTGGAGGATGGCTGCTTGCTGGTCTGTTCCTCACGGCTTGCCCGGTTTGCTTCCCTGTGCAAACCATGACCCCCTGACCTTGGGTGACACTACCCGGAGTGGGTTGAGCTCTCCCATATCAATCACCAATTAGTAAAATGCCCCCACATAGACACCCACAGGCCAAGGTCATGGAGGCAAGTCTTCAGTTGAGGTTTCCTCTTCAAGCTGTGTCTAGATTTGTGTCAAGTTGACAAAAACTGACATAGGAAGCGTAGAAATTATTTGGTTTACACATTTAATCACACTCCATCACTGAGGGAAGTCAGGACAAGACAGGAACTCAAGGTAGGAAGCTAGAAGCAGGAACTGAAGCAGACACCACAGAGGAGAGCTGCTTACTGGGTTGCTCTTCGTGGCTTCTCAGTCTACTTTCTTATAGAACCCAGGACCACCTGCCGCACAGGTGGCACCCCCCACAGTAAGCTAGGCCCTCTCACATCAATTGTTAATCAAGAAAATGCCCGCAGACTTGTCTATACCCTGAACTGTTGGAGGCAATTCCTCAACTGAGATTTCCTCTTCCCAGGCGACTCTAGTTTTGTATCAAGTTGACAAAAACTGACCACACCTTCATCGTGTGTCTGTGAATTAATGGGTTTTGTGTTTGAACCTGGATCATTCCCCCAAAATATATCATTACTTATGTACAAATATTCTAAAACATGAAAGAATTCTAAAACATTTTTAGACATTGTGATCAAGGGATGCTCCACATGTAATCTGTCCTGTCCTAAAATGTCTCCATCTTAACCTCAGACGCAATGGATACTTCAAGGGGCTGAGCTGTGTCTGGGAGGACAGCAGCATCAGGACCATGAGCTCATGAGCACAGCAGTAAACAGCGGTGAAATGCCCAAGAACCAGAAAACCCAGACACAGAAATATCCAGAGCCCAGAGGCATTGTCTGAGATATCCAGAGGGGTGTTGGTCCTTCTGATGTCACAAGACAGTGATCTGGACCTGTGGCTTCATCTGTCAGCCATCACCTCTCCGCTGGGGCTGGGGCCAGCTTGCTTGGGTCAAAAGAACGGCAGACTGTGTACTGTGATCAGGCTGCCAAGGTCACTTATCTACATTGAGTACAGGGGTGGTTCAGGGACTCACCGCACTTCAGCTTAACCTTTTTTAATTAAAAAAAATTTTTTTAAGATTTATTTATTTATTATATATACAGTATTCTGCCTGCATGTATGCCTGTAGGCCAGAAGAGGGCACCAGATCTCATTACAGATGGTTGTGGGCCACCATGCGATTTCTAGGAATTGAACTCAGGACCTCTGGAAGAGGTCAGTGCTCCTAACCTCTGGGCCAGTGTTCCTAACTTCTGGGCTGTCTCTCTAGCTCTAAAGTTTTTATGTGTGTTGAATGTTTTGCCTACGTGTGCACTACATGTGTGCCTTGTGACTATGAAGGTCAGAAGAAGGTATCTGATCCCCTAGATGTGACATGCTTGTAAGCCACCATGTAGGTACCTGGGTCCTCTATAACAGCAACAGGAGCCATTAGCCACTGGGCTGTTGTGGAAAAATCTTTTTGTACACCATGAAGTTGTGTCTGTTAAGGCACCTTCTGATTGGTTTAGTAAAGAGTTGAACGGCCAATAATTAGGCAGGAGAGGCTAGGAGGGACCTTCAGGGAGAGATAGGAACATGGCAGGGAAGGGAAAGTGGGGGAAGGGGGCAGGTTAATATAAAATGGGTTAATTAAAATTATAAGAGCTAGTTGGAAACAAGCCTAAGCTAAGGCCAAACTTTCATACTTAATAAGAAGTGCCCGTGTCATTATTTGGGAGCTGGTGGTCCAAAGAAAGACCAGCTACACAAGCAAACTCTCCAGCCTCATCAGCCTAATGTTTTGTAACACGCCAAGTCACACCAGGCATTCTTTGCCGTTGTGACAAACCTGATGCAAATGTGGTGTGAACAGATGGCATACACCATCACCAACCAAGAAGGCAAAGTCTGAGTGCGTTTCACAGGTTAAAGGGAGGCTTCTGCCTCTCGAGTGCTGGGATTAAAGGCATGCACCACCACACCCAGTTATAGATATTTTCGTGGTAATTATATTGCCACAGTGGGGTGAGGGGTCGCTGTAGTGCCTGGGGGGTTTCCACATAGACCATGCTTGTTGAAAAATAGCTTTTAGAAATAAAAGTTTTGACTGCTCTTCTCTCTGCCTTCTAAATTAGAACAATTTGTTCCAATTTAAGCTTAAAATCGTAAAGAAATTCAGTATGTAGCTCACGACTGCTGGTTATTAGGGAAATTTATCACATGGGACTGGGATGTGCTTATTCTTTGGCAGTAACCTGGTTTTTACTGAGGCTGTGTACAGATCTTTAAAAATGATTTGAAGTTGTTTTAAAACAAAATAGGATGAATAAAATTGAAACACAATAAGACTGAATTTAAAAACTAGGTGTGGTAGCACATGTCTATAATATAGCACTTAAGAAGCCCAGGCAAGGGGGTTGTGAGTCTGGGGTTGGCCTGGATACATAGTGGATTTCAGTGGCCCCTGGGCATCCTGGCTGTCTGCTCAAATCCCAAACACACTCCATTTCCGCAGCATTCAGGGTTCTGTTGCCCTTTTGGCTGGTTCACATGTGTCCGTGTGTCTGTCCGGCTCCTCTCCAGCTTTCACACCTTTTCTCCCCCTTAAACTAGTGTCTTCTTTTCTATTTTGCTTCTGTTTGCTCTGGAGATTTATAACTAAAACGTGACTGAAAGAAAAGTTAGTTGACGTCAAATGTTAATCCTGCCGGTCAAGAATAAGACCACTACCACAATTTAAAGTCAAATTTGAAACAAGCTTTAATTAAATGCTGGCCAGGAGGACAGACTCTAGCCAGGTCCATCTCTGGGTTCCCAGGAGATGGCCATGAGTCACATTTTACAGGGGCTTAAAAAGGCAAAACCCACAATTCACTGCATTTCCCATCAGGTCCATTCAGGGGCAAGCATACATCCTGGTGTATTTCCTGCCTGTGAACCTCCCACCCACACGTGGCCCACGCAGATGGGTCAAACAAACTTGTTTAGGGAAGTGGAAAACATACAATAGCCTCTGGGACTTACTTTGGTTCTCACAAAAACCTTTTACTATATTTCAGTTGAGCTCGGGGGAAAAACAGGCTCAAATATGTGTATTTGATTCTGTGACTTTCCACACATTTTAGCAGCCTTGCTTCCATGAGCTCACTTGTTGTTGTTGTTATTTTTACTCTTTGCTTTTTTGGGGGCCCACCACCCAGGTCCTAAATAAATCACATGGAGTCTTATTCTTTCTTATGAATTCCCAGCCTGAGCTTGGCTTATTTCTAGCCCAGCTTTCCTTAAATTATCCTGTCTACCTTTTGCCTCTGGGCTTTTACCTTTCTCTATTCTCTATTCCTTTCTTTGCTTCTTACTCCATGGCTGGCTGTGCAGCTGGGCAGCAGGCCCCTGGACTCCTCCTCTCCTCCTTTTCTTGCTTCTTGATCTTCTTCCTCCTATTTATTCTCTCTGCCTGCCAGCCCTACCTATACTTTCTCCTGCCCTGCTATTGGCTGTTCAGCTCTTTATTAGACCAATCAGGTGTTTAGGACGGGCAAAGTAACCCAGCTTCACAGAGTTAAGCAAATGTCACATAAAAGAGTGCAACACATCTTTGCATCATTAAACAAATGTTCCACAGCATAAACTTATCTTTAATTAATATTCTACAACACTCATTCATGCCTGCTGGGTGGCTTTGATATGGACACCCTCCCTGTCAGGAAAAGACTTTGGGGGAGGAAGTAACCACAGACATGAGGAATTCTTCTTCTCCCGTTAGATTCTATCTGATGGTGGCTAAGAGTGGGACTTCTTGTGTGGTATTTTGATTGTGTTCTGACAAATAAAGCTTTATTGGCATCAGATTGCAGAGCTAGCCACTAGCTGACCATAGAGGTTTGGAGGACTGTAGACAGAGAGGAGACAGGAAGTGGTGTGGCAGGGCTGAGGGAGGATCTCGACCCTAATGGACAGAGGAAGAGAAGAGGCAGGAAACAACTGGCGGCTGTCCCTGTTCTCTGATCTTTCAGGCTCTTACGCCAATATCTGACTCCCAATTTTTTTATTGATACAATTAATTCGACTAACACTTCAGGGATTCACATTTGGTGATTCAAAATTCAACACATTATTAACCTGATGACCTGAACTTGGGCAGCAGAGCCACAGACTTCTCATGGGAGTGCTGGATCTCCAGCCATCATACAATCAACATCCCGTGTTCTCAAAAATAGGTTAGTTCACATTTAAACCAACCACAATTAAGGAAAAATTACATTTCAGTTTTTCTGTTTTGGCTGTCACATTTCCTGTGTTCTGTAGACTCACAGGGCTGGTGGCTACTGAGTATGAGACATGGTTTTCCAATCACTCTAGAATCTAGAGTCTAGAGTATTCTATTGCACAGCCTGGGAATGTGAAAATCTGCATTTCCAAATTTAGCTTCAAGAGACACCATGTCCTCTTAAATTATCTTAGCAAGATGAACATTGATACAGCTCGAGGACCAGAGAATCCAACGGCCTGGAGACTTCCACCATCACTCAGTCAGAGCATCTGGCTTGCTATTATATGGAGAAGCCACCACAGAGACCCTCTGCTCTCCAGACCTCAGAAAATTCCTGCCAACAGCCTCAAGACCCATGGGACTCCATAGGATGAAGAGGGGGCTCTGCCCCTTGCTGGGAAAAGGCTTGAGGTTCTGTTGTATCCATTTTGCAAAACCCCCAGAGACCACCAAGGAGCTGATTTTGATGCAAACACATAAGGGTCCTAGATGGAGCAAAATGCAGCAGTGTCTGTGAGCTCAGGTGTAGAGAGTTTTTATAGGGAAAAACCAAAAGCCAGGATTGGCAACTTGTGATTGGGTAAAAGGGATATGGAGCAAGATGACTTTTTGAAACTATTGGTCTAGATGTTGGGCGGCAAACCACATTTGAAACCATTGGTTTAGACTTGGTGGGGAACTATAACCTACTTAACAGGATTATCTGAACTGCTCAGCAGGATTATCTAGATAGCTTCAGGGGCCACAAACCGCAGACAGAATGTCTGCAGGAGTATATTGCTCTGTATCTGTTGGAGTTGTCATGGCACATTCCTGAGGTCCTTCCTGGAACTGAGTATAGTGGGTGATCTAAGATGGTGGTCCTACCCTAGGATGGAGTCTGTATTGCCTTCACATTTCCAGGAAACATATCTAACTGATCAGAACCAGTCTTGGAGTGCAACATCTCTGTGTCATCCTGCGTAGACCCTTCTTTCTCCACTTACAGCAGAGGTCAGAGAGTCCCTTGACAGAGTGCTGCTCAACGGTTAGTCACCACTGTTCCAATATCCAGTGTCTTTGGCTCTCTAAGCAAATGCCCAGGATTTGACAAATTGCATATCTTCTGTCCCGGCTCAGATGTGTTTGTCTCCCCTTGCTTGGCTTTTCCACATGTGACTCTGGGGCTACTGGGAGGGACCTGGAGCTAGGACAGCCAGCGGCATTGCCAGGGCAAGCTCACAGTCCTGGGGTGAGCTTAGGGAAAGAAGGCACATCCTCAGAAGAGGTCTTTGTTACCTCGGGCAATGTTGGGAAGGAACGGGTTTGAACCACCAGTTTGAACAAAGCTGGCAAGACAACAGTGCTTCTTGTGGGCTTCACCATTAATCTTTTATGTCGAAGGGGAATCAGATGCCTTAATGAGGTCATCAACTGGCTCGGAATAGAACCAAATACAGCTGAAGGACACCATTGTCTGCCAGACACCGTGGCTAGGGAGGATGCAGCCTTTGCTTTTCTGTCCCAGGGAGAGAAAGGGACAGCTGCAATCCACTCCTGCAAGCATGGCAGGAATCTGAACACCGCGGGAGTCCGCCGCCAGCTTTGGAAGTGAGATTCCACATGCCCAACAATACTTGCTCATCTGTTGTCCACTCCTTTTACAGCCCCAGTAAAAAGAGCTCCTTACTGTTTCATGGCAGCTCTGACAGTCTAATGGAATCTCTTGTGCCATCTTGCTTTCTCTTTCTCTCTGATGGACATGTGATTTGGGTCAATAATAATGGAGTAAGAGTCTCTTAGGAGGGGTGGTCAGAGTTGTCAGTGGAGATGCATGTTTGTGTTGGGGACTGCTGTGTGACTTCTAGAGAGACATGGAGAAAGGTCTAGTCACCCCAGATGGGGTCAACTCTCACTTGATGAACCCGTGGATTTATTGGAGTCACTTACAGGATTATAGGGTTCTCCCCACCAGCTGCTCCACCCAAAAGGCTACCCCCGCATGGGTGGAAAGCCATGAGACCTTCATCACAGGAGCTCCCTGCAGGCAGCTCTTTAGGAAAGTCCCCTCTGCCACGCATCACATGCAGCCCTTCTATCCTCAGGGAGGAACATTCCAGTCCTACAACTTCCCTGGGAGTGTCATGAACCCCAGAGACTCACAGCTTCCCGATGCCCTGGGACAGACCTCCCAGGGCACTTTTAGTAACTAAAGTCACCTTGGCTTTGGCCAGAAGTGTCCTGGTTGAAGGGTGTAATAGAAAAATGAAGGACTACACAGTTGATTTTCAGTAGATTGGCTGCTCAGGTGGTCCCCCGTTTTCCACCCTTCTCTGTATGCATGCCTCCCACAATGCACGTGTGCGCGCTTTTCTGTAAGAGCTGGGATACAATTGAAGCATGCCCTGTCTCTTTACTGGTTTTTCAGTTTGCTTTATTCAACTGCACGGGGTGGAGGCTGCTAGTTCCAAACCCAGACGTCAGGATGCTTTGCATACTCCGCCCTCTTATACCTTCACCCCTGCTGCTACTTTGAGAATGAGCCTAGGGTCAGCTGTTCGAGGGTGAGACACCAGGTGGGACACAGAAGGTTGGAGTATTCTTGTCTCAACCTCTGCAGAGCAGCACCAGATGCTAGAGACAGCTTGCAGGTGTGGGAACCTGGCAGAGACCATGCTGGCAAGTGACAGTGTTGTAAGAAGTCACACACCGGAGCTTTTTCAAGCCACTAAGCTTATGACATGTGTTTGGTTCTTTGAATGTGACTGTCCCCTATAGTCTCAGGCATCTGAACACTAGGTTCCCAGTTGGGGGTACTGTTTGGGGAGGTTTCAGTAGTCAGCCTTGGGGGAGGAAGTACATCTTTGAGGGTGAGCTATGAGAGTAAAAAGCCTTGCTAACTTTTAGTTCACTCTCTCAGCATCACACTTGAGGTTCAAGAAGTGAGCTCTCAGCTTCTTGTTCCTGCGGCCAGTGGTCATGATTCCCTGGTGTGATGGACTCCTACCCACCCCCCCCAGGAACCACAAACAGAGCAGGACACTGGGTATCTCCCTCAGCTACCCCGTCTCATTATCTTGATGCAGCATCTCTCACTGAACTGGATGGAGGCTTTCTGCTTTAGCTAGCCTGGCATTCCAGAGAGTTCTCAGAACTGGCTGTCCCCACTCCCCAGTGGTAGGGTTGCAGGTATATGCAGCTATATCTGACTTTATACTTGGATGCTAGCTAGGGATTCGAACTGTCAGGTCTTCACTGCACAGCAAGCGATTTCACCCACTGAACCATTTCCTCAGCCCTTACTGTTAGTTCTTAAGGATCCTTCTTATGCAAAGGGACACCAGTGTCCTCAAGCATATCGCTCTGGCAGGCCTTGCCCTTCTCCCCAATTCCATCTGCCTTGCTAAAAAACAACAACAACAACAAACAACAAACAAAACGAAACAAAAACCATTAGATTACATTCCTGTAGTCTGCCCCCAAAGTCTGTTCCCTTATTTGGCCACTTCCTCCTCCCGAGGCTGACCACCAAGGTCCAGCTATCAAAGTTTTGAAGTCCAGCAATCAAAACCCCCTTTGACTCACCTAATTAACATGTCCAATTAAACACCTCATCCTAACACAGGGTTTGCCCATTACCTTTATAAGCCACCATTTGCCTGTGTCACATCTGTCCCCTCTCTATCCAGAGGTATCCTTTGTCCTCCTGGGACAAACCCCTCTCCTCTCCCTTGTCCCCTTCCCTTTCTCCCTTGTCCTCTGTCTCCTGTCTTTGTCCCTTATCCCTGCCCCCTGTCCCTCTGGGGCCATCTCTTTTGTGCTGAGAACTTGGCCTCAGGGTCCTAAGCTGATACTTTTCCCTCAGCATGTGCTCAGTTTCTATGGAATCTTCCGCTTGTGCTATAACTACAAACAAGGAAGAAGCAGATGAACCCATTCACACCTGTGTTTGCAGGACGAATGAGCCTAATATTTAATTGCTTCTGCTTGTCGATTTGCCCTCTTGGGTGCTTAACTTTGCTATATTAATTTATAATAGCTAAGACTGGAATGCTGCTGTTGAACGTTTTTAATTTATAGACAAATTTATGCATAAGTTCCAAGCTGGAAAAACTACATTTCTGAAGAGCTTCCCTTTCCAAACAGATCCATCTGGGGCATGATCATGGAGAGGGTTTTTCTTAACACTACTCATTCTTTGTGTGGTGATCGTCATGTTGGGCGAAGCCTGTGAGGGCCGGTATGAGTGTTATTGCTGGTTATCGGCTACTAACTCCCCTTAATCTTCCCCCCTCAATTGCCTACTACATCCAGAGGACCTTATCTGGAATTGGGGGTCAGCTGATCAGTGACCTTCCTCCAACCCAAAACATCTAGGCCCGAGTCCCCAAAACCTGCCAGTGTGCTACTTTGCACAGCCAAGGGGATTTTGGAAATGTATAAGATTCAGGACAGGAAATTAACCTAGGCAATCCAGGTGGGCTTAGTGTAAGAATAGGGTACTTAGGAAAGAAAAGACAGAGAGACTCAAGGTGCCAAAGAGACTCGGGGTTAGGGTTAGGAGTCAGTGCTGGCTTGGAAGACAGGGACCGTGAGTCAGGCTCTGCAGGCCCTGGAAGTCAGAAGTAGCTCACAGTCTTCAGCTGATTCCATTCCATGGACTCCGTGTGAAGAAGGCTTGCTGGTGTCTGTACCCTGGTCTGCTGAGATGTGAGAACTTGTGGCTGGATTCATACCGAGCTTGAAGCCTGGTCCTGTTTTCACTCCCAAGGAGAACGTCTGCTGCTACTTTCTTTCCAGAACAAGTTGCTGCCATTAGCTGCTAAAAATAGCTCTTACTCAGTGTGCAGGCTTGTATCCAGACCCAAGCCTCACCTGCCCTGGGGCAGAAGGGGATGGACGGCATCCTGAAGAAGCTCATGTCACCTTCTGGACTCCCCAGCCTGCAACCCTAAATCCCCAATGCCAGGTGGAGCACTTCCAGTCCCCGGTCCTTACAGATGGGCTGGGAATTTGGGGGAGGAATAACCTTCTGTGGTGACTACTCCTCATAGGCTGTCGTCTATCCCTCTGCCTAGGCTCTGTGGCCAGGAACGGAGGTGTGGAGCCAGCTGCCTGTGAGTACACGTGATTAAAAAACAAACAAACAAACCAGAAGCCGTAGCTTAGTGCCAGCAGCCATTTAAGAGCAGTCCCAGCCTTAGAGGGTGTGTGTGTGTGTGTGTGTGTGTGTGTGTGTGTGTGTGTGTGTGTGTCTGTGTGTCTGTGTGTGTCTGTGTGTGTGTGAGTGTGTGTGTGTGTGTGTGAGTCTGTGTGTGTGTGTGTGTGTGTGTGTGTGTGTGTGTGTGTGTCTGTGTGTGTGTCTGAGTGTGTGTGAGTGTGTGTGAGTGTGTGTGTGTGTCTGTGTGTCTGAGTGTGTGTGTGTGAGTGTGTGTATGTGTGTCTGAGTCTGTGTGTGTCTGTGTGTCTGAGTCTGTGTGTGTGTGTGTGTCTGAGTCTGTGTGTGTCTGTGTGTCTGAGTCTGTGTGTGTGTGTGTGTCTGAGTCTGTGTGTGTGTGTGTCTGTGTGTCTGTGTGTCTGAGTGTGTGTGTGTGAGTGTGTGTATGTGTGTCTGAGTCTGTGTGTGTCTGTGTGTCTGAGTCTGTGTGTGTGTGTGTGTCTGAGTCTGTGTGTGTCTGTGTGTCTGAGTCTGTGTGTGTGTGTGTGTCTGAGTCTGTGTGTGTGTGTGTGTGTGTGTGTGTGTGTGTGTGTCTGAGTCTGTGTGTGTGTGTGTGTGTGCAAACACTGCTCCTGATTCTGTCTTCTGCATCTTCTTGCCTGCCTGGGTTGCAGTAACCATCTATTCCATTTGCCTTTCCTGTTTCCTTTTGTGCAGTCAAAATCACTTTGCTGGCAAACAGAGTAAAGGAATCAACACCCCGCGTGAGGGTTCTGGGGTGTATCTGATCAGCATCTGCCCGGCTCTGTGTCTGTTGCTCCTACCCAACGTCCAAGAAGTCACCTACAGTCTTGTTAAATGGGAAAGCCAGTGACCGCAGTGAGAGGACTCCACAGCACAGACTGGAAACAGCCTGAAGAACATTGGAAATAGAAGAACCAGCAGAAAGTGGTGTGGTTTGGTATTTATTACTCATTTTTTCACAGACTTTTTTTCTGGGTGTATACACATTAGTGTTTAATAATGGTTGTGTTTATAAAGAAAGCGTTGTGGGAAAATTCCTAAAAATTAAGCAACAAGCCCATGTGCACTGTAGCATGCCAGACACCCCTGACTGGCTCTCTGTGGGGAGCAAAAGCCAAGGGTTTCAGCAGGTGGAACTTCACATCAGGCAGGTCCTGTTTCCTTGTAGAGCTCCAGGGGACTGAGTGTCAAATTCTCAAAACCCATACTTTAATTCTGCTCAGCTCCTGGGGACACTCGGGTTCTTGAGCCCTCTGGAGTCTTCCAGAATGAATGGCTCATGGAAATGCATGATCCGAGTATTTCCCACCAGTGAACCAATGATTCCAATATACAGACAATTTGTTTCCAAGTCTCTGGAGTCCAGCCACTCCTCTGCCATTCACAGGAGGAATCCATGCCAGTATCCCTGATTCTGGGGCTGAGTATGTGTGAGATTAGGATAAATGTTCCCTAGCTAAGGAGGAGCTGACGAGTCCACCCTAAAGCAGTTGTGTGGGTCATAAGCTTTCTAGTTAAACGTCTGATTTGAGAGCCCAGAGATCCCTTTCCTCTGTCTAAACATCCAAATACAGCTTTGGATTAAAGCAAGCAAACAATTTGAGTCTCAATTAGTACAATTTGTAAATTTAGCAGTAGCCAAGGTTAAGTCCACAGCTCTGTGTGCCCGGCAGAGCTCTCTGGGCAGCCTGCTGGGGATGAGGCTCATGGAGACCAAGCCTCCTCCAGCTTCTTCAGGACATGAAGCTCACACTCTGGGTGCTCAATGTCCCTACCCGATGCCTGAGGGTCCTATGCCTATCAGATTCTGCTGTGGGCGGCTTCCCATGGCAAAGGATCTTCCTAAGGGAGGAAACACATTTGCTACCCTAATATCATCAGCACATATACAAACATGCCTACACACACACACACACACACACACACACACACACACACACACACACAGAGAGAGAGAGAGAGAGAGAGAGATGTAGAGACACAGCACACCCCTGCACATACACCTACAATATATACATACATGCATACAAACACATCTCTGCACACATACAAATATGAGTATATACATACTCAAACAAATTTGCCTACATACATCCACACATGCACATACAAGAGGCTTTGCATATACATGCTTCTTACACATATACATGCCTCTGCACATAGACAAACACACTTCTATACATACACATGCAAATGTACTTCTACATATATATGCACATAAACATGCCTCTGCATATATACACACACACAAATATGCCTCTGCATGCACAACACACATATTCATATATCTTTCAGCTAGACTGAAAACTTGCATATGGCTTTAAATACCATTAATATGCTAATAAGCCCATTCAGGTCTCTATTCCACACTTTGCTCTGCTCTCATAGAGGTCTGTCAGTTGGCTTCATGATGTCCTTCCTAGATGTTTCACAGGCTCTGTGTTTGGCACAGTACTACTAATTCTTCCCTTCCAATGCCCCAGCCACATATTCAGCATCTCCCACCCAACATTTTGCTGGGAATCAATCCTGAGGCCTCTCTACCTCCGTGACCTATCCATCTCAACACACCTTGGGAGCTGCTGGTCTTGTCTATGTCAGCAGCTTGAAGAAACTCATTCTAATATTGTTGAATGAGTCAGCATCAGCATCATTATCAGCCTCATCATCATCATCATCATCACCAGCAGCAGCAGCAGCAGCAGCAGCAGCAATGGAGCAGCTGAACACATCAGTGAGAGCAAAGGCCAACTAAGCAAAAAAGTCAAAGCCTTTCCTTGTCCATGTTCTTTAACTGGACTCTACCGGAAGGTGCAGCCTACATTTACAATGTGTCTTCCCACATCAATGAAGACCATCCTCCACAGACATGCCCATAGGCCAATCTGAGGTAGACAATCTCACTAAGATCCTCTCCTCCACACCAATTCTAGGTTGTGTCGAGTTACAGTTTACCATCACAGAGATTGATGGGCAGGAAGGTGACATATACTGTGCAGATACACTGAAGAAAAGGATAATTCGCATCCCAGAGCCTAACAAGAGCCTTCATCATACTATTCAGTGTGGCTCCCACTTTAAAAACCTAGGACGGCCCATTTCCTGCTGCCGCTTGAATCATTCATTCCTTTTGACCATTTCTGATTACACTTTGGCTGCACACACCTACCTTCCTTCCCCTGATGTCCCCAGTGCTTGACACGTTTTCCCTGTCCCTTCCCATGTCTAGCTTAGCAGAGTTCTGAATGCAGAGGAAAGCCTGTGGCTCCACTTCTTGACAGATAAGCTCCAAAATCACCTTGCAAAACTGAGACCATCAGAGACACGAGGGGGTGGTCACTGTGAAGCCTGCCATAGTAGGATGATGGGGGCATGGGGTCCATGCTCCTCAAACTGGATAAGACCTAGAGATATTCCAGGTGTTGAACCATTCTGGGTTAGTCTCCTCCCAATCTGGGTCTCCTTGGGACATGACTGGGCTATTCCTCTCAGGACCTGGCCTGACAAGGAGGATTCTGTCTGTGTCACCCCACTCCCATTCCCTCCTGTTCCTGCTGGGGGAGTCTGATTAACAAACAGGAAACAGGGGAGTTTGTCTGGTATCCCAAAGGCGTGTTTAGATCCATCAGCACCCTTAGAATGAGTGATGGGGGGAAGAGGAGGTGAGGGTCACTGCTGATGTCAGGAGGAGGTGACCTCTCACCTGGGACAAGTGACAGAATCCTGTAAGCACAGACAATGAGGAAGCAACCATCAAGGATTCGGGAGTAGGGCCATTACGGGAGTGGTGATGGGAATAAGTGTCTGAAGCAGACTTTGAACACCTTTATGCATAGCTCACAGGGCCCTTAAGGGCTCAGAGGGGCAGTGCATGGTCTGGAAAAGGGATAGTGAGCTCAGAGGTGGGGCCACACACACCTGGGTGACAGTGTCTTCAAGGCCAGCCATTAAATCATTGGATTTTTTTTTCATAGTGTTTGGACACTAGATGTCACTGCAGGAAAAAAATCTGACCAGGAAACCCATGCAAGGGAGAATGCTAAATGAATGTTTTGGCTAGCAAGGAAACAGTTGCCCTGGCAACAGGGAGCCTGGTAAAGAACTTCCTCATCTTTGGACAGCACGCAGCCTCTGAGTGATGTTCTGGTCAGCAGCCAGGAAGGGAGATGCTGATCCTGTATCTGGGGAGGGATGGGAGAGTGGGAGGAGAGACAGAGAGACAGGAGGGGAAACAGACAGAGTGGGCAAGGTGGTTCAGAAGCCATAGGCTCTTGTCTCCAAGCCTGATGACCTCAGTTCGATCCTGTGACCCTACACAGTAAGAAGGAGAGAACCAATGCAGACTCTGGTACTTTGACCTCCTCTTGTGAGTCATGAAATGTACGACCCATATATATATATATATATATATAAAATGTGTATGAATGTTTTGCCTGCTTGTATGTCTGTACCATGCGGACTTGGTGCCCACAGAGCAGAAGAGGTTATTGGATCCCCTGGAACTGGAGACATAGACAGTAATGAGCTGCCATATGAGTCAAAGCTGAGTCCCTTGGAAGAGCAGTGAATCCTCTTAACCTCCTAAAAATGTGATAAAGGGAGAAAGAGAGTCCCAGAGATGGAGGCCTACAGAAATGGGGAAAAGGACAGACACAAAAAATGGGAACAGGAAGGCAGGGACACAGAGGGAAGACAGAGACTCTCAAAGACACAGACACCCAGGGAGAGAGATGATGGAGACACAGAGGTGGAAACGGAAGAAGGGAGGGAGGCAGAGGCAGACACTAAGGACTCCTAACACAGTGAGAGGCTCTCTGTGCTCTGAGCTTAAACCCTGTTCAAAAGCGCACACCACAATCACTCTTTTCCAGGCTGTTCTCATGGTGATGGTCCCCACTGGCCAATACAACAGCTACTGGAATTCTGGGACAGAGTGTGGCCAAGGAGGTTGCATTCGCCTTCCATTTAGCTTCCCACAGACTTCTGATTGAGTGTGATTTTAATCTTTGGTCGCCGAATATTCAGGAACCTTTTTGCTAGCCACATCTTTCATGACCTCCATGTTCATTTTCACAGCTCCATACGGGGTCGTGACCTACGGTTTAAGGATCTGTGCTTGACATGGGATTTTCCTTCTGCCCTGTCAGAGATGGTCCCTGGAGAATGTGAGCTCGAACACGGTAAGTCCATAGAGTCTAGGGTGACCTTTCTGGGAATAGTTGTATCTTATTGGTAACCCTCCCTGGTTACTAGAAATATGCAAATGAGGAAGGAGACTTGTATGTGGGTCATGAACTTGGAATTGTAAAAATTCAGCAGCACCTGAGCTCTAGCAAGGCCCCCTTCAAAAAGCCCCGGGTGCAGTAGATGGGTCAGACCTGAAAAGTAGACCCTGACATCGGCCATCTCTCTGACAGGGATGGCAGTGGTAGAGGAAACCTGTGTTTCCTGATGCTTCTTAAGGAGGGGAAGACACCGTACCCCCAAGACATCAGGATGAGATCTTGCTGTGGATGATTGATTGATAAATAAAACAATGATTGGCCAGTAGCCAAAAAGGAAGTATAAGTGGAGCAAAGAGAGAGGAGAGGTCTGGGAAGTGAAAGGCTGAGGCAGAGAGACACTGCTAGTCGCCACCATGAGGAGCAGGATGTAAAGTACCGGTAAGCCATGAGCCACGTGGCAAGGTATAGATTAATAGATATGGGTTAATTTAAGATATAAGAACTAGATAACAAGAAGCCTGAGCCATTAGGCCAGACAGTTTAAATAATGTAAGTGTTTACTTGGCTGCAGGACTGGTGGATGAGAGAGATTTGTCCTGACCGTGGGCCAAGCAGGACCAGGAGATAACCCCAGCTACAAGATCTATTCTTCAAAAAGACAAAAGAAGTGTACTCCAGGGACCTAGGTCATCAGGAAGTGAAAGACTAGACTGTCCCCAACAGAGCTATGGGAGGCCATGTGGGAGCTATCATCAGCAGGGTCCACGGGAGGTAAGATGGGTTTGGAAGTACACACAGACTCCTCAACAGTAAGGCTGGGTCCAAAGCAGAATCTCAAGCCACACAGGATCTGGGGATGAGCCTTCCTTATGAGCTGTTCAACGCTGGAGGCAGCCCTCCCTGCTTTTGGCTAGTTTGTATCTGAAATATTCTGCAGCAAACATTTATTATTCCTATTATTTCAAGATACAAAAGCGTTACCTGGGTATGTTGTGAACATAGCAACAAGCTAGTTTCTAAGCCATTTCAAATACTTGCTCGGTCTCATGTCTCAATTATTAGTGCGTACATTAAATATATTGGGACAAATGAGATACTCTGGCTGTTGCTATCAAGACAAGAGAGAGAAGGAGGCTAGGGTGATGACTTGGTATGTAAGGTGCTTAGTGTGCAAGCAAGAGGACCTGAGTTCCAATCCACATCACCCATGTAAAAGCCAGATGGAGTGGATGGAGTGGCAGTGTGTATCTGGGACCACAGCACCGTGAGGACAGAAAGAGGCCAATCTTAGGGCTCAATGGCCAGCCAGCCTAGCTGAAGTGGCAAGCTCCAGGTTCACGGAGAAACTGTCTCAAAATATAAGTGGGGAGTAATAGAGAGAAGCCAGAAGTCGATCTCTGGCCTCCGTCTGTGTACATGTGCGGGCGCACAGACAGACAGACAGACACACACACACCACCACCACCACCACCACCACCACCACCAGAACATGGGTGAGCACACAGAGCCTCCAGTCTGGCTGTTGGGCCCCACTTGCCATCTGTCCTATTTCCAGATCCAGCAATGACGGAGCAGATTTAGCTTCCACTTCGTGCTGTGGCTGAGCAGGACCCTTCCCTCTCCAAGTTATTGCCTGAGGGCTGTGCACAGCTGGCTGCCCCAGAGGATGGACAGTGCATTTTCACCTGCATCTACTATAATGAGGGGAGGGACGTTAAGACACTTAGCCCAGCACCACCCCTAGAAAAGAAACAGGCAAGTCAAGAGAAGACCTCACATTTCATTCACCAGCCAATTTGGAAAACCAGGAAACATGCACTCATTTGGCAACACCTGCTTAGACATGTGAATGCAATAGAAAACTACTGCACCTTCTACTCACTATGATCTGGGGCCACCCTCCCCATCCCTGTGGGGACCTCATCTCCTGTGACTCCCATCATTGACCCTCTTTGACATGTTCTGAGCTCCAACTGTGGTAGAACACGATAACACTACTTACTTTCTCAAATAGTTCTGTGGGGCTTTGAAGACCTCAGTCGCTCTCAAAGATGATCTGTGGGGCAGGGATATATGGCTCAGTCAATAAGGTGCTTTCCTTGCAAGCAACAGGACCTGAATCTGAGTTCTAGAATCTATGTTTAAAAATATCAAGGGATGTTGGGACATACTTGCAATCCCAGCACTGGGGAGGCATAAGCAGGTGGATTCCTGAAGCTTGCTGCCCAGTCAGCCTAGCCTTTACTTAGCGAACTCCAGGCCAGTGAGAAATGCTGTCTCAAAAATTTAAAGGGTGGGTAGTGCTCAAGCTACATGCACACACACATGCACACATATACACACATACACATACCACACCACACACACACACACACACACACACACACACACACACACACACACACCACAGTCTGAGTCAGTATGGCTGGTGGTACCTGAGAGCTTAAAAACATGGACTCTTGGTTCCTGCCTGAGATGGACTATGCCACACCTGAAATGTAACGTATTAGAACTCTCTGGGATTCCAATGTCATGTCCATAGATAAAGTTTTATTGGGACACAACCCTGCTCACAACTCCCTGTATTTCTACAGATGCTGCCCTGGAGTGACAGCAGAGTGACAGAGTTTTGTCAGAGACTGCAGCCCACAGAAGGGCAGAAATAGTCTGCAGTCTTTTACAGGATTCGTCTGCCATCAGATCTGCAGCTGGAACACCACACTCATCTCACTTCAAGTCCCGTGATTTCCCAACATTTGTTCCCCAAAAAAACACAGCAGGGCCTCACTCTTTGTCCTTCACAGAAGCCTGGGGGCTGGGGGCCATCTCACATGGTTCCACATGCACCCCTCCTTGGCCCTGTGGAATGAATGCAGTGTCCTCTCTCTCCCTTTGTTGTTCTCTCTTGCCTGCCTCAATTGCTTCTCTTCTAAACTGATTGCAGCCTGGCCCTGGGGACCTACTCTGTTCTGCATGCAGCTGGACTCCCTTCTGGCCTGCTGTGTGTTTCAGGATTGCCCATCCAAATATCCAGAGCTGTCTGTCTTTGTGAAGCCTAGCAGCAACCCAAGGGAGCCTTTGGCACAGAACGGCCCCTCAGTGAATTGCTTACTGAAGAGATGAATGGATTAATGAGTCCCGCTTCCTACTCCTGGGTGATCTTCATGAGCCTGCATGGTGCAGGGCCCAATAGAATGATTAATTGACGGATTGATTTTCCTTCATCCCAAATGGCTTCTCCCTTCCATTCACTCATTTATTCCCTAGAACAGTATTAAGCACCAAGGCTGGGATTGCTTCTAGAGTTAGGAAGATGCACAAAGATGGAAGCCATCCTGTGTCTTCTTTGTCATCAATAAGAGACAGAGGCTGAGCTGCAAGTGCCTGGAGTTGATTTCTCTTTACCTATGTCCCCCTGTACAGCCTCCATGGGTCCACGCCTGTACACACTGTAGCATCTTATGAAGCTCTCATTCCCAGCTGGAGCTCAGATCAACTTCTGGGACTTATGTGTGTATAGGGGTGCCTGAGCCCAGGTATCTGGGGCTTCAGCCTTGGTGTAAAGGGCAGTAAGTCCTTATCATGAGAGCCCCCAGTCATGGATGCTGGGTGTCGGTCAATAACTTTTATGACCTAAACTGTGTTGTTTCATGGCAAACTCCTAGGGCACTGGCCATGGAGGGGATGGCTCAGGCTGAGAGCATGGCCTTGACTCATAAAATAGAGAAACAGAGTAGAAGCATGCACAGCATGCAGACAGTGTGGCAATGGGACGAGCCACAGTGGAGGTGGCTTCCCTCTGGTAGGGGTTTGTACGGTGGTTTAGGGCACACCAGGAGCTCAGGCATTTCACACTGAAAGAACAACTGGGCAGGGCTTCCCAGTGATCCAGGGAATAGAGTTGCTAAGACAGGAAAGTAGGGGGCTGGTGAAGACTTGGTACAGTGGGAAGATGGGAGGGTGGGATAGGAAAGGGTAGTATTTATCTGTGTTAGGAATTTGTCTTCTGGTTGGATGGAGGTGGCACAGGCTTTTAATCCCAGTGCTCGGGAGGCAGAGGCAGGCAGATGTCTGAGTTCGAGGCCAGTCTGGTCTACAAAGTGAGTTCCAGAACAGCCAGGGCTGTTACACAAAGATACCCTGTCTCAAAAAACAAACAAACAAACAAAAAACAGAGTTTGTCTTCTGTGGAAATGCAGAGCATGGCAGGGATCGAAGAAGACGCCACAGGACAGTATGCATTTCAGCAGGATCAGTGAGGCAGAGGCAGTAAGTATTCTCCTGGGTCACACTCTCAGCCCTGCCCCTTCTTGGAAGGTTGTCACTCAGAAGGCACATGGGTACTCAAGCACACCAGAGCATTCTAAGCGCTCACACACTTTTCCTTCTTTCCTCATCTTCTGGCTGGTAAGTGCGTCCTAATATTAGGTCAAAAGTCTCCTGCTAGGACAACATCTCTGGAGCTCAGACCAGCAGGGTCTGTGTCTCTAGTGTCTGAGCTTTAGTGTCCGTCCTGTGAAAGATCACAGTCATCCTTAACATAGGGCCCCCAGGGCTTTAGATGGATGCAATTACATTAAGATATTGAACGGTGTTTTGTTTTTTTATCTAGGTCACAGACATGCTTTAATTGGAATTTCTTTCAGTATCTTTCAGAACAAAAAGGACAAACATACAAGTGTTGTAAATGCTACGTGGCCTCTTTAAAAGACCAGGTTGACAGTCAAAATATCCATATATATAAAATGAAATAAGGGAATCTTAAGTTTGGGCCGAGATATCCCCTTCTTATTCATTCATTCTTTCATTCATTTTTTTAAAAAATCTAACAAAATAAAATCTAACATAAGCTAAAACAGAAACTTTCACATCAAAGTTGGAAGGGACAAACCAACAGAAGGAAAAGAGCCTAAGAGAAGGCACAAGAATTGGAGACCCACTTGTTCTCGCATACGGGAATCCCATAAAAACACTCAACTTGGAGCCATAATTAAAACACAGAGAACCTGGTACAGGCCCACGCAGGCTGTGTGCATGCTCTTCGGTCTCTGCGGGTTCATGTGAGCTTTGCTCGTGTTGACTAAGAGGTCCTTGTTCTCCTGGTGTCCTCCATCCCCTCTGGCTCTTGCACTCTTTCCACCTCCTCTTCCATGTGGTTCCCTGAGCTCTGAGGGGAAGGATTTGACGGAGATATACCACTAAGGGATAAGCGTGCCAAGGTCTCTCACTCTCCGTGTGATGTCGAGCTGTGGGTCTCGCATTTCTTTGTTCTCCCCATCTGCTGCAGGAGGAAACTTCTCTGATGATGGCTGAGCAAGGTACTGATCTATGACTATAGCAGAATATTGTTAGGAGTCAGTACATTTCTTTATCTTTTTTTTTTAGACCAGTATTGTTTGGTTTTACCCTATGCTATCTAGTCTCAGGGTCTTGGTTATCCAAGCAGTGTCAGGTATAGATCTATCTCATGGTGTGAGCCTTAGATCAAATCAGTTATTGGTTGGTCACTCCCACAAGCTTTGTGTCATTATTGCCCTAGCATATCTTGCAGGCAGTGCACCATTGTAGATGAAGGGTTTGTGGCTGGCTTGCTGTTTGTGTTTCTCTTTTGATACTGTGGAGAGTACCTTCCTGAACCAAAGATGATGGAATATAGGGGTGAAGGCTCTATCTAGGCACCAGCTCAACATCTCCATGTTCAATGAATCATGTAGGTATTGTCTTCAGCAATGGGGCCTTGCTGTCAGTTTGTGGAGAGCAACCTACAGTCTTGGCAACAGTCTAAGTTCTTTGGGGGTTCCCATGGAGCCACTTTGGCCAACAACTCAATTAGATGTAGCCTAATCCCAGTCCTGGAAACTTCATTTGGTGGGAAAAGATGACCAGTTGGGACACTGTCGCCTCATTATTTGATGACTTCATTTAGATCACCTTCATATATGCATATAATTTTAGGCTTCCAAACTACCCCTCAAATTGTCCTTAATTTTAGCTGTCTCTCCCCATATTCCCTCCCACAATCCCTTCTCCTCTCCTCCCCATTTGATCATCCCATTCTAGCTGCCCCATCCATCTATATCTATCTATTCTATTTCCCTTTCCAATGAGATCTATCTGCACCCCCAGTCCCTTACTCTATACCTAACAACCATAGTTGATCATCATTGTCTTAGTAGCTAATATTCATGTACAAGCAAATACATACTATATTTGTCTTTCTCAGTGTGGGATCACATAGGATGATTTTTTTCCTAGTTCCATAAATTTGCCTGAAAATTCGATGCTATCATTTCTTAAACAGATGAGTAATTCTCCATTGTGTAAGTATGTCACATTGTCTTCCATCCTTCTATTGATGGACATCTAGGTTGTTTCTAATTTCTGACTATTAGAATAGTCAGCAATGGACATGGTTGAGCCAGTGTCTCTGTGGTAGGATGAAGCACCCTTTGGGTCCATGCCCAAGAGTGCTATAGCTGGATCTTGAGGTAAATCAATTCTCAACTTCCTGAGGAACCCCACACTGATTTGCATAGTGTCTGTATGGGTTTGCATTCCCACCAGCAATCGACGAGTGTTCCTCTTACCCCACATCCTCTAAATGAGCTGTCACTTTTTGTTGATCGTAGGCTGAATGGTGTTTTCACTATTCAGATGCAAGAAACATCAGTGATGGTGATAATGGTGATGGTGAAGACAATGTTGGTGGTGAGGACAGCGGTGGCGGTGATGGTGAAGGTGATGATCGTGGTAGCAATAATGGTAACAGTGATGATGATGATGGTGACAGTAATCATGGTAATGGTGATCATGATGACGGTGATGAGTGTGATGATGATGATGAGGAGGATGGTGGCAAGGTTGTGGCAATGGTAATGATTGTGGATGGTGAAGATGATGAGGGTGATAATGGTGATGGAACTGAGGTAGTTATGTGCAAGGACCTAGCAAAGGAGTACCACCTGCCTTTTGCAAGGTGGTTTAAGCTGGTTCTCCTATGATTCCTTTCTTGCTTCGTGTCTCTGTTGACCACATAGCTTATTATCCACCTGGGATGACTTGGAGAGAGTGCTGTTATTTACACCGAGACAGCCGTGCACTAGCGGCCCTCAGTCCTATTTTGTTCTTTGTTATGAATGGAAAAACCTGGGGGAAGCTGACCTCAAGAGTCTAGAGTACACTCTATGAGCACTCAACACTTCAGCCTGGTTTAAATTTGGACCCAAAGTACTCAAAAATAGAATTGGCTGGGAATGCAGAAAGTCAGTGTGTCTTACATTCTGGGCTGTTAGACTTTTGTCTGGATGGCTGACAATACCAAGTCCGTGAGGGGACTGTCCAGCAAATGGGTAAAGGGAGTCACTGTCAGATATTCATGACTGTGAGAGCACAGAGGCCATGACTCACAGGTCACTGTCTTATATGTGGGGACACGTGTGTCACACTTGGAGGAAGAGTAGGGACTCCCAGGCACCTTCCAACTGCCAGGCCCTTGACCTGAGCAACTTCATTGGCTGGATGGAATTGTTGGTGAGCAGCACAGGCCTTCTGCCTCAGTGGACAAAGCCAAAGAAAGCCAGTTCTTGCAGCCCCACACAGACATCACCTGGTGTACTTCCTAGTGGAAAACACAGTTTAGGGGATATAAGTGGAAACTGTTCTTTCATGTGACCAGGAAAGTGGTAAGCAGTCCTTTTTCCTACTTATCGTTTATACCTGTGTCTTAGAAATCTGGGACGTGTGTCACAAAAAATGTTGTCACTAGATCTGCAGAAATATCTTGAAGAAAATTCTAAAAGCCTCCAGGTCTGACTTGACAGCTCTATTTTCAGAAGGTTGTTGAATATTTTAGAGGTTATCAGTTATGCACTGAATACTATTGTTTTATTGGAACAAGACTGTATATCTAGAATATTCCACATAATCTATTTCTAGAGCTGAATATTATTCATTTTTTGGAACAAAAGTGAACGTCTGGAATATTCCATATAAGGTTTTACAGAGCAAGTTCGAGAAGGAGAATTTAAAGCAAATGCCCAGTGGCCCGAGGTGAGCCATTAGCTAGGGCAAACTAACATCTTGCAGAGATGACAGATGGGAAAGAGAGGGATGCATTCCACCCATCTGAGCTAGCTCCCGGCACAGGGAAGAATCCTCAAAACAATGGGCTGAAATCCTTTCCTAAGACAAGCCCTCTGGGCCCGCTGTCAGAAACCCCACTAATCGCTTCCCAAGCTCCCCACCCTGTAGCTGAAGCCTGGTTCACAACATTTACAGCTAAGTACATTATTAAAAGTCAAACCAAACAACGTCTGCCGATCCCTGGGGGAATGTGGCAAGGAATGAATAATTCTGAAAAGATCCTGGCATCTGTGTGCATTAACCACAAATGGCCATTAAGTCAGAGCAGCGCAGGGTGCAGCCTGTAGGCTGCAGAGTTCACGCCCATGAGAAGTGCTGCTTCTCCCCGTTAGCCTTTTCAGGAAGCCAAGGCCTGCTTCCCACCCACCCACAGTCAGCCCGAGGGCTGCCTTCTCTCCCTTTGATCCCTAGAACGAACAACCCAGTTCCTTCTCAGAAGCTTCACCAAACACTGCAGTCACTGCCCTGAACTTCTGTGAGGCTCCTGTAGCTCCCCAGAACCCCAAGGCCGGGGAGAGCTTGCAGGCAGCAAGCAGCCTTGGAAGATGGGCCCTCGCGGCCCTCTCCAGTGTCTGGTGGCCTGCAGTACACCGCCTCTAACCAAAGATGGGAGCATAGTCTCCATGGCAGCTGGCTCTCCCCTCTTCCGTCTCACACTTTGCATGCTCTAGGAATGACTAGGATTCTGGATGCTGTGTTGGCAGGGAGATGGCCATGCCGGCGTTTGGTATCCTTATATAGTTGTGACATTGGCTAATTACCTAGTCAGCCTGAATCCAGTTTTCTCATTTGTCAAATAGACCAAGCTGCTTCTGCTTGCCAGATTAGAGCCTCTAAAAGAGGTCACGAGACCTTGGAAGTGAAGATAGTGAGGGAGGGTCTCCTTGAACATCGGATGGATCTGCTCCACGTCAAATGGAGCTGGAGCTCAGCCAATATCCTCAGGAAGTGCCATGTGTCCCACTGAGTCTGTCTGTCTGTCTGTCTCTCTCTCTTTCTGTGTGTGTGTGTGTGTGTGTGTGTGTGTGTGTGTGTGTGAGAGAGAGAGAGAGAGAGAGAGAGAGAGAGAGAGAGAGAGAGAGAGAGAGGGAGAGAGAAAAGGAGGGGAAGGGAGAGTGGGACAGAGGGAGGGAGGGATGGGGAGAGAGAGAGAGAGAGACTTTCTGTAACTGCCGCAGGTCTAGTTTGCAGTCTGGAGAAACCCATTCTGACTGGATATAAAAACCCCACTTGTCAGCTCTGGTGTGCCCCACCTGTAGTTGGTCTGACCTTGAGCTGCGGGTCTTTTCCTGCTCCAGTCAGGCAGTAGGAGTCAGGACCATGTACAAGGTAGAGTGCCGCATAAGCTAAGGAGTTTTGTGCAGAGAAGCAGGCCTGAGGGAGGGACTTCCCGAAGATCCCCGGCCTGGAGAATTACTGGGCCTGTAGGACACAAATACCAAGCCTGCCCTGGGGATCCCGTGAGGCTTGCTGCTGTCAGAAAAGCCTGAATGTGTATCAGTTACTGTTACGAGAGTTTTATGAATCCTACAGGGGTTGACTTTCGGAGAGGTGTGATAAGTGTGGTTTCTTGGGGCCCTGATTCAGAAGGTCTCCAGGCTTGGGGTGTAAGGCTCTGGGGTTGCTTAACCTTTTTGTTTGTTTTATTTTGTCAGAACGTGTTTTGTGCACACAGTCTAGAGAGAGGGACAATGGGCCTGGGCCTTCTACTCACTTATGGTCCTAGCATTTCCATGCCCAGGTGGGATGGATTCTTGACCCTTAACCTATTGCCCAGCCCACTCCCCTCACCCTCAGATCATGTGTCCCTCTGCTCAGAAAGGTATGACTTGTTTCAGTGTGTGTGTGTGTGTGTGTGTGTGTGTGTGTGTGTGTGTGTGTTGAGGTGGTCTTTGTCTACTATCATCTTTCCCTTCCAGTCCTAAGGGGGCCTGGGCAAGCACATAGGTGAGGGGTTATGCCATCTCCATTCTGAATGGAGGGCCGTATTGCAGTGCGAGGGCAAGGCCCACCCCTGACCGAGTCTTCAGAGCCCCCAGCATTGAGGCTGTCCTCTTGTACAGCCCCTGACCCCCTAAGGACTTAGACAGCAGGATGCTCTTGTCTGACTCTATGTGTTTCTATCAGGTGACCGATGGACAGGAGAGCCAATGACTGGTGTCCATCAAAAACAGCACAGTAATTTCATAATAGACATGGGCAGCTCCCTTGAGGGACCCTGGGCTCAAGAGACAGTGACATTTAACAAGAGGTACCATGGCAGGTAAGAGAGATGCTGAAGACAGAGCCAGATGACAAAGCTAATTCCTTTGTATAACTTCCTGTTAACAAGAAACCGGCCTCGTCTTCTATGCTGGGCCGCAAACTATGCAGGCGTGCAGCCTCGAGCTTGAGGACTCCATTGATTGGAGGTGCCATGTCTCCTATGTCATCCTAACGGATTGTCAGGGTGTCTCCAAGTTCCTGGATGATTCAAACTCCTGAAGCTTTAAAATTTATGCCCTGTTGGGTACAGAAGATGACTCAGTTGATGATGTGTTTACCGTGCAAGAAGGAAGACCTGAGTTAAATCTCCAGAACCTGTTAAAAACCCCAAACTAGTTATGATGGGAGTTTGTAATTCCAGCACTGGGGAAGTAGAGGCGGGCAGATCACTAGTGCTGTCTGGTTAGCTGGCCTGGTCTTCTTGGTGAGCATCAAGTTCTGTGGGAGAGACCCTGTCTCAAAAAACCAAGAGGAATGGAACTGAGGAATATCCTCTCTGTCTCTCTCCTTCCTCCCCATCTCTCTATCTTTGTCTCTGACTCTCTCTTTCTGTTTCTCTGTCTCTGTCTCTCACATACACACACACACACACACACACACACACAAACACACACATACTAAAGAATGTACATACTGGAGAGTCTCAAAATTTCCCACATGAAGCATTTGCATATAAATTCCCATCCTCGGCACTATGGGACAGCACTTATCTTTGGCGGGGGGGGGGGTGTTTTACACGACTCTAGTTTATAGATCAACCAACGAACATTTTGGCTGCCCTTACCTTTTGGCAACTATGCGTGATAACTTCCTAAGCAAGGGTTTGCAGAAACCCCCTCTGGACCTTCCTTTCAGTTCTTTTGCATATGCATTTCAAGGCTAGACAGCCGGGTAGCATGAGCAGAGCTCTTGGAAGAACACCCACATTGTTTTATGGCACCTCACACTCCCACTCATTCACAAAGGGCTGAGTTTCATCACATTTTCACCAACACTCACTAGTCTCTGCTTTTGCTCTGCGTCCATTCTAATCCACCAGGCTAGTAATTCTTGATGGGGAATTTTATCACGGTCTTGATTTGAATTCTCCGCTGGCTTCTGATGGTCACCATCTTTCCCAGGTTTACCTGCATTTGTTCTCTCTGGACAGACATGGTTTTTAAGCCCTGGGATGCCACATAACAGAAATGAAGCCTTGTCTTCCCAGGCAGATCATCTGCTGGGTGAAAACAGAACAGGACTCAGAGCACCCTGGGAAGTCGCACAGTGACGGAGGCTATGGGAAAGAGCTGGGCAGGAGGTGGTTTTGTGCGGGAGATAAGGGAAGATTCTTCTGAGGATAGGATGTGGGGAGGCCTGGAGGCTGCTGGAGAAAACACAAGGCCTAGGGAATGTGGGAAGAGCAGGGGTGAGTTCAGGTGCAAAGGCCCCAAAGAAAGGGTTGTCTGTGTCTGAGAACAAGAGGACCAGAGGCAGGAGAGGATCGGGGAGGAGCGAGGACAAGGGACGTTGGTATAGGAACAATACTCCTAAGGAGTCACATAGGGGCAAATAGAATGTCGGTGGATGGAGGTCAATGCAGAAACTTGTAGCTGGTCAATGTGTAGGGACTAAGTGTGTGTGGAGTGTGCAGCCACAATGGGACATCTAAATCACACTCCTGTCCCCCAAGGCTCAGAGAACATCGTGGAAGAGAGGCAGAAAGATTGAAAGAGGCCAGAGAGGACCAGGATGAAAGGGAATCTTCTGGATATAACACAGTCAGGGCACTCGTGAATTCACAGCAGCTGTGGTTACCTGCATGATACAAGATCAAGTTGGCCAATGTTCTATCATGGAAGGGGAGGGGTTCAACCCCCACCCTACCCCTAGCTGAGGAGCAACTCATAGTTGATGGCTTATAGGGAGGGAGAGTCGGTTTTCTTTCAGGGTGTGTCTCTTGGTTCATTGATCATCACCCAGGGGATAGCCCCTCCCCCATGAATATATGGACCACACAAATTGGACTTTGTGGGATAGATTCAGATATAGACATAGACCTGACATAGTCATAGACAGAGACATAGAGATAGACATGGAGTTGGAAATGGGTGGAAGGTAGATCTGGGAGGAGGGAGGAGGGGAAAGCGATGAATATGATCAAAATACATTGAATACATACATGAAATTCTCAAAGAACTAATAAAAATATTATATTAAAAGTGTTCTACATGATGCCTAGTGTAGAAAGTGGTTATTATTAAAGTCTGTCCATATTATTCTTCTAAGGGAAAATATGCCAGCTGCTTTAGTTTCACAGGACATATAAGAAGAGAACCCCTCTTCTGTCTGGGAGCTTGGAGTCTGAGACACTGGCCCTGCAAGCAGTCTCCAGGCCCTTCTGAGGATGCTGGCCTGGAATTTATATTGCCTCTCTGTTATGTGGCTATTTCCTGGGATTATTTATCCTCTTAAGGAATTCTAGGAGCCTGGCAGCTCTTGCACAGGAAACATTCCAAGGAGGTTAGAGAAGTGTGAGTATGAACTGTGAGATGTCCTGGGATGCCCAGCTATTATTTCTATCACAGGCTACTCTAGGAATCCTAGGCAGTCAGAGTCTTAAGGAGGGAGCTTTGAGTGTTCTCCTTCCTCTGTAGTGATGTAGAATGGCATCACGATTTATTTTTTATTTTTATTTTGACAGGGGATTACAATTAAGAGATTGCATGAATCTCAGAAGAGACTTTTCACTCTAGACTTTTAAGTAAGTTTGAGACTGTTATAGACTATGGAGACTTTTGAAGTTGAACTGAATGCATTTTTTGCATTAAGATATAGCTACAGGCCTTTGGGGGCCAAGGAGTGGAATGTGGTTGTTTGAAAGAAAATGGCCCCCACAGAGAGTGGCAATATTACATGTGGCCTTGTTGGAGTAGGTGTGGTCTTGTTGGAGGAAGTGTGTCACTGTGAGGGTGGGCTTTGAGGTTTCCTATGCTCAAGCTACACTCAGTGAGACAGACCACTTCCTGTGGCCTGCAGATCAAGATGTAGAACTCTCAACCATAATCAGATTTTTTTTTTTTGTGGGACTGCCAGCTCACAATAACAACATGGAGACTTCTTATTAATTATGAAAGCTTGGCCTTTAGCTTAGGCTTGTTTCCAACTAGCTCTTGTAACTTCATTAACTCATATTTTTTAAATCTACACTCTGCCATGTGGCTCTGCTGCCTCTGCTCTATACTCTATGTCTGACTTCTTCAGTGTCTGGCTGGTGTGTCCCTACCTCTAGTCTTCCCACAGTTCTCTCTCACCCCAGAAATTCTTCCTCTTCTCTTCTGTCAAGCTATTGGCTATTCAGCTCTCTATTAAACCAATCACAGTAACATACGTTTGCACAGTGTAAACAAATATTCTGTAACACTCAACTCCTTCTCCAGAACCATATCTGCTTGCATGCCACCATGTCCTGCTGTGTTGATAATGGACTAAACCTCTAAAGCTGTAACACACCCCATTAAACATTTTCCTTCGTAAGAGTTACTTGTCATGGTGTCTCTTCACAGCAATAGAAACCCTAACCTAAAACAGATTCTGCCATGGAAAGATCCTGTCTTTACACCAGATAAACCAGCTCTGAGGCTTTCTCTCCATCACTGCACTGCATTTCCTGGGACACCCCTGGCACATGCCTGGCCTCAGTGGCTCATAACCCCTTTCTTCTATCCTTAAAGCCAGAACCATGAGGCCAAAGCTGCCAAGTTCTGCTGTTTATCTGGTTTGGAACACAATCCTCTCATTCAGTTACATCTTCACCAGCTTTCTGGTTTTGACTGCTACCTTCACTGCCTAAGCTTGGCTGTTCAGGAACTTGTTCTGTAGACCAGGCTGGCCTCAGACTCAGAGATCCTCCAGCCTCTGCCTTCCATGCCTTTGGTTGATATTTCCCATGAACACACCGTAGTTCTAAGTGAAGTCTTTGAATACTCAAGTAGACCAGGAATTTAGGTACTAGAAGAGGTCAAAGGGCATCACTAAGACTGGGTTTAGTGCTAAACGCATGAGCATGCACTTGGCTATTGGTGCTTACAGAGCCTGGATATCAATGTTCATTCATTCTCGACCCAGAAAAATACAAGGAGGCGAGAGAGAGAAAGGCCCTGTTTCTTCTGTCACCCTGGCTGCCGACTTCTGCCTCCTCAACTGGGTTGATGAGAGGAAATTTTCTCACACATTGGAATGGAAGAATGGGCCGCTCTTCTCATTCTTTCAAAAGGACATATGCTATATGATTCTCCTCACATTCTGTTCCTAGAATGTCACATTCACAGAGATAGAGGGTGGAATGTGGGGAAGGGTCTGGGGAAGTGTACTGGCTGCTTTTGTGTCAACTTGACACAAGCTAGGCCATCTGAGAGGAAGGGGCCTCAGTTAAGGAAACGCCTCCATGAGATCCAGCTGTAGACATTTTCTCAATTAGTGATCAGTGAGGGCGGGTCCAGCCCATGGTGGGTGGTGCCATCCTTGGCCTGGTGGTCCTGAGTTCTGTAAGAATTCAGCCTGAGCAAGCCATGGAGGCAAGCCAGTAAGCAGCACCCCTCCATGGCTTCTGCATCTGCTTCTGCCTCCAGGATCCTGCCCTGTTTGAGTTCCTGTCCTGACTTCCTTCAATGATGAACAGTGATGTGAAAGTGTAAGCTGAATAAACCCTTTCCTCCCCAACTTGGTGTTTCATCACAGCAATAGAAACCCTAACTAAGGCATAGTGGGTGACCAATGGGCACAGGGTGGAAGGGGACAGGCTCACCAAAGTGAGGTTCACATCCATGAACTGTGTACTTACAAATGGCAAAGTGACAAATTTTAGGGCATATGTTGTTCTCTTCTCTTTCTGTTACAGAGAGAGAGAGAGAGAGAGAGAGAGAGAGAGAGAGAGAGAGAGAGAGAAGGGGAGACAGACAGATACAGATGCTAAGGTCAAGGCATAGGAACGATTCTTATTTGGCTCTAAGGAGAACTTTGCACGTTTATTCCTCCCCTGAAATCTGGAGACTGCTCCCTGGCAACATCTGGGGACAGCTGGGGAGGTCTAGGTTAACCTAGTTTTCAAGTAAGGATGGCCTCCCTAGAGAGGCCATTAGCAGGCCTGACCTGGGTAGAACAGAGCTGCTTGGTAACGGCTCCTCTGGCTGGATGCTGGAAGCCCGCTGCCCCTAAGGTTAGTGGTAGTGACATAGTGAGGTGAGGAGCACATAGATGGTGACCTTTCCTTACCACCCTCCATTGCCCTGTTAGGCTGCTGGACCACAGGGCCTCTAATGCTCATAGGGAGGACTGAACCCTGCTGTTAGGACATTGGGGTGATGAATGACATACCAAATCAGAAATCTTTGTTGGAGAATTCCCAATGACCACAGTGTTTGCAGATGTGAAGAAATGTCTCAGCTTCTCCAGGGCTGGAGTAGATAGTTCAAACAACCTTTGGAGCCCCAAACCCTGGAATGCAGTCATGGCATCTCTTCCCACACTCCACCTGGACATAACAACAACAACAACAATAGCAGACTGATAAAAAATAGAAGAGATATTAGTAAATCTATCAGTACTTCTATTTTTCCTGTGATAACTGTTCTGATGAATTTTTCTTTTTAAAAAATTAATAGTCTTCATTTTTTTTAGAACCATTTTGTGTTTAGAAGGAAATGTAGAGAAGAATCACCTGGGCCCCTCATCATCATCTGGCACACATACACACACACACACACACACACACACACACACACACACACACACAAATATGTACATAGTTTTATGTCAACTTGACACAAGCTGAAGTCATTTGAGGGATTCTTGATTAAGAAAATTCCTCCATAAGATCAGGCTGTAGGCCAGCCTGTGGGTTATTTTCTTAATTAGTGATCGATGTAGAAGGGCTCAGCCTATTACAGGTGGAGCCATCCCTGGGCTGGTGGTCCTGGGTTCTATAAGAAAGCAGGCTGAGCAAACCATGAGGAGAAAGTCTGTAAGCTGCATCCCTTCATGGCTTTTGCAGAATTCCTGCCTCCAGGATCCTACCCCTGAGTGAGTTCCTTTCCCCACCCTCCCACCCCCGCTTTTGATGATGAACTGTTCTATGCAACTGTGAGTGAAATAAGCCCTTCCCTCCCCAAGCTGCTTTTTGTCATGGCGTTTCATCACAGCAATAGTAACCCTAAATAAGACACACACTCATGCACACACACAGTCCCTTCGACTGTCAACATCTCTGATAGGTGTGCTAAAATCATGACAGCTGATATGACAGTATCGCTTATTACCAGCTGAAACCGGTAGTTTCCAGCAGGACTCACGCCATGCCCTTACGTTCTGCAGGTGTGGGCAGATGTGCAAGGACAGGTGTCCTCCGGCACAGGTTCGGAATGGCCCTACTCAAAGCTCTGTGCTGAACTTTCTCTCTCTCTCTTCTTATCCAAGCCCTGTGGTGGCCACTTGTGCTTTTATCATCTTACAAGTTTCGCCGTTTCTAGACGATTACATGGTTGGTTTTCAGCCTGCTTAGAGGCCAGCAAACATACCAACCTCTAGCCCCAGAAAACCTAAAAGTTAAGATCTTCATGCTAAGACTTTTGGGGATTAACAAAAATGGTAACTTCATCTGGTATAGTAATTTTATTTATTAAAACGTGATCCTTATTTACTCTTCTAGAAATTATTAAATATCTTTCCTGTCAGTGCCAAGCAGCATGGTGACACCATCTGAATGTTAGGTTACCCATCACTGGAGGTTACATGGTCAGTTTTGTTCATCGAGGGCCAAACGGCCTCAGCTAGCACATTGGAAAGGAAACCCCAGCGTCTGCAGTAAGGCCTTTGCAATATTGTCTGAGGACAGGAACTGTGTCACCCTGAGCTGTGTGCACTGCCAGCACTTAGAGCCCAATAGACAGGGTTTGGACATCCCAGAACCACAAAGCTGTGGGAGAACCCCATAGCTGCTCTTTCTGGAAAGACAAGGTAATGTGTCTTGGGGGAGAGTTGTCTTTCCCTCTTCCAAAGGGGGAGTGAACTCCCCAGGGAGTGAAGTCCATTCTCTCCATGATCACAAGTCATTTTTAATAGTCTTCATTATAGAGTATGGAGAGATGGCTCAGTGGTTAAGAGCACTGGCCGCTCTTGCAGAAGATCTAGGTTTGGTTCCTAGTATCTGCATAGTAGCTTACAACCATCTCTGAAACTCCAGGACCAGGGGATACAACTCCATCTTGACTTCCATGAATACCAGGTGTGCATATGGTGTAATACATAAATGAAAGCAAAACACATCAAATGAATACATCTAACAAGTTTTTCTTTGTTACAAATGTCTTTGGGCCCCAGCTCACATGTGTTGCATGAATACTAAATGGTCCTAAAATCAAAACAAAAACAAAAACAAAACAAAACAAAAAACAAAACAAAAAACCCAGAGCCAGATATTGGGGTAAATGCTCAAAGATCAGAGAGACAAAGGAACAAGTCACTAGAGAAATTTCCCACCACTATCAAATTCTCAGGCCAAATGGAAGGCGAGATCCTATGTCCACGAATCCTCTGACTGAAAGCTTCTGAGTCCTCAGCCGAAAGGGCACTAGTTCCTGTCTCCTCATGCTTTAGATGCATTTTTCTGCCCAGCCTTTACACTTCCTTCCTAGTGCTGGGATTAAAGGTGTGTGACTCCCAAGTACTGGGATTAAAGGTGTGTGACTCCCAAGTGCTGGGATTAAAGGTGTGTGCCACCACTGCCTGCTCTGTTTCTCTCCTAGACTGAATCATTTAATATCGTAGCTGGCTCTGTCCTCTGATCCTCAGGCAAGCTTTATTTGATACATAATATATCACCACACACATAAGATGAGACCTTCCCCCACGCCTCAACTCCAGACATGCCAGCAGGGCCTTGGGAATCAGCTAGTACCTCGGATTTGGAAAATGAGCTCTTAAGGCCTGGAGGGATTGGATGAAGTGACTAAAACCATGCAGCCAGCCTGAGGTGGAACAGAGGGGCTGCTGGCGTTACCTCTGCCTTGCTAGCTGTCTGTGTGGGTCCCCCAGGTCTTTCTTTTGTTTTTGTTTTTGTTTTGTTTTGCTTTTCGAGACAGGGTTTCTCTGTGTAGTTTTGGTGCCTGTCCTGGATCTCACTCTGTAGGCCAGGCTGGCCTCGAACTCACAGAGATCGACCTGTCTCTGCCTCCCGAATGCTGGGATTAAAGACATGTGCCATCATCACCGCCCCGCTTCCCTGGGACTTGATGACTTTATTTTCAGCCAATAAGTAGAGAGATGGGAGGGAAGTGGAAGGAAGCCCATGTGCCCTGCCCCCACTCATGGGGCCACGAGAACACCTGGCCATGGCTCGGATTCTCTGGGGCATAGAACAGAGTTCATGCTCTCTTGCATGTCCGCCACTGTGGATTTATGGGTGTCTGCATGGGCTCCTATTCTGCCTTAAGGGGTAACTACTGCCTTACAAGTGTCCAGCTGAATCAGTCCACGTGACAAGGGTCCAGATGATAACAAGGCCACCTCCCCTTGCCTCCAGGCCCATCCTTTCCCAGGAGATCCCAGCAGCTCTCTCTCTTCTGCTTAATGATATTCTGGTCCTGCCTGCAGCCTTTTAGAGCCAGCATTTCAAGACTGTGGGCTCTTCCCTGAGAGAGCTTCAGGTGTCCCCAGGAAGGGTGATACCTTCTCTTGGTACGGGTCACCAAGAAGGAGAGAGGCAGCTTCTGGGGACCAGGGACCGGGATGGCAGCATAATAGAACATCTTTTGGAAACTTGAATGCCACCCACCTTTTGTTCCTTTCTAGGAGTTTCATACTAGCTCACCTGGGCAGCCCTTGGGCCAGATTCCAGATTCTCTCTCCAACAGCCCCAGCCAGGACAGTGAATAGCCCCCTGCTCTTCGAATTCATTGCTAGAATTGTCTGGCATTTTGTTATGTGCATAATCACAGTTAATTTGCTTGGGGCTTTACACTTTTAAAACCTTTTCTTAGTCTGTGTTCTATCTGTGTTTCCTAAGAGTCCAGTGAGAAGGACTAACTGGGGTGGGAGCTGTTGTCCCTCTTCACAGAGGAACAAAGCAAACAGGGTCCCTGGGTGACTGTAGTTGTGAGCAAGTGGCCGAACCAGACATTCACACCCAGACATTCACAGGGTCTCACTTCTATTCAAATCTCCCCTCCTGGAGGGCTGAAACGCACCCTCTCCACCTCTGATTTACCACACTTCACTCCTAGTCTGCTGCAATCCCTACTTGTCTTTTAAGATTTGTTTTTATAAGCTCTTCATCCTTTCGGCCCCAAACTGGCTCAGAATTGAAAGCCAAAGTTAAGGATTGAACTTCGGGGAAGTCCTGAATTTTTTTTTTTTCAAAGACTTGGTTTCAGATCAAATCCATCAGTTTCTGAGATGTGGACTAATATATACATGCACACATGTGTGTACACATGCACTCACATTGAGAGTTGGTACCCAACTTTGTACACTGTGCTGATAACTAAGATGGTTGCTAAGCGACTGAGCAAAGGGGCCACCATCACTCTGGAGAGGATTGCAGGAGGGTGATGACATCACTTAGAACACCACATGCTTCAAAATTTGTGACTAGTTTATTTCTGAAACTCCCCACTTAATGTTCTCAGAACATAGTTGATGACTGGTAACTGAAACCACAGGAATGAGCCTGAGACAATGAACATGTATGTGTGTGTTCATGTGTACATAGGTCTCTCTGTGTGTTTATGTGTGTAGGTCTCTGTGTGTGCCTGAGTGTGTGTGTTTTTATGTGTATGTGTGTGTCCCTCTGTGTGCCTATGTCTCTGTGTGTGTGTCTGTGTGTATATGTGTATCTCTGGATGTGTATGTGCCTATATCTCTGTGTGTGCCTGTGTGTTTCTGTGTCTGTGTGTGTATATCTGTATGTGTATGTGTCTGTGTGTGTGTCGGTGTCTCTGTGTATGTCTGTATCTGTGTGTGTGTGTGTGTGTGTGTCTGGGTCTACGTGTGTGTTAGCCTGTATGTGAGCAAGAGATAATTGGATGAATGTTGGCACTGTGACTAAACAGATATCAGTTTAGTGTTGAAGTTTCTTCTGTCCTATCAGGATGAGGTCAATGGTGAGCATGTCCTTATGTGGAGTGAGGCACAATGCCTGTTTCTGTTCATACTCCCCTGGCCTCTGTCTCCTCCCTCTCCTTCCCTGAAGAGTTTGTCCTCTAGCCCAGCACCTCCTCCACCAGTGTCCCCATCTCTGAGTAGCTAATGCAGGTGGCTGCCACAGTTCCACCATGCAGCTCTCCTGTGCCCACCCCCCAAGCACGGTCTTTTAGCTAGGGTGCTGTGCACCCTAAAGATAGCTTCTTCTGTCACAGGCCAAGCAGGACCACACTCCTGTTCTGGACCCTTCATTAACTGGTCTCTTTCCTGCATTCCTCTACCTGCTCCCCTGCTCTGGACAGGATCAAACTCTGTCCCAGGTCCCTGGCACCTCAGGGCTCCCTACATCTTCCTAGGAGAACCGCTCTAGGTTCTACGTAGCCAGCCCCCTTTTCTGTTGTGCGAAAATGGTTGCCCTTTCCAACCATGCTAACTTAGCCTCACGCATGGGAGTTTGTGTACAAATGCACCCAAACCGTTGACTCCTTCCTGTACTTTAAATGGGCACAGTATATGGAGTATAAATTGTATTTCAGTGAAGTCATTCCCCCAAAAAGAAAAAGAAATAAGTACTCTCTGATTCTCCCTAGGGCCATGTCAGCTCCATGAGAATGTCACAATCCTGTCTTGTCACGGTGAAAGGAGAACAGAAGGGCTCCCTCACCCCTCGCTGTCTGGGTGGCACAGCTCCACCCTGATCCATGCAAAGCCTCTCTCTGAGACGTGATGCACCCACAGCCCCCAGGGCTGCCTCTCCATCCCACCCAGCCTCCTTGAGGGGCCGAGGCACCACTCAAGGGACACACACCACGCTACAAAGCAAGCAGCCTGAGGGTGGGGCTGCCTAGAGACAGGATTTCTTCCCCTTTTTAATCCCGAGGATTAGCCACAGCTGCTGCTCATTCTGCCCGCTTCTTTCCTCCATTCCCTGCACAGCTGCTCTGCACACTTTGATCTACAGAGGGGCAGGCGGTTGGGGTGGAAGAGGCCCGGATGAACGATTTGCTACTTGGTTGTGATTGGTTCTAGCTGCATGCCCTTCATGATGCCACTTGAGCACCCTCTCTGCTTGAAACCGTGATGAAGGGAAACCATGGGCTCCAGACACGTGTGGATTCTAAGTTGCACCCTTTTTTTTGTCTCTTTCTAGAACTTTCAAGGTAGTCATCACAAGTTTACACAGGACAGAGGAATATGCACCAAGACCAGAATAAACTCACTGGGTGCCTGTGCTGGAGTCAAAGCCAGTGTGATGTTTTAGGAAAAGCACTGTCCAGTTGCTGTGTTTACGCATTTACCCGGCGGGCCTCTCTGAGCAGAACTGCCATTTTCAAAAGTATTGATACTCCCCTAGGATGTGCACAGAGGCCCATGAGCCTTTGGGGAAACCCCCTCATCTGCATCCTAACAGAAGGAACACACATGTGATAGCTCTGTATCTGTAGGTGCACATTTCTCAGGCGTGCACTGAAATATACACAAAACTAGTGACAGTTAATCTTTACTGTCAACATGACTACATTTGGATTACCTAGGGAGACACACATGCCTCTAGGCGTGCCTGTGAGGAAGTTTCCAGAAAGGTTTAGCCAAGGAAGGAAGACTTCCCCCAATGTAGGTGGTATCATCCAGTGGGTGGGGGCCTTGTCCTGAAGAAGAAGGGGAAGCCATCTGAGCAGATGCGTTCATTGCTCTCTGCTTCCTGACTGTGGACACGGTGTGACCAGCTGCCTCAAGCTCCCACTGCCCTGCCTGCCCCATCATGATGGGTTGTACATGCCAACTTTGATCCCTTTACCCTTCGGTGACCTCTGTCAGACATTCTGTCAGAGTGATAAGGAAATAACTCCTGTCATTGGTGTATCCAACCCATATCCTTTACCACACCACTGCGAAAAGACCAAAGGAACAGAAAGGAAGTAAAGAAATTCATTCACAAAGTCTATTTATAGGAAGAAAAACAAAACCCTAGATCACGGGTCAGCAAACTATGCTTAAGCTCTGGTTTCTTTTGTACTGATCATAAACTAAGATTTTTAAAAATTGTTTTTAAAAGAATATTTAAAAAATAGGAAACAGATGGTGAATAGATGATAGAGACCATTTGTGGTACTTGGAACCTAAATCCAACCTTTGGACCTCTCTGGGCCACACTGGAAGAATTGTCTTGAGGCATAAATTAAACCCAAGGTGTCCAACCCAGGCCCTTGGACTGCAAGAACATACATACTTCTGTTTTGAAGGACTCTTTGATATAAAGAGCTATCCTGGGCTATGTGTCACAGGTTGGACATCCCTGCTGGGCAGCCCTTTACAAAGCTTACTGATTAGAGGGGTTTGGGACCCTTTGGCAGCCAAAGGTCACCCATCAAATGCTTTCTCGGACCCAAGGGAAGGACCAGTGGTTTCAGTCAGAGGCGCCTGTAACTTCCTGAAAAACCTTGCCGGAAACCATGAACATGGAGGCCCCACATGGGAGGTGTTCATGGCAAATGGCAGCTTCCCAACTCAGTTCACTTAGTCCAGTTAGTCCCCCCAGGAATGTCCAGAAATCTACCTCCTAGGTGACTTCAGATCCTGTTGACAGTCAATGTTAACCATCACATCCTGGTACAAAGGACTTATTTGTAAACCAGGACGCGTAACCCCACTGGGCCCTGACTAGCAGGGGAAACAGCAGGGTCCCAGCTGAGTCCCTGGAAGGATGACAGGCTGGTCAGGGTCTTTGGACAGGCAGGTTCCACAGCAGCATTGGATTTACCAGAAGAAGCACCTAGGAGGTCAAAGGACAGTGGAACAGCTGGAGGGAGCCTGGAGAGCACAACCCTGATGCTAAAGAAGGAAGAAGAATGGGAAGGGAGGCCCAGCCTGCAGCACAGCTCCAAAGAGCCAAACGAGGCATGGGGAATTCCGGAATCATTTTCCCTATGGATGCAGGATTGAGACAGCCACCAGGAGGGACACAGACCTATACAGGAAAAGAGGGTAAGTATGACAGTTCATCTCAGTTGTAAACTTGACACAGTCTATAGTCACTTGGGAAGGCTGTGTAGATTATTTGTCTATGCCATATCTGTAGGGGATTATTTTCATTACCTCAATTGAGGTGGGAAGGTCCTCTCACTGCGGGTGACACCATTCCCTAGGCAGGGAATCCTGGAACGTACGAATGGAGAAAGAGCTAAGTGCTAGCCCACAGGCGTTTACTCATGCTCTTGGCTGTGGGTGTGACGTTAATTTCCTGCCAGCTTGACTTACCCACAACAGGGAACAATAACCTGGAACTGTGAGCCAAATAAACTCTTTCTCCCCTAATTTTCTTTTGTCAGGGCATTTTATCACAGGAACAGGAAATGAGACTAAAGACAGTGAGCAAATGGCACTGGGCAGGAAGGACTCTGGGGGCAGCTCAGCTCTGATCAAGATGGGCCACACAGCACGGTGCTCCCAAGCTCACCAAGCCGAGGTCACGCTGCTCTACCATGGGTAGACAGGCCTGGGCCTGAGTACCTTGGCCTTCGAGTGGGAGTTGACCTTGAAGCTGTCTGGGGCTAGAGGCTGCCAGCATACTGTCCTTACAGTAAAAGGTGTGTTCTTTTTGGTAGTGAAGCAGCGTCTTTAGGAAGACCACACCAAGCTTTAGAACACAAGTCTCCATTTTACTGCCAACATTAACTTGAACCACTGTTTATTTTCTTCAAGACTGATGAAAAGGGTTAATCTTTGAGAACCTAGTGACAAGTATTTCTGTTGCTCAATAACTGTCCTCATTGAAAACCTAGTGACAAGTATTTCTGTTGCTCAAGAACTGCCCTCGGTGCGAAATCGAGGTCAAAATACAATCATTTTTGAGATGCTTTCTACACAGTGCCATTTTTTCCCCACACCATCTGAAGTATTTTGCTCCATACCCTGCAAAGTGTGAGACTGCTTAGCTCCTTGATCAAGACAAGCTTGGGATAGTCAAGCTTGGGGGGTAAATGACACAGATCTTGCTTCATGATATTTAGTGCAATTTGAACGAGTCTGAGCACCAGAAGGCTGGGCATGTTTTTCTCGATGCCATGAAACCAGTCATCATTTGGCCCATACTTTGTGAGTCCACATCTTCTCAGGGACAGAAGCCAAGCCAAGACCGACCTTGCAAGGCACTGTCGAGCTTATCTTCAGCAAGGGCAAGCAGGGAGGGGCCTGAGAAGATCGGGAGGGCTGTCCTGTGGCTGAGCCACTAGACTCAGGGAAGGAAGAGAGTCTAGAGGAGGGGCATCTACAGTGAAGTGGGGGGGGGGGCAGGGTTCTGGGGCCAACTCTGCCCCGCTGAGGAGTCTCAGACCCTCCATCCCCAGGAATAGCCTATCACAGTATTCCTGCCACCCTGGGCACTGGCTAGATGACAGCAGAGGTGACTTCACTGCCCCTGCCGAGGGAGTGACAGATTTCAGAGCCCTGTCTCCCAACACTCTCCTCTCTGGAGATCTGAGGGATGCGTTTCCATGGCAGCACAAGAATCCTCACTATCCGTTGGTGCATCATATAGAGGCATCTTAGTGCTGTGTGGCTGACTTACATACGATTTTATGTAATTATTATCTACCCTAATTTATGGTTATCTCTTCAATTATTTATCAACTTTTAAAAAGACTTTATTTTATTGTTAATTATGCATATGAGGAGGGTCTGGGACATGAGTGCAGGTGCCCTCAGAGGCCAGAAGTGGTAGATCCCAACAGAGCTGAAGTTACTGGCCATTGTAAGCTGACTGATATGGGTGCTGGGAGCTGAACTTGAGTCCTCTGCAAGAGAAGTACCCGCTCTTACCCATGAAGCCATCTCCCCAGCCCTTATTTATTCATTCATTTATTTATCTTTATTTTATGTGCATTAGTGTTTTGTCTGCGTGTATGTCTGTGTGAGGGTGTCAGATCTTGGAGTTACAGACAGTAGTGAGCTGCTATGTGGGCGCTGGGAATTGAACCTGGGACCCTGGAAAAGCAGCCAGTACTCTCAACCTCTGAGCCATCTCTCCAGCCCTATTCCTTTATTTTTGAGACAGGCTCTTAGTACATAGCTCTGTCCATCCTGAAACTCACTCTGGAGAGCAGGTTGTTCTCAAACCCAGAGATCTTTCTGTCTCAGCCTCCTGAGTGTTGAAATTAAAGGTGCACCATCACTGCCCGGCTTGGATTGAACTTTTATCTTTAATTTTTGACTAGTACTCAAATTTTGTATAGAATTTAAAGTCAGCTACAAATGGTTTTAAAGTGTCTAGTGGCTGCTTAATTTCTCCTCTGCAATTTAGAAAGCAAGCCCTGCCTTCTTCTTCAACTCAGAGTTAACTCTTAGTAAATGATATTGTTATAATATATTATTTTGTGTCAGGGGAAAGTATATGTATGGTGGTGGTAGTGGCAGTGATAGTAGCAGTGGGGGTGTGTGTGTGTGTGTGTGTGTGTGTGTGACATGCATGTGTGCCTATAAACGCCAGAGAAGGACAGTGTCCCTCTCCATCACTCTTTTCCTTATTCTCTTGAGACAAAGTGTCCGGTTGAATCTGGAGCTAAGCTGGTGGTCAGCAAGGCCCAGGGAATCTTCTGTCTCCACCACCCACAAAGGGTTGCATGGCTGTTGGGGATTTGAATTCATGCTTGCACAGAAAACCCTCCTATCCACCGAGCCGCATGGACTGTTTTCCCAGATGCACACTCGGCACTCTGTACCAGTGGCACCTGCTGCCTCTGCCTCACACATTGTCCTGAGCTGCGGGGAAGCACATCCCTGGATCCACACAACCAGTTCCCAGTCTCCTATCACCTCCGTCCTGTGGAGGAGGGCTCTGGGAAGCAGGTGCCACAAACTCATCCAGGTAGCACCTGGCTGCAGAGAAAACTCTACCTCCTTGTCCACCCTGGAATTGCAACGAATGTTCCACAGCCTCACACCTGCTCACACACAGGTGTTAGAAAGTCCCAGCCTGTGTCACTGACTCTTCTGTCTCTCCCTGCACTCTGTCTCACTTCTGGGGACGAGCTTTGGGGGTCTTCTGAACATCTAAACAGGCCAACCACTTCTTTTCTCCTCTTCCTCCATTCACGCTCCTCAGTCTATTCCAGCATCATCCTGAATGGGCCCTGACTAAACCCCAGTTGGACCATTTAACCAGCTTTCCGATTGCGGTATATGGCCTGTCTTGAAGGGCTGTTCTGAAACCCAGATGCAGCATTATCTAATAACACAGACGTCGAGTCTCTCACAGATGAGGACCAGTAGTATGAAATCAAAGCATGGACTGCATTCTGAGGTCTCGGGCTTTAGGAGAGGGGCCCTGTCCAACTCGGTAGAATGGAAGAACAAAGGAGCAGGGGGAGGCTCGTGACCACCCTCTTGAGCACGCAGTGGTATTTGACCTCAGCATGAGGCCAGGAGGAGGCAGGAGCCTGGGTGGGAAGATCAGCCTTTTCTCAGGGCCAGCATTTCCTCCTTGTGCCTATGGGGTCTTCAGCAGTGCCCCCACTTCCGTGTGCTGACCTCGATGGGCTCAGCCCAGTTTCATCTTCAAGGTCTTGGTGAACATCTGTGTAGCAGATGGAGACCATCCTTGTAGTCGTCCTGTGCTTCTGGTAGAGGTCAGATGGTAGTTTGCAATGCCAACTCAGGTTGCCTGACTCTAGCAGAGTGCTGATTTCTTCAGTCCACATGTCTGAACCCTGCATCTGACCTGCAGATGGTTTGGGATGTGGGCTTGAGATGAGCTGAACAGGGGCTGGAAGGTGTGACTGTTGGGAGCCAGACTTCATAGGTGACAACAGGGAGGGACCCAGGTGGCTTCCATGGGAGAGTGGCTTTAAGCCTTCCTGATCTCTTATAGCTCAACTCTTTGGGCCAGGAGACATCAGGTAGACAGTGCTAGTGCTGGCCAGTAAAAGGCCACGATTCCATGAGAATCCTGCCCAAGTAGAGCTCAGTGTAGGGCTTAGCTCAGCAGTGGATGAACGCTTCTGCTGTTTCCCTGGATTTGTAGCCAGCGACTGTTTTAGACTGGAGAGGTGAGGCATTCTCTTTTCACTTAAGATCCCACACTGTTATGATCCTAGAGTCTGGGACTCAATGTCCGGCTCTACCATGTGTCATGGCTGGTGTTCATTGGTCAGCAAGACAGGCTTTGGAATCACCTAGCGGACAAACCTTTGGCCACATCCATGAGGGAATGTCTTGGTTAGGTTAACAGAAGTGGAAAATGTCCCCTGAATGTGGGCAATCCCATGCCACGGCCTGGGCTCTGGGCTTCATAAAAAACGAGGAAGCTAGCCAACGATGCTCTTTTATTCCTGATTAAGGAAGCAATAAGCCCCACTGCCTCAAGTGCCTGCCACCAGGACTTCCTCCCCATTATGGGCTATGCCTTCAAACTGGGAGGCAATATAAACTTTTGTCACAGTGTTTTATTGTGGCAATGAAGGAGGGGACAAACCTACCAGGAAGCACAGATTTTTATCACCAAAATAGAGCTGCACTGATGGTCCTCTCTGAGAACAAACCAGAATGGGATCCATGATAATCTGAAGCCAGGACTTATACCTTATAGGAACAGAGGGAGTTATATGGAGCAAAGGGCCAGGCAGGACCTGGGACACAGGTGGAGAAGGCCGGAGCCTGTGGAGCCCAGAGGAAGCTGACTCCGGTCCTGACTGCCCCGGCCCTGGCTCCATGCTCTGCAGCATGGAATGCTGAGCAGCAGCCTGGCTTTCAGAAGAACAGAAGGCAGGAAGTCAGGTCCCACCAGGCCACCAGGGCACTTCAAACTCAGCAGCAGCAGCTGCTGCTGAGGAAAGCTTTAGCAAGAGAGAGATTCTCCTGCCAAAATAAGCTCTGAGAGGCCAGTCACCCTGGAGCCCCTCCCTACTGGGAATGTCTACTGCAGAAAGCCAGGCCAGAGCAGTGTGGATGGAGGTGCTCCTCACCAGCCTGCCCCCCATCCCCATTGCAGTGCTTGAGTTACATACTGGGAGCACAGGTTCAGAGGGGGTTGGAAGTTTAAGTCTATATACTCAGAATGTGCAAAGCAGAGCCCAAATCAAAGAACTGATGGCTGGCATGTTACTGGGGCTTCCCAGATTTTATAAGGGAACAGAGAAATTTCAGAAGTCAGTGGGTGAAACATTTGTATTTGACTGTGATTCTTTGTATCTATCAGACAGATTATTTTATGGTAATGCTGCTTAACAAACAAGGGTTGTTGATTGTTTGTTTGTGACATGGCCTCAAGTCAGGCAGTTGTTGAACTCTCCGTGTAGCTTAGGATGACCTTGAACTTTTGATTCCACCCCCCCCCCCATTTCCAGTCTCACACCCTAAGACTACAGGCACGCACCATCACACCCAGTTTATGCAGTGCTGTGGATGGAACCCAGAACTTCATGCATGCCAGGTAAGTTCTCAACCACTGAACTACATCCTCAGCCCCAGAACTTGGTTTTCGTTCTTGTTCATAGGTTCATGAGGAGCTCGTGGCTGTGCTAGGTTCATTGGGTGGGCCAGGCTTGGCTCTGGACTCCAGATACAGCTCTGTCTATTGAAACTCTTGTTCTCCTTAGGACAGTGACAAGGAAGATGTGAGCCCTTTTATGGCTGCAGCTGTGAGTCCTCTGCTAGTACCTGGTTGACTAGCGAAGTCATGTGACCTCACTCAAAATCAACTCCAGATTGATTTACCCTCCTAAAAGTCCACCAGGAGGCACTGAGGAGTCACACGGAAGAAAGCCCGGGAATGTTGTCTGCTGCAGAGGGGTGGAGACTGGGACCATAGTTCACTTTGCCCTTTGCCTTGTAGGAGAGCTTTTTGTTTCGTTTCTCAATGAATTCAGGGCGGGGCTCTGGTTCTGGACACCTGGCCCCAACTGTCAGCAACAGTAAAACCAGGAAGGACTCCCTTCAGATCCTATCTGCCCTGCTGCCTTTCCGGGATACACAAGTCTCCGCTGTGACCTTTGGAGGTGTGACTGGCGTTGCCTTCTAGGAGTGCCTTGACTCAGCCCTGGCACAGACTTCTTAACGCATGGCAGGGCCTGCCTGGTTGGCCATAATGTAGAACAGCTTCCACGACAAAGTGTATTTTTGGCCTGGGGCACAGTTTGTTATAGGACAAATGTGGTTACTTAGTTGCTCTGCACTATTTCAAAGGCTTCATGGGGAAGAGGCTTGATGGCCTACTACTGGTCTCCAGAGCAATGCAAAGGAGCCATGGTTGACGGCAGAGCACCCCCAAGAAGTCAGTCAGCACTAATGGGTGTTCTTTCCTGAAGGGGCCAGGCACACAGCTTCAGGAGGTCACGGACCTCACAACAAGCTAGTTATTCTTCACTTCTCCCACTTTCAGAGGGAAGCCTAGTGGTCAGTGTAGGCTGGGCTATGCCACAGGGACAGGCACAAAGTCTCGAGGGCTTCTTGGCCAGTGTTTGTGTCTTGCTTTTCCCATGTGCCCATCACAAGTTGGGATCTACTCCATTCCCACTCACTCAGGGTCCAGGATAGAGGGGACTCCATTGTTGAGATGTCCCCAGTCACATGGCCATTCACACTCACTCATGAAGCCCAGAATTCACACATAAACCTTTCACATCTCTTAGTTCCAAGCCTGGCCACACCAACCTCGAATATGGTGAAGTCTAGCCCTACCCTGTGCCCCTGTGTCAGAAATATATCACCCAACACCAGGAAGAAATTTACAGTTTTCTTCTCAAGGAGAGGACCACCACTGAGACCCTTCGTGATCACTCAAATCCTCAAGGACTTCTCTGCTGGTAAGATTGGAGAGAGGCTGGCCGGGTGCTTGAACTTGGCTCTCCTCCGCAGCAGTGAGTATGCTGGGATCAGGTGCAGGGTGATGTCCATCTCTCTGTGTCTCCAGGACAGAGGACACACAGATGATGCAGATGGGTGTCTGCCAATGGGAAGCAGATCGGCAAGAAGCCCAGGAGGAGCTCTAAATCCAACTGGATATTCTAATATAAGTTTACCTCCCACACAATGAACAGATAAAGGAAATCCCCTTTCCTGGGGCTTATGAGTAATTAACATAGTAAATCCAACAAGCCTCTCATCATTCTTTCATTTTTAATAAAATTCTCATTAAAGCTTCTTTACACTCTAACCTACATTCAGGAAGATGTGCTCGTATGAACACTCAGAAGAATAAGCATCTATAAGCGTGCACACACACACACACACACACACACACACACACACACACACACACAGAGCAGACCTGCAACTTAAGTCAGCATGGGGACACCACCCCATGTAGAATCTTTTGTAGTGACCCAGGAGGCAGACCATCTCCTCATGCACATCTTGGCCATTTGGACAATTTCCTTAATGGATATTTGGTCACTTTTTTTCCTACTTTCTACTGAGTTTTCTCATTGAAGAGCAGTCTTTTGTGTTTTCTACATACATCCCGTCCCATGCCACAGAGAAGTTCCTACTCCCTTGGGGGCTGGGGAGATAGCTCAGTTGATAAAGTGCTCTCTGCACAAGCATGGGGACTTGAGTTTAGTCCCCAAGAACCCATGTATAAGAACTTGCATAATAGCATGAACTTGTAATCCCAGTAAGGGGGAGGGAGAGACAGGCATATCGCTGGGGCTCACTGGCCAGCCATCTAGAGACTCGGCAAGTTTCAAGCCAATAAGAGATCCTGTCCCAAGAAACAAGATGGACAGTGACAGAGGAACTACATCTGAGGTTAATTAGGACGTTTACCTGCATGCACATAGGCACCTGCATACACACATGTATGTACACACGCGCGCACACACACACACACACACACACACACACAGGTTCTGTTTCCCTATCTGTGTGTGTCTTTCATATTTCTCTAATCATATATAGCCAGAACTATCCCCTCCCTCACCGAGGATGCACATCACATGTCTCTATGCATTGGCTAGAGTCTGATATTCTGGACATAGTTTTTCACAGATGGAGTAAGTTTTTGTTTGTTTTTGACCTAGAGTCTATAGCTCTAGACTAGAATGCTATTGACTGGTCTACAGGTGGTTCAACCCAGACCAGTTTCTCCTCACATATTCATGCCCGCAGTCCCCTAAAAAGTGAGATTCCTTCCACAGGACTCAAATACACATTGGCTCTGAGATATCATTCACCATTTTTATCCACCTGCCAGAATCCAGGTGTCTTCGGAGACACTCAAAGTTTATCTATGTCCATCACCAGAGCTTCTCAGATGTCTAGTTCAGGTCAAGTAAAAAATAAAATCTCTGTTTTCTCAGGTTGGAATCTTTGTAGAGTCCTGCTCACATACTGAACAGCCCCAGTTGACATGGGACCCATGTTGGTTCTATTAGAAAGAAATGAAAGAAAATAAGATGTCCCTCTATCAAACAACTTAAGTAGAGTCACCAGTTTTGAGCACACAGGGTGGACATTTCAATGTGGGACATTTTCATACCAATGAGGGGACATCAATCATCTCTGGCCTGAGGTACTGGTGCCTCTACAGTGTGGGTCACTCTAGGGGGACATCAAGGAAAGGTGAAAACAGATCCACCTCTCACACATCTGATGGATCTGCAAGGCGAAGCAGATGGACAAGCTGCCCCTTGGCAGGCATAGCTGGATGGAGAGAATCCAGGGATGAGAAGATCCAGTAAAACACACCCTGGAGCCTCCAACACAGCACAGTTTCCACCACCCAGTGTCTCTTCCCAGAGTCCACAGCTTTTCACTCCACTCTTCCAACAAAGCCCATGGCCGTCCTGGGAATGCCAAAAGAAAAGTATGTCCACCAGATGGGACACCTTGATCGTGGGAACTTTCCAAGCCCCTGTTCCTTTCCCAGGAAAGCCTCTGGTTCTCTGGCAGGATCCTGAGTGTACAGCATCCTTTTCAAAAGGATGTGCCACCCTGCAGATCCAGAACCAGCTGGATGCTGGCAGATGAGGCTGCTGCCACCAGCTCTCATTCTGCCCAGCACTCCCTGCTGGGTAAAAACAACAAGCCGCCTGGCATCTCTAACATGACAATGCTGAGCCCACATGTGGTTTTGAGGAAAGACATTTCCACCTCCCATACAGACCCAGAGTAAACAAATAACCTCATTAAGTTGCCAAGTGTGAGAACATCTCTTCTGAAGAATTCTCAAAGCAAGATGATGATCCGTGGTTAGACAATGGTGTCATTGGCTCCATAAATCAGGTGACATCTCCCAGCCCTGGCACATGTCCTATAGGGTAGCTGGAAGCTTACACTGGGGTGAAGGCAAGAATTGTGTGAACTAGTCAGGGGTCCTGGTTGAGGCACCTAAGTGACTCTCACGAAGTGGAAACTAAAACTGGTCACTCTGGGCTCCTCGATCTGGGACTTCAAGAGAAGAGTGAGTCCCAGGGTACTTGACCAAGGCTGCTTCTATCACCTTTGCAGACCATGTGACCCAGGGACATTGCTGGCATTCTGCCCATTGACTTCTGACTAGCTCCCCTGAGACCCAGCTGGTGCTCTGCCCTCTAGTCCCACTGCAGTCCCCATGCTGGTCACCTTTGGAGGGCAGGGGACACCTCTACAGCCAGAAGCCTTTATGTTCCCACCTGCCAAAGATGGTGACAGACTGTCTTACCCAAAGCCCTTGCAGAATGATTTGTTTTTAAATCTCGAAGCAACCATAAATGGTAAGTGGATATAAATTGGTTTTTATATAAGAATTTTCAGGTCTCCAATTAAGATTCTTTCAAATGGTTGTAAGTTGACATTTGCTGGAGTAAGAAGGCATGGAAACTAGATTGCTTCCTTTGGAGATACTGTGCTTGGTGAGAGCTGAGCAACGGAGGAAAAAGACTGCATTCTGATCCAATCTAATTCATGCCTCCAGCCAATAATCTAGACGGTCTGTTGGGGTAGCTCTGTCTCTTTCATATTCTCTCACTGTTCAGACTGCCTCTCTTTTGCCTCCCTCCAAGGGCGTTTCTGAGTCTTAGAGGTTGTAGGTAATAGTGAGGGGTGTAGGCAGTCCAGGGTTTGCATTAGATGGTACTCCCTGTAATGTAGGTCACAGATGGCTGGGTCTGACTTGGTCTTTACCGTGGCTCACATCCCTGGCTTGGTCTTCACCGTGGCTCACGGTGGCTGGCACAACCATGGTCTGTTTTCAGTTGAGAGTTGGTCCAAGGGCTCTTCTGTCTCCCCAGGACTCCTCGTCCTCTCGGTGTGCAGCCTCTGAGTCTGATTCACTTTGTACCTTGGTTGTCAAGCCTGTCCCTCCCAACCCTGTCCCTGCACTCTACCCTGGCCACTGCTTTGGGAAACTTCCCACCCAAACTCCAGAGAGCTTTGTGGGTCCTCCCCATGTGTGACCAAGAACCTCTAACTGCCTTCCCTGCCCGGTGGGAGCCGGGACCTTGTGGGAGCAGTGTGTTTTGGTTGGTGGTCATTCTCCTCTCCAAGTCCTCAACGGGAAGCGACACAGACACAAACCATCTTGCTCTTTGCTTAGTCTCCTTACTAACCAGCATCCCTGCATCTGTCTGACTTAGTCTCAGTCAGGGCACATCAGTGATGGTCTTCCCTTCCTCTCCTTTTGTCGTTCTATAGAACTGTCGCAGAAAATGAAGAGGTTGGTTTACATTGCCTTGAAAGAGTCAATTGTCAGATTTGGGGGGAATTTTAAGCTGGTTGTTTAACATTGCTGTTATCTATAAAAGTAAATTATATGAATTTACAATTAGTTAAATTGATTAAAAGCAAATGCAATAAACACTCAAAACTCATACTTCCTTAATTATTTTATCTTTCCCACCATTGGAACTCTGAAATGTTGTTATTTCTGTTGAGTCTCAGGGGTGGAGAGACCATATGAGGGTGACCACTGAGACTCATGCCTTGCCTTCCACGATGCCTGCAGAGTACCTCTCTGTTCTTTATTTACACCATGGACACGGGCAGATGCCCCAGATCAGGGCTTGGTTCATGACACAAGGGTTTGGAGATTATGCTGGACCAACAGGTTGCTCTTCATGGACAGGATCCAAAGGAAAATGAACCAAAGGAAAAGATAATAAAGAAGACAGAAGTTAGGAGTCTGGAGGTCTTACATTAGCTGTGTCTTATGCCAAGCAAGTTTATTAACAAGTATAGCATCTTATATCCTGTTTGCAGCAGGGAGTGGGCTAAAGTCAGCAGAGAGCTCAAGAGAACACAGAATATCTCAGACACAGCTGCCTTTGGACTGACAGCCACAGGCCTTCAGAAGGGGAAAGCCAGCTTCTCAGGAATGGAAACCTTTGAGGCCCCAGACTGTACCTTGTCAAGTCTGCCCCTGGACAAGGACACAGAACTAGCTTCCCCTTTATCAGCAGGGCCTCTGAGAAAGCACTGGATCAGTCTGGTTCCCAACAAAGCTGCCATAGCAAAACTCGTTATTTTGTATGACTAATGCACACTAATAAAATACTTTCTAGAGAACAGGTTTTCTTTTACATCTGAAAATTCAAACACAGAATGTCTGGAAAATAATTGGTTTTGCATTTGACTTATTAGTAGTATTATTGCATATGTGTACATGTGGGTGTGGGCATGTGTGTGCCATGGTGTGTATGTAGAATCAGAGGAAAACCCTCAGGAATTTATTTGTTCTCTCCTCCCATAAGAGGTTCTAGGATTGAACTCAGGACTTTGGGCTTGGGCATCAAGTACCTTTACCGGCTAAGCCATCTCACATGCCCTAATGGGGTGAGCACTCAGCTTTTCTGGTTTTCAGTTTTCATCCCATTGCACAAGATTGTGTTTCTGGCATCAGTGAACATGGCTGAGCAGATACCTTTGTAATTACATTGAATCCTTTGGGCAGATGCCAAGGAATGGCATATAGCTGGGTCATATGGTAATTTTCTCTTGTCTCATTGCTAAGGATATTGAACATTTTTAAAAATACTTTATCTGTTTTATCACTTTTGTGTGTCTGGTGTCTACTTTGTATCTGACCTCGGTAAAGACATTAACAATATCTGTTGACTTAATAAAACCATGGCAAATCTCAGCGGAAAGTTAAGAAAAAAAGATTGTGTTTCCAGACTCTAGTTTCCATACATCCATTTCCTTTACGCTTTTGTAGCATTTATAACAACAACAATAATAATGTTGTTATAACAATAATAATAACTAATTATTATTACAGTAACTAATGCCTTTTGTAAAAATTCAAACAAGGGCTGGCAGGATGGCTCATTGGGTAGAGGTGACTAGGCGTGGCCTTGATAACTTAAATCACCTATCATCCTCTGATGGGGGTTCCTGCAAGCATCACGGAAGTCAGGGAAACAAACTTTGAAGAATTGAAAATGAAAACTCCATTTACCCGACTTAGACTGGATCAAATTTCTCGAGAGTCCGATGTCAGGCGGTTTATTGCCAGCATTTTTAAACACAGAAGCTTCAAGAGAAGCTTCTCCTTCTTGGAGATCTTTGCCGAGGTGGAGGATTCCTCCTATGGTAATTATCACAGTGCAGTTTGGGGAAAAGTTGCCTGGTGCAATATAATCCCCTGTGCACAGGAGGCATAGTTACATCCCAACTCAACTCAAAGTACACATCGTTTCCTCCAAGAAGATCTCCAAGAGTTCTAAAGACAGGGCACCTGTATTAGCTTAAGGGCCTAAGGAAGGTTCTAGTATAGTCTCAGACAAACAGGATAGTATGGAGGTCATTTGGGCTATAAGCCAACTCTGGTCCTGGTTGTGGGAGCTTTCGGGGGAGCCTCTGGCTATAAGATAACGTAAGGGTCATTTAGATTATTAGCCATGTCCAGACCTGGTTGTGGGAGCTTGATACGTCCTGGCCCAACGAATAACACAGATCACTGGGCTGTTAACCACCTCCAGTTCCCAGCCTTCTGGTTGGAAAAACAGGTTATACTTCCTTTCCTTTAAGAGGACAATGCTGTGTGCTTAACATTCCTAGTTTCCATGGTGATCTGTGGGCTCAAGGGCATTCATGCTCTCAACAGTACTCTGGCCTCCACAGGTGTGCCACAGCATGCATGCATGCACACACATACACACACCTGCCACTCACAGGCATGCACAAAATAAACAAACAAGTATATAATAAATTCAAAAGGGATCGAGAGAGATGGCTCAGCAAGTAAGACACTTGTCACATAAGCATGAGGACAGGAGTTTGGGTCCCCAGCACCCGTGTAAATGCTGATGGGCATGGCAGCCAGCTTAAAAACCTGGAACTCCGGAGGAAGAGACGGGGCCTCTGCAGAGCGAGTTGGCTAGCTAGACTAGCTGAATCAAAGAGAGCTGGGTGCAGGGAGAGATCCTGCCTTCACGCACAGAGTGGAGAACAATCCAGGAAGACACCTGAAATCAACTATTAGCCTCCACACATGTGCAAACATGCACACACACACACACACACACACACACACACACACACACACACACGGTATGGGTGTGTGTGTGTATGTGTGTGTGTGTGTGTGTGTGTGTGTGTGTGTGTGTGTGTGTGTACTAATGACGTACTTCCTTCTGGCTTCCCAGTGTGTTTATGACCATCTTTTCCATGACCCTAGTAGTTGCCAAATGGCAAACATTTCTTCCAACTTGTCGCAAAGGATGGCTGTTTCCATGAACACTAGTTTATGAACACTAGTTTTCACACTGACAGTGCATATTCATTTCTGTGCATATATTCATGACATTCACGAGAGCATTTCACAGGAAATATCCCAGGAAGTAAAACTTCCAGGTCAGAGGGCATTTAGACTATGCTAAATGGCTCTTCAAAGACACTATGGGAATTATGAGCTTCAGTGAGAACACTTGTTTTTTATCCTCTGATGACCAACATTGGACAGGACCAAACCTGACAACTAACAAAAAAAAAAAAAAAAAAAAAAGGAAGAAGAAGAAAAAAAGGAAGAAAGAAAGAGAAAATAAAAGAAAATTTTTATACTCACACTGAATTTTTTTCCTTTCAAGTTTACTTGAATTTTTCTCTATTTAATCCTCTCCATTGCTAGCCTGACTTAAACTGCAATTTTCTAACAATGATGGCATTTAGTTTTTTAAATGCTTTGTTCTCTCTGTCACTGTCTTATTTTTTGTTTGGAAAAAAAATGAAATAAAAAAAACAAAAACAAAAACAGTTTCCTTGAATAGAAGACTATCCTTAGAAGATGTGTATTTCTTCCATGAAATCGATTTATTCAGAGACAAAGACCTCCCTCACGGCTGTCCTGTCCTGAAGATCGCCCTTCTCTGTATCAGTAGCTCAGCTGGGCCTTGCACTCGGGCCTGGCCCTCTGGTCTCTGCTTATCTGCTTGCTTGCTTTCTTTCTTTCTTTCTTTCTTTCTTTCTTTCTTTCTTTCTTTCTTTCTTAACAATTTGTAACCGAAACCAAGGATTCTCACAAACATATTACAAATGACAACATGAAAAAGATATCTTGCACAGTAACTCAAAGGTTCAGCTCTACAATGTACCCTTAAACTGATGGACACTGCTTACTTAAAGCCTTCCATTTCCAACAAATTGTTACAAACAGCTTTTTGTCCATCTATAGCAATTGGTGAGGAACCTCTTTGCCAGCCTTTGGAGTGCGGTTCCCACCCTTTACCTGTTGGTTTGTATTCACAGCAGCTTTTAAAGACTGCTTATATTCCCCACAGCTCCACACGTATCCCAGCTACTAGAGAAACTACAGCTTTTTCCATTTCTGCCAGCTCTGTCTATATCATTAGCACATCACACTTTGACTGGGCAGGATCTAGGTTTATTTCAGTCTATGAAAAACTAATGTTCAAAGCAAATTCAATCTTGCTTAAAGGAACATTGTAAAGTAACAATTCTTGATATTACATGCCTCCTAGGATCCATTTGGAACCACAGAGGATTACATCGTTATGTGTGTCACTGTTCCAAGAGACAAAACAAATTTGAACAGCTAAAACATCTTAAAAATGCACCAAGCTTATGAAGTCTCAAACCAAACTTGAATTTCCTGTACATACTCCTGTCAAATGAAGTTCTTTCCTGTACATCACTTCTTTTGCAAACTGGTCTTCTGCTTCCTTTCATTTGACCTAGATCGGCTACAAGACCCAGAGAAGGATCGAGAAGGCTTGTGATTTCCCTCGAGAGACAGAGACCTTTCTCTTCTATGTCTAGAAAGTGACCTGCTCTGGCTTCGAGAGAAGCTTCTCCTTCTTGGAGATCTTCGCCGAGGTGGAGGACTCTTCCTATGGTAATCATCATGAGGGCGACGACCCCAAGAGGGAGGTGGGCCACGATTCTGACTTCTTTTTTCACCATTCAAAAGTTCCACTCTTACACGGCAGCCGCGTGGTGTTCTTCCATCTAGCTCTCGGACAGCATCAGCGGCATCTCGGGGATCCTCAAATTCAACGAACGCAAAGCCAGGAGGGTTTCGAGCAACCCACACTCTTCGGAGTGGTCCATAATAGCCAAAAGCCTGTTCTAATTCAGTCTTGTTTCCATTGTTTCCAAGATTACCTACATACACCTTACAATCCATTGGACAGGAATCATGGTGCATTTTGAGATCCTGGGTTCAAAAAGCCAAAGCTCAAATCCCAACACTCTGACAGGCCCACCCGCCCCCTTCAGGATCTGCTTCCGCAGATGCTCCCCGTTCCTGGCGTCTACGAAATGGCGGCCTTACCTGCTTTCTAAACGTAGATATTTTCTTTTCTTGTTGTGCTAAGAAGTTGAAGTCTTGCATGTTCTTATTACAGAAATGATCAGCCCTGCAAAAGCACCTGCATGTTGACCCCAAATACCTACCGTCCAGATTCAGATACTAAGAAAAGAAACTTCTGAAATGTATTTGTCTGTTTTCCTTTCTGTCTCTCTTTCTGCCATCCTTCACGCCTTCCTTTTGTCCTGGTGCATCTTAACACTAATTCTAGGTATGAAATGATTCCACTCCTGCTCGTTTCTGTTTGCATATCTCTTTAAAATATGGGCATTTTCTTACCTGCCCATGGTGCTGTACTAATGATTCTTTTATTTTGTTATAGCATTTATTGCATAGTGAAATGTCCTGTTATTATATATAAAATATTATATATATGTATTTACTTTTATACAGTTGGTTTGGAAGGATTTGCTTTCAAAATCTACTCTGAGTTGCTGGTTTGGGCATCCTGGGCTCTGTGCTGTGCTATCTAGGATTAAATATGAAATCTCGTGGAGGGATTGTTCCTGCTCCATTTCCAGCTAACTCAGTGTCCCATCTTTTTTCAAGCTAAGTAAATTCAGACAGTGAAATCCTTAGAGGCAGCTCTTAGGAAGGCTATCTGATTAGCCAGACCACGTGTAAGGTAGCCCGGGTAACCTTGGTTACATCAGACCCAGCCCCCTGGGAAGCCCAGACACTTAGGTTGGCCTTGAGAAAGGAATTCTTTTAAAGTTTATATCACATTAAGATATTTCTGAAGCCAGGAAAACACTTTCACTGTGTGAAAGGTTAACCATAAAGAACTTAGCACTCAGGCAAGGCAGCTTTTTTTCTCTAAGAAGATAATTTGGCAGATCAAAGGGCAGATTATGCAAATGTTTGTAATGGATTCGCTATTTTCTCCAGCAGTTACAGGAGCCTTCATGCAGAGGAAGGTGGCTGGGTCTGAAAATATCCTGGTTGGGAACTGCTAATGTCCACTGGAGAGGAAGGACTCATTTCAGGTACCAACAGAAGTCACTCACAGCTATCACCACATTCCTACTGGGAGAGCAGCACTGAGCCCAGAACTGTATGAGACACAGAACTTCCAGAAACATTGGTCTTGTCCTTGACCTGGGCCGAAACCCAACAACAATCAAGTTACCTGTGGAGATAAAGATACCAGTTGAATGAAAAAAAGAAATAAATGGAGGACATGACTGCTCCTAAGGAGTTGGGGTTTTATTATAGCTAGAAGGGAGAACACAGGCTGAGGCAGAGACATCTGGGAGAGTCCAGAGTGAACATAGGGGGCCACGTGAGGAGAGGGGAGGGGAGAGGGAGAGGGGAACCAGGGGCCAACCAAGAGACCCGTGTAGCCAAAATGGCTAGGTTATGTATGGAAGAGAATCTGGGAAGGGGCCCAGCCCAGTCCCTGGGCTGGAGAGTTTAGAGTAAGGGCAAGGGTCTGCCAGCCAGGATGTCTCCTAACATGTACTGGGAGAGGTTGAAGACAGTGTCTGCTTCGATATGTTAATGGGCACCTCAGTTAGCCCTTTGTTCCAGGTCTGAGACGTAACATCAGTGAAGACCAAATTGCAAGCTGTGAGTGAGAACTCCAGGGACTTTCTAGGCTTGCCTCTGTCCCCACGCTGATCCCAGACATGTCACTCTGGACTCTTCCAATGCGTCTTTATTCTTTGTGACCTGCTTTCTTCCCCGTGTCTCTGCGTGTCATCAAGCAGGTATAATACCACCCTGTCTGCGGAAATGAGGGAACGTTTGAGCTCAGCAATTCTCTTCCTACAGGGAAACACCACTGAGCCTTGTCAAGCTGTCCGATCAAAACACCTCCTGTCGAGTCCTCCATCTTGGACTATTTGGGACAGACCTAAAGAGAGAAAGTCTTTCTCCACTCCCCCTCACCTGTCTGACCCCCGGAGATGAGAGCAGCTGCCCCGTGGATTGCCCAGCAGTTTCCACAGACGGATTCCGTAAGAATCCCTGGCCGCTGCCTTCACAGCCCACACTAACTACTCTTCCAAGCGCCTCACAGACCACGAGACTCCATTGCGTGCTGGAGCTGCGCAGCTCATCTCTGCAAGGCAGAGGCGGCTGCAAAAGTGAAGCGAGGTGAATTAAAAAGGAGTCTGCTCCTGGAATGTCAGCACTGTAAGCTGTGACAACAGTATGGTACGAGGGAGAGGCCCCCTTAGTTCAGGCTCCACGAGAGGCATGTGCCGGAGGGGCTGGGTCTTAGTGCCAAGGCAGCCAGCAGGTTGCTAACTTCCATGAAGCTTGGCTCTTTGAATCCCAAGCAAGGAGGGCCCAGCAGCCTGCCCTGCGAAGGTATCCTGAAGACGGTTTAGCGGAGCCCGGGTCCAGCCTGGGCAGAGCAGGGCTCCATTTGACACGGATCGCTTCTTCCTTATTTTCTGTGGATGAAGAAAAAGCTAGGGAGAAAAGGGGTGGGCAGTATGAACCCCCCCCCCTTTCTCCTTCCCTCTCCCTCGGTCTCCCCCCACCTCAGGGGTCTGTGCATGCCAGACAAGGTCTTGTGCTTGTATAGCTTTAGGAAAACATGCCCTAGAATTTCCCAAGGCATGCATAAAATGGAATTTAAAACATACATGTTCTAAATTTGTCTGTTTATTAACAGAACAATTATGATCTAAGTTTAAAGGGATAAGAAGGGCAGTCTCCGAGTCCAAGTTGTGGTTAACATTTTCCAGAATCTAAGGAACCGCCCTCTGATGTTTGCCTTTCAAGGGGTAACACTGAGTTTTCACATTTTCCACACAATTGTTTTTGTTCTGCTGAAAAAAGCCCATGAGACTTTGTAAATAGGGAAGCCATTCCCACATGGCTCTTTGTTGTTCTGAACATTTTCCCTATGAAATTAAAGATTATCTATGGGCTTGTCCTCCCCTGAAATCATAAACCATAAACCCACATCTCAGGGAGTTTCCAGTTGTCTGGGGGAGACTCCATCACACACAGACACACAGAGACAGACACACTGACACACATACACATGCACACATAGATACACACACGCAATCTGATACAGAGACATGAATACAGAGAGAGGAAAAAATAAGCAATTCCATGTTTTGAGGTTCTTTGTCGTGTAACTTGTTTAATTCAGGGGTAACTATTGCTATGAGCTATAAATCAGAAGCCAGTGAGCTGTGACCCCATCACCTTTGGCCATTATGATCAGAGCATTAATATTAGGAAGAAAATAAAAAATAAGTCAGATATGTGTAAGAGGGAGGGGGTTGTGAGTTGGTAAAACGTGTGTCTTCATTTCCCCCAGGAACACAAAGTGAGAAAAACTATTCATAGAAAAGAGAAGTTCATTTGATTAAGACAGTTAATAACACTCATTTCATAATGTGTCGTTTAAAGATGCAGAACAACCATTCTTGTCTATTTTGGGAGATCCAAGGTATGATACACATCCTGTTTGGAGAATAAAGTGAACCCCTCCAGTGCTGCTCAGGACCGGATGACGGCTCTGGAGGAGGTCTGCTGGGGTCCTTCTGGATGCCCTCACTGGGACCCTGCCGTACAGCAGCCAGTCTCAGGCAGGCTTCCCAGACCTCAGAGCCTGGGTCTCCTCATCTGTGAGGCCAGTAACAGCACTGGCTCCACAGGACAATCGGGGAAGCAAGGAAGACAGTGAGTGGAAGGGTCACTGTCAGCTGGGGACCGTGGATGAAGTGCTTGCTGGGGAGGGTGAGGACCAGAGCTCAGCTCCCCAGAACCCACAGAAAAGCCAGGCAAGTACGGTAGCTACCTGCAATCCTGTCACTAGGGTAGCAGAGATAGGCGATCCCTGAGGCAAGAGGATCAGCAAGAAGACCCTGCCTCGGTAAATAAAGTCGAGAGTAGTCAAGGAAAACTCAAGGAAGATGCTCGATGTCAACTTGGGGCCTTCACACGCACACATATACACAGGTAGCAGGTGCACACCTACACATGAGCACTCACACATATGCAAACAGGAATACACACGCACATGCACACTGAACAAACACTACCCCTACAAAGTACTCTATACCGGTGAGGCCCATCTGTGTTTCCTGTTAATATTATCACCAACAGAGTGATGATGGAAGATCATGTTGGAAGCTTGGAGACTTGGTCCTAAAATATTTCCAGAAAGAGGGAGGAAACTGTCCTCTCCAGGCGGTCTAGTTCCAGCTCCTGCAACCTTGGACCATCTCACATGGTATGGATTAACCTTTAGCCATTTCCCAAACCCTGTGCATCTAGGGCTTTTCCTATGCCACTGTCTCCTTACTTTTGGTGATACAAGGATGAACAAAGGGATTGGTCTAGACAAGAGCTTGGAACTCTGAGAGTCTTGAGGAGGCAGGGCCAGAGTGCAATGAACCATGTTGACCCCAATGTGCCTCCTCTCTATCTGATTCTTCCTTGAGTTTGGCCTGTGTGTGGAGAGGTTGACCTAAGTATCCATTGTCCGCTATTCAACTGAGTCCACATTGATCGTGTGCCCTCTGTTGATCTGGTTCCCCAGGACTTTCCTCACCCTCCTCTGCCCTGTCAGCCACACACTAGTAAGCCATGTGCCCTGTTAATGCTCAGCTGTGTTAATCAGCCTGCCGATGACAGATGCGGCGTTGACTGCCATGGTTTGTGTGTGAAATAGCTTCCCCAAAAGGTCTGTGTTTTGAAGGTGTGGTCCCTGCTGGTGATGCTTGCTGTTGGAGGAGGCTGGAAACTTTGACAAGCGGGGATTGACTGGAGGAAGTGGTCACTGAATTGTTACTTTGCTCATTGCTGTGAGAAGATAGCCAATAAGAAGGAAGCTAAGGGAGGAAGGGATTATTGATGTCATGGCTCAGGGGGTATGGTCCATATCGCCTGAGAAGTCATGGCAGACAGGGCAAGAGGGAGCTGGCTGCAGTCACAATCAGGAAACAGAGAGAGATGAATGTTGGTGTGCAGGGGGCGTTCTCCTACTTATATGGTTCAAGACTCCAGTCCACATTAAGGGCAGGCCTTCCCACCTCAGGCAACCCAAGCTAGATCACCTTTCAGAGAAACACCCAGATACTTGTCTTCCAAGTGACTCTAAAGCCCATCAAGCTGGCAGTCAGTATAAACAGGGCCTGTGTCCTTGGACACTGTGTTGTGTCTCCAGTCTCTCCCTGTCTGCTCCCTGTCCTCTGGAATGTAAAGAGCACCAGCAACAAGCTCCTACCATCACAGCATTCTGCCTCACCACAGGATCAATAGAGCTAACAGTCACAGGCTTAAACTTGTAAAAAACAAATAACAGACAAATAAACAAAAATAACACTCCCCACTTGAGTTGGCTCTGCCAGGGATGCTACAGAAATGGAAAATCTGGTTAGCACACTGATGTCAGGTTATCTTCCAGAGCATCCCTAGAGCTGGAGATGATGTCTCATGAAGACAGTCATGGAGATTCATTCAAAGGGATTTCGATTTTTTTAAATTTATTTTTATTTTATTATTTATTTATTTATTTATTTGATCCATTTTGCTCAAAATGTGGAAGAAGAAACATTCACAAGTTTCTAAGAGGAAAGCATATAAGATTGTGGACAATGAACACCCCTCCTCTTCATCCGACTAGGGGTACCATGCTGTGTATCTAAGCACATACCTGTGTTGTTAGTTTCTGGTTGTTGGGTCTCTCTGAACACCGACCTGTTTATTCAGCTAGTGTAGCCAGTCAGCTTGCCCCAGGTATCCCCTTCTCTGTCCCCCAAGCATTGGCATTCCACAGAAGCCACTAGCTCCATCCAGCTTTTCTGTGAGTGTTGAGGATGTGAGCTCCCAGCCCTTTGTCGAAGCAACATACTGTAGCAGGAGCAGATACAATTGATCTTGTTGATGAATACTTACTTATTTTTACTAATAAGGATACTACTATAAAATATTCTTTGTCTTAAAAATTATGGTTTACTTTATTTTTAAGAGAAAAATCATCTTTTTAAAAAATATTTATTTCATTATTTTTTAATTATGTGCACATGTGCAGGTCTGTGTATACGTGTGCTGGTGCCTGTGGAGGCCAGTGGTATAGGATTTCTTGGAGTTGGAGTTATATGTAGTTGGAAGCAGCCCCACATCACATGGGTGCTGGGAATTGAACTATGGTCCTCTATGAAAGCAGTATGCACTCTTAACTACTAAGCCCTGGAAATCTACCTTCTAATTTCAAATGGTACATTTTCATTTCTTTATTTTATCCCGGATACTTCTCAAAACCTCTATCTTGTAATCTATAGAAAGTATCAAATACCCACTTCATTGCCTCCACAGTTTTCCTTTCTAACCTTGGTTCTTTATGGTTAGTTATGACTAGTTTCTGCCTTTGCTTATTCTCATTTGTATATAATTTCCCAAGCTCACCATTTAGTCCCTTCTTTAAAATACTTTTAACTTCCAACAGTGAAGGATTCTAAGGCTTGGCCTCAACACCACCGTATTTATAGTTTTGACTTGTGCTTAAGTTTGTAGATTCTCATTGTTAATTTCTAAATTTTCTTTGACAGTAGATTTTTTTACTTTTTGACTCAAAATGGTCTGAAAGAGTGTTTTATGAACATCTCAAAATACTTAAAATCCATTCTTATTTGTTAGCATCTATTTCTAGATATAGCACATTTTGGTAAAATAACATAACCCATGTCATTTCTACCCTGAGATATAAAATGAAGGTTTTCCCAGTCTTACATGCAAACACACTCTGTAAATGTCCCATGTTTGTGTAGGGGAAGGACTTGTTTTTTGGAGAATCCAAAACTCAGGGCACCTGTTGAAGCATGTTCACTGCAGCTCAGACCCTCCTGCTTTTGTTTCTTGTCTCTGTTTAGAAAGCAGAGACACATTAGCAACATTGATACTTATCAGCTTTGATATTATTTCCTGGAGGTTCTGATGAGGCTTGCAGCCACGTATTAATTTCAGTGATACGTTATTTTGCAGCAAAAGATTTGTAACTTACTATACTACATAGCTTTTGTGTGGAATATGAAAAGAAGTACTTCGAATGTAGTGGTTTCCTGTATTTCCAAGACAGGCTTTGAAACAAATTTCTCTGACTCTGGTGCATCCCCTGAAGCCAATAAGTGTGGCCAAACCACACATGGCCCAGATATCAATTTTCTTAGTAATTTTGCTGATGTTCTCAGAGGTACACTGCTGACTTTTCTCTCATTGAAATCCAACCAATCCAATGCTAGGTCTTGTTAAGTCTTTCAAGGCATTAGTTGACATTTCTTAAATGATGGGATTGCCATAACTACATGAGAAGGGTCTAATTTGTGTTTGAACATGAGCTTCTACTTTTGACAAGACCACCCCCCTCCATCTTCCCAAAAAATTTTGCTGTAAAGTTTAAAAACTCAAGCACAGTTGGTGTGGTTTCTAAGCAAGCCATGTTGCCACTGTGGTTTGCCTTACTTGGTTCATATCTATCCATATTTGGGGTTTGCTATGTCATGAAATTCGGAGGGATAGTTGGAAAAATTTATGTTTTACTAATGACATCATCTGTCTGGTAATTTTTTTTAAAATATGTGGCCTGGGGTTTAGAGAGATGGCTCAGCAATTGAGAGCCCTGGCTGCTCTTGCAGAAGACCCAAATTCAGGTTCCAGCACCCACTTGGCAACTCACAACTGTAACTCCAGTTCCAGGGGCTCTGATGCCTTCTTCTGGCCTTTGTGAACACTGCACACATATGGTGCACATACATACATGCAGGCAAACACTGATACACATAAACTATAAATAAAGTTTATTTAAAGGGTTTTTAAAAACTCATACTCAGTGGATGAAGGCATCTACTGCTAAGACCGACAACCTCAGGTCCATCCCTAGGAACCACACGGTGAATGAGAAAACTGACTATAACCTCCACATATGTATTGTGGCATACACACAGACACACAGGCAGACACACCACACACACACACACACACACACACACACACACACACACACACAGAGAGAGAGAGAGAGAGAGAGAGAGAGAGAGAGAGAATTAAAACACATGCATGTATATATCTACATATATGTCTGCATGCATGCACACACAGGCATACACATACATATAAATCTATATACACTGCCTGCCCTTCCATAACCACAAATTATCCTACTGAAGGATGAAAAATCTACATTTTTAATCTAATTTTTCAAGCCTATTGCAGTTACATATTCAATGTGTGTCAGGGTCTGTTTCCCTAAGCTCTTCCTTAATCAGACGACACCATCAACTTCTCATGTTTCCAACATGGCAGAAAAAAAAATCTCACCATTTGAATTTGCATTTCTTCAATTGCTAGTAACATTAAACATTTTCCCCAAACTTTTTTTTTGAGACAGCATCTCACTATAGTCCAGGCTGGTCTTGAACTCCCACAGGCAGGGGTTCCAGGTGTGTGCCACCACATCTAGCCATTTTCCTGAGTCCTGTAGCTATTTGTACATCTTCTGTCCATTCATGTGCATGGCTTTCTGTTGTTGTTGTTTTGTTATTTTTACTGGATTTTTAAAAAATGTAAGTACCATGGAGAAATGTTTATCTTCTATCATATAGAAGAGATTCTAAAAACATTCTGTACTCCATCTGTTTGCATGCATAGCCTGGCTCGGGTTTCCTTCCCAACCCTTTCTCAGTATAGAAAGGCAGTTCTGAGGGCTGCATTGCTCCTCTCGGCTTTCAGAGTAGAGTGGGACTCACAGAGTTTACATTGAGTCTCTCCTGTTGCCCTCCACCCCAGGCCTTGCTGTACAGCTCCCAGAGGAGCTGCTGTTCCAAGGTCAGCAGCCCATTTTCATCTAACCCAGATTTCCCCAGCCCAGAAAGTTGTAGTAAGGGAGCCCTGATCTTAACCAAGAAACTGCTTGACTTCATGTTCTGTCTCTTGCAGCCTAGATGTTTCTATTCTCAGAAAATCTTTGCTGAGTCTTGAGGAGAAACTGATGGTTTTGTTTTTATTTGTGAAAACCATCATAGTTATGGTGACCGCCATGGAGACATAAGCAAGGCTGCCTTCTGTGTTGCATTTGCTGTGAGCCCTGGAGATCTCGGGTCCTAATCATTCCATCACTACAGGTTTCCCTTTAGAGCCTGAGGTTCAGGAGATACTCCCACATCCAATTATTAACCATTGCTAGCTGCTGCCAGCCTGCTGAGCCACCTCACTGAGGAACCAGGGAGCCCTAAGCACACATGTGACCAGTTCCAGCTGCAGGCCAGCCTACAATCCCTCTAAGAACCTCCACAGCTCTCAGCTGAACAGAAGTTGTTGGGCTGAGGGAGGTCTCTGCTCCATCACCCAGTCTACAGACTACAGGCATAAGGGAATTGGACTCAGTCCCAATGATTTCCAGGTCACTGAAGTTCTTGCTGGTAGCTGGTTTTGCTGAGGCCAAGTCTTGGGAAGATGCATTTCTGATCAGTGAATGCTGGGACGTAGACCAGAGCTACTCCAAGAAAGGTCTGATGAATTCACGTTGTGGTTTGCATGAGAAATGTCCCTCATGGGCTCATATATTTGAAAACCTGGTCCAGTTAGCGGTACTGTTTATGGAGGTTGTAGAAAATTTAGGAGGTGGAGGAAGTGGTGCTGTGGGATGTTCTGTATACTCTGAATGTGTTGCTCTGATTGGTTAATAAATAAAACTGCTGATTAGCCAGTAGCCAGGCAGGAAATATAGGCAGGACAAAGAGAGAGGGGAAGGCTGGGAAGTGGAAGGCTGAGGAGACGCTGCCAGCCGCTGCCACCATGAGAAGCAAGATATAAGGTACCAGTAAGCCACAAGCCACGTGGCAACTTATAGATTAATAGAAACGAATTAATTTAAGATGTAAGAACTACATAGCAAGAAGCCTGAGCTATTAGGCCTAACAGTTGAAATAATATAAGTGTCTGTGTGTTTATGTAGGTCTGAGTGGATGCAGGTCTGAGTGGGACTGGAGATAAGTCCAGCTACAAAGTGGGTCACTTGGGGGTGGGACTTGGGACTTGGTAGCCAGCCCCACTTCCTGTTCATTCTCTTTACTTTTTGAGTGTGGATGCAATGTGACCAGCCAGCTGCCTGCTCTTTCCACCAAGCCTTCCCTACCTGCTGCTGTCTCTCCCACCATGATGGATTGTGTCCTCTGGAACTGTGAGTGAAATAGAAGCTTTCCCTCCTATGGAGCTTTTGTCGGTATTTTATGGCAGCCACAGAAAAATAACTAAGATTAAATCCAGTTGATGCTACATGAGGTAGCTGAGCATTAGCAACATAAATTCATGAGTTAGTGGGGAGAATGGGGATAGGCCAGGAAGGGAGGAGGGATGCTGGCAAACTCTAGTGTAGCTCGAATTCTAATTGGTCTTAGTAATAAAAATCCAGAGCCAGATACAGGGGCAAATGCTGAGAGATCAGAGAAGTAAAGGAGCCAGCCACTGGAGAGACTTCTTACTTCTACCGAATCCTCAGGAGTCGCTTGCCTTATATTACTGTCTCCACCTCCCTAGTGCTGAGATTAAAGGTGTGAGCTTCCGCCGCCTGGCTCTGTTTCTCTTTTAGACTGGACCAATCTCATGTAGCCCAGGCTGGCCTTGAACTCCTGATCTTCCTGCTTCTTCCTCCCAAGTGCTGGGATTAAAGGTGTGTGCCACCACAGCCTGGCCTCTGTGGTTAACTAGTGACTAGCTCTGCCCTCTGATCTCCAGGCAAGCACAAACAATCACCACACTCTAGAGCAGTGCTAGCCTTGAGACAGGACAGGGGGGGCTGTGATCCTGGGTTCCACGTGTCAGGTTCCCACTGCACCTGTGGTACCTGTTTCCTCGTGGGTGAAAGTCAAATGGCCCTACAGGCTCATGTCATAAACTCTGGGTCCCCTTCCTGGGGCATTATTTTGGAGGGGGTGGAGCCTAACTAAGAAGTAGGTCACCAGAGGTGGTCCCCTGAAAGTTACAGCCACACCTTGGTTCAGGTGTAACCTCTGCTTCCTGCTTCCCAGCCTGTTGAGAGCCGCTGTCATGGGCTCCTTGCCGTGAATTCAGCCGTGTTTCCAGTATGACAGATGGAAACCCTGAGCCAAAGCTCAAGCTTTTTCACTTGTTGGGTGTTTGGTCACATTGACGCTGGGGTCACTAATGCAGCCACACCTGTAGATGACCCATCTTATTAAATAAGAAACACAGAGCCACATGCAGAGTTAAAAGCCCAAGAGGTCAGAGCAGTAGCTAAGAGGTGAGACTAAAACCGCCTTCTTACCACCCGCTGCCGCTGCCATCCTTCCCCTGAGAAAGAGACCTACTTCCTGTGTGTCTATCTTTTTATTGACTTTCTGTTCTGCCTTCTCATTGGTTGTAAACCCAACCGCATAACCTCATCACTGCCTGTCTATACAGACCTCCAGATCTCTATGGTTGGTATTAAGATTAAAGGCGTGTGTCACCAAGCTGGCTGTGTCCTTGGAAACACAGACTCTGCCTGCCATGTGATCGGATTAAAGTCGTGCGCCACCACCGCCCCGCTTCTGCTATGGCTTGCTATTAGCTCTAACCCCGAGGCAACTTTATTTATTAACATACAAATAAAATCACACTTCAGCACAAATAAAATATCACCATACACACCAGCTGAAGGGGACAGCACACATGGAGCGCTGCCTGTGCCCAGCACACATCCAACACTGCCATCTTCATTGTCGCTGCAGTGCCTATCAACACCATGATGTGACCGTCCACAGCCACAGGTGCTCTCCCTACCCATGCTCCCTGCGGTCCTCCATTGCTGGCCTGGTTCCCTTTAAGCCTAGTTTTAGGGGGCCTTTCAGCTATTTTCATAGTTTGTCTACTATGCTACGATAAGACTGCTTGTGACTTTAAATGATGCAAACTTGAAACTACATGCTATTTGAAAATAACCAGACTTTAATAATAGTCATGTGGCTACCACCATGTTCTAACCACAACCATGTAGTCTGCAGTGGTGGGCAGCAAACCTGCTTCCCTTCGCTGGGTTTCTGTGGTGGCAAACATTTTAATCCTGGTGTCCTCTAGCTTTGGGAGCGCGGTCTTTCCAGGGTGTTTTCGCTGCCTGTGTTATCACAGCTACTCAGTGCTACATCTGTTCCTAGGGAGACAACACAGTCCCCCAACTTTTTCTGGGCATTTATTTTGATCAAGGTGCTGCACTATTTCCTGGAGCTAGAATGAGAATGGGCCCACTTCCTTGAAAAACTAACGTGTGAAGGGCAAGAGCAACCCCTGAATAGATGTCCTGTCATGAGAGGAAGGTTGGCAGGAAGCCCACAGCTGGGTGGGCAGCGAAGCCCAGCCGGACTTTAAGGCTCCAGGTCCATGTCACATGAGGTGCCTAGAGTAGTGGTGTCAACGGGAAGAGTAATATGAAGTGGCCGCAGAGAAACTGGCACTGTGCAGAGGCCCAGGCCATGGACAGTCTCTACTCAAGGGCCCTTTCTGTGTCCACTCTACAGAAAGAGACCCAGAGGCTGTCCAGAAAGAGATGAGAAAAGAATTCAAGACAGTTCTGCCGGGGGGGGGTGGGGTGGACAGACACCCCAAATTTCCTATTCTTACATTCAATGCCAATTAGTTTACCTCTGGTCTGATCTCCAAAATTTATATAGGGATCACCCACAGCCCAACTGTAGACACCAGCTGCGTCAGCTAAACTTTGACCGTCTACCTGGAAGTAGCGTTGCATCCATAGATTGATGGCTAACTCCCCAAAGCTGCTTCCTCTTCACAGGTAGTACGTTGATACCTAGTCTTATAACCTGGCTGTAACTCAGGGGCTCTCAGAGAAGCCCCAGAACTCAATGATATGATTTCTTTTGTTTATCCATCTGTTAGAAAGGACATTATACAGAAACAGCCAGATGGGAGAGATGCACAGTGCCAGGGATGTAGGATAGGCACAAGGCTTTCATGCTCTACTCAGGGACACCACAATCACAGCTATCTGAAAGCATTTTGAACTTGGTCCTTTGAAATATATCACATAGCCAAATTTGGTTAAATCCCAACCATCAGTGATTAACTCACACCTACCCCTTCCCCAGATATGAGGGGGAATATCTAAAAGGCAGGCTATTCCCAGCAGCTGGTTCAAACCCAAGGCTAGCAAGAAGCCCACTGAGTCCACTTCTATCTTTCAGGAAATTCTAAGAAAGTGAAGGGCTTGGCAGAGATTAGACCCAGAGATTCTCCCAGCTTCCTATCTACAACGACACCAAGAAACTGTGTCAGAAGCCAGCGGATGGAAGCTAGCAGATGCATTTCTTCTCATGTCTCTGGAGAAGCAGGGGTATGGTGCTGCAGATAGTGGTGTCTTATTCAGAACTGCAAATTTCTCAAACCTCTATGGCCCAACAGAAGGCTCATCTGGCTTTGAGCCCTTTTCTAGCTTTGCTCTGAGTTCATGATCAAGCGTACTTTGTCCCTGATCAATCAAAGCTCCCCCAGGGTCCAATATTGGGCCTTTTGGTTCTTAGGTTTATGGTCTCAGACTGTCTTAAGTTATTGACCAACACCAGGCACTGTCCCCAGGCTCTAGCTGCCCTCTCCTGCTTGACATTGTTCCTATCTGTCCTTGGGCTCTGAAGGACCCTGACCCACTATACACAGCAAGCCCTTGAGCCACCACTGGAAAAGTTAAATGTGGGGCTGTTGAGCTGGCTCAATGTGTGAACTGTCCGCTTTGAAAGTGGGAGGACTTGAGTTCAGATCCTCATCACTCATGTAACAAGTGGCACACACAGGTGATGACAGAAGGATTACCAAAGCTCTTTGGCCAGCTAATCTACCCAGCTGCTGAGCTCTCGGTTCAGTGAGACACTCTGTCTAAAACAAATAAATAAATAAAATATGGAGAGCGATTAAGGAAGACATCTGATAAAAAGACATCTGATGTAGATGTCTGTCATCCAAATACAGGGGTTCACGTGTGAATACACACTTGTAAGGCATGCATATACACAAACACACACATATTCACACATGTACAAACTACACACACATACACACAGTATACATATACAAAGATGCAACACACACATTAGAAATAAAATGCAAAAAAAGAAGTGATCATAAAACTAAAAAAGTAAAATAGAACCTCGCTGGGCAGTGATGGCGCACACCTTTAATCCCAGCACTCAAGAGGCAGAGTCAGCCAGATCTCAGAGTTCAAGGCCAGCCTGGTCTACAGAGCTAGTTCCAGGACAGCCAGGACTACACAGAGAAACCCTGTATCAAGAAACAAATAAAACAGGGGCTGGAGAGGCAGTCCAGTGGTTAAGGGCACTGGCTGCTCTTGCAGAGGACTGGAGTTTGGCTCCCAGCACTGACATGGTGGCTCACAACCCTCCGTACCTCCAGTCCCAGGGGATCCAATGCCATCTTCTGGCCTCTATGGATACTACATGCATGTCACGTACAAACATAATATTCAGACAAAACACAGATACACACAAAATTATAAATGAACTTAAAAAAATAAATAGTTAAAATATAACGGGCAACACATGCCATGTATTCTGTCCACTGACTTTTTCTCTTCCTGGTCTGTAGGATAAGTAGTAAGACCCTCAATGATTATAAATTATATTATTTCCTCATCTTAAAAAAAAACACTATATGCATGTTTACAGCCTCCCTGTTTGGCAGGTGCAGAGAACTTTTGCAAGGTTTTGAAGAATTGTTATACTGCGGTCTGCACAGAGTTCAGGTCTTTCCCCTGGATTCCATGAGCTGGAATCCATGAGCTCAAGGACATTGCTTGCCACTTGCATTCTTGTGGTCATCCCAAGTGAAAATGTTGTCAGAGATCTTAGTAGGTGTTGCTGGGCAAAACCAGGCAAGTCGGTTCTAACCCAAGAGTTCTGTGAGCCACCAGCAGGTTCCAGTGGCTCCAGGTTATGTACAATACCTAGGTGACTTCACTCAGAGTCTTTGTGTCCCTACAGGAAGCAGGAACTACTGGGGCCAACTGTGCAAGCCCTCGAGGGAGCTGAGTCAACACTTCATCCAGACCAGCAGCGCAAAACCACTTCCCACTGGGTTTAGAGGTTTTACAGTTTCCTTCAAGTATTTATGAATTACTTTACTTGCTGCTCAAGTTAAAAAAAATACCTGAAGTAGCCACTTAAAAGGTTTGTCTTCTTTCATGTTTTTGTTTTGTTTTGTTTTTTATTTTTCCGAGACAGGGTTTCTCTGTGTAGCTTTGTGCCTTTCCTGGAACTCACTTTGATAGACCAGGCTGGCCTCGAACTCACAGAGATCTGCCTGGCTCTGCCTCCCGAGTGCTGGGATTACAGGCGTGTGCCACCACCGCCCGGCTTCTTTCATGGTTTCATGGTATGAGAGAAGACAATCTACCTGTTAGGAAGGACAGCATGGTGGAATTCCCCAGGCTCCGGGCTGTAGCAAGGAGAGTGGAAGGCCACTTGCTAGCACTTGAGTGGATCAAGAAAACAGAGCTCAGGCAGAACTGTAGCTGGACTCTAAACCAAGACCCACCCCAGTGACTCACCTCATCAACCAGGTCCCCTCCTAAAGGTTCCAGAACTTCCCCAAACAGCACACCCACCTGAAGACCAAGTGTTGGGAGACATGAGCCTGTGAGGGACATTTCACATTCAAACACTACATCAAGTCTCTCTGACATAAAAATAGGACAGTGCCATTTTCAGGAACACTGGTGGAGACTAAGACAAGAAAAGACAGGGGGGCATTGGCAGGGAAGGGAATTGGTGGAGGCCCGACCGACTGCCTTCCCCAGGCCCTGTGCGGAGTTTGGCCTGGCACTGGGGTACCTGCAAGAGAAACTGGCCCCATCGTACCTTCCTGGCCAGGTCTAGGGGCTCAAGGTGACACTTTGAGTTGACAGGTGTGTTCTCCTTAGGCACACAATGATGTGCAGTGGTGAGCTGTGAGGAGCTGTGGGGTGTCTTGACTGGTTGACAATTGAGTCTCCGCTCCACTAGAGGGACACAGAGAGGTTGTTTGCCAAGAAGAGTCAGGTGACCCAGAGCAAGAAGACCTCGGAGCGGAGCGGGTCCTTCCAGCCTCACGGACCTGCTTCCACCTCCTTCTAGCTCTCCAGGAAGCCCCACGGCATCCTCGTAATTTACCTTCTGCCTTACGTGCCGTCTTTCTCGATCCTTATGACTTAAGGACGTTCTGCTTCTGTCTTAGTCTACCTAAACTTTATTTCAGAAAAACTAGACAAATAGTCCCTAACAGATCATGATCTCACATACACACACACACACACACACACACACACACACACACACACACACACAAAAAAAAAACAAAAACAAAAAAACAAAAAACAAAACAAAACAAAACAAAAAAAACCCTTGCATGTATGAGTGCTTTGCTGCCATGTATGTCCATGTACCATATGTGTGCCTGACACCTGTAGATCTCAGAAGAGGGACATTTGATCCCCTGGCATAGGAATTCCAGCAGTTGCAAGCCATCATGTGGGTGCTGGGAAAGCAAACCCACATCTTTTGGAAGAGCAGCCCATACCCTTAACTGCTGAACCATCTCTTCAACCCCCTAAATGACATAGTTTTTTACTTTATTTTATTATGGTGTGAGAATAACACATAGTAGAACCATGTCTGTGTGTGTGTATGTGCTCTCCAGAATATATTTGTTTGTTTTTTTCTTTTAAATGAACTCTTTTACTGACTTTGCTAATTCAGCTAGGCTAACTGGCAAATGAACCCCAGAGATCCACCTATCTCTGCCTCCGCAGTGCTGGGACAGCAATCATGTACCAACCATGCCTACCTTTTTCATATGGATGGATTCTAGGCATAGAATTCAGGCAGCCAGCACTGTACCAACTGTCATCTCCTCAGCCCCCCATGCTTTGAATTTTTCCATCTGAGTCTTTCCCTGGGTTCAGGCTGGGTAGTCTGTCCCACCCTCGCTATGTTGGGTAGTGGCTACTTCCTGTCTTCTATTAGATCAGAAGGGGCAATCGATGGCAGATGACCACCATCCATGCATTGTTGAACTAGGACACTGGACATATTGCTGTCAATGAATTTTCCACTTGTGATACTTGCACAGTGTATGAGGGGCTTACCAGGACCTGACCTCATTGTAAGTCCACGCATATCTGTATCTGTCCACTTGATTGGCGTAAACCAGACACAATAATCTGTGCAGACTTTAAATGGCCCTTTGGTGAGAACTTTTGAGGTTACAACAACTAGGTCAGGCTTAGCTGATTCTATTACTACAAAGAATTTATCACAGTAGGGCATTCCAAAACAAGATTCCCTTCTCCCCAGAGAACTTGAATGCAGAGACCTAGCACTTAGGAAATGGTAATTATAAAAGAAAACACACTTGTGGGTGATGCTATCCCTGCCATGTACAAGAAAACAACAAAACCAGCCCCCACCCCCACCTCTTGCAAATGACGGAGTCAAAGCTTTGACTACACACAATGAACTATAGTGTGATGGGTTTTCTGCAAGGATCTGCTTTCAGTTTGTAGCCTAGACAGAGGCTGAGGCTTGCAGAGTGGTTCACCAGGGAAAGGGTGGTATCAGGTTGTGGGCCAGTGCAGAGATGGGATTGCCCAGTGGACTGGGAGTTCTAACACCCTCCCAGGAACTCTTTATGATTGTTTATTCAAATTTCTATGCATTCATATTTTAATAATACCAAACGAACAGGCAAGAATACAAGCATGCAAGCTGTGTTTTAATTTGTTGTTGGTCCAGGCACCAAAGAAGAAACCCAGGGGTTCCCACCTGCTAGGGAGTGTTCTACCTTTGAGCTATAACTTCAGCCCTAATTATTATCTCTGCCATTGTTATTGCTATTTAATTTCCTAGAATGGCCTGCTTTATTTTAAAACATCACCAGAAGCAGAGTGTGTAATTGCAGCTGCTGTCTTCCTCGCTGGATCTTCCTAGGACCGTAACCTGGGGAGGGTGGCAGCTGAGACGGAACTGTGGGTCCTCTTAGGGAGGCAGGAACAGCTTTCTGATGAATTCTGGGCAACACTGACCTATCTCAGACAGACTTTGGACATCACAGACAAACACCCTGCAGTCCACACTGGAGTCCCTGTCCCGTGGGAGCAGCATTTCAGGATGTGTTGGATACAGGTTTGGGGAACTCATGAGGAACAGTCTTCTGTATTCAGCGGAACTTGCAGGTGCCCGAAAACACACTCTCTGTAGGTAGGGGAAGCACACCACCCCTTTCCTGTCTCTTAACTGGAGGCAACGGAGGAAGATACATAAAGGAAGGACAAGGAAAGGCCAAGAACAAAAATCACAAAAAGAGACAAGGACTCGGGAAAACAATGAGACAAAGACGGTCCCCGAGTGTCCTCCTCAGAATCCCCAGAGCAGTCTGCTGGCTTCCCTCCTTCCCTCCTTCCCCTCCTCCCTCTGTCCCTCTCTCTTCCACCCTTCTCTCCATCTCCAAAGCCTCAGGAAGAGCTGGCAATGTGTCTTCTTGAGGAATTATGATGTAGTTTTGGGCTCTTGAAACTATCGGTGTCTCAGAAGCTTGGAGAATTTATCATCTATTTTCCAAACAGCAAAAAAAAATTAGATCACTCCGGACAACTAATACCATGCTTTCAGAAGTCCCAAGTAGATGATAAGATACTATTTGTACAGTGGACCCTAAATATGTGACAGCTCAGAAGCTCCTGGACACAAGCCCAGAAAGACCATGATTAAAGCTTTAGACATGGCGGGTGTAGAGAGGAACTTTTAGAATCCTCTTTAAAATATGCTTTTCATTTTGTAAATCGCTATGCTGACCAACTCTGCGATTATTCTTTGACAGCATAATTATGCTTTAATTATATAGCAATTACACGTTCAATTATAATTAAGGATCAATCCAGGAGGCGATGTGCTACCACTCGCGTGAAATGCTAAGACTGTGGTTCCCACGGGTCCAACTTGTTTTTCCTCTGCCACTGGAACCCTTAAACTGCACTCAAGTACCTCCAGAGATAGCAGGACTCCCTCCAAGACATTCAGATGTGCAAATGCCCTCAAAGAAATAGGCCTTGTCTGTCAAGAACCTAGCTAGAGGCTATTTCACAAAATGTTCCAAAGACAATTTGAGGAAAATATCCTGTTAGGCAATCAGCTCCCTTCAGACAATGCAGTCTTCAGAGAAAGAAGGAAGCCTTCTGTAGGGGGCTGGGCTGGGGGCTGGGTGCGTGAGTCTTGTTCAAATTCTCTTGGGATGGCCCCATAGAGAAATGCTTCTTTTTCTTTCTGCTCCAAATGTTAAGTGATTCTGACGGGCACTAGTCCGGCACTAGTGGGCAATGATCCTTCACCCCAGGAGGACCGTTTCTTGTCTCCCCATTTGATACTGAGTGTTCCCTTCACTTCCAAGGCTTCCAAGATAGAGCAGGCTTTGCACCCCTTACAGAAGCACTCGCTCACAAAAATACACATACCTTTCACACCTATTATAATTTTTAATCTCCGTGGGGACACCCACCACGGCTAACACACTGCTGTAGCAAATGGACAAATTAGAAGTTAGAGAGCTGGAGTCTGTCTAGAAAATGGCCCTGGTTAGTCTTACAGGTTAGCTACCTAGTATTCAACATTTTTATTAGCAGGAAGATAGTCAGCTATTTCTGCACTGAAAACAGGGCCAAACTCAACTCCAGGGTGATGCAACAATGGGAAAGAGCTAGCTGCGTGGGGTGTGTGTGTGGGGGGGGGTGAGGGTGACCTCTTTGGGGTGAGATTAGCAGGCCCAGAGAGAACCCAGAGGAGGGACCTTCAATGTGGTGGCAGAAAATGCTAACAAAGCAGGCGTCTAGGGAAGAGAGCATTGGCCAAGTCTGTGGTTTAGATGTTCCTACTGTGGCAGTTGGTAAACCACCAACGGGTCAGGCTGTATACACAAGAGATAGTTTCTTCCCTGAGAAAGCTTTCCACGACACCCTGTATGATGACCTTTAAGGCCAGAGGTAGAAATGTTCTTTAGCTTTCTTAGGGAGGTAGGTGTGTGTCGTTTTGTTTGAGTGTTTCCAAGAACCTAAAATAATTCTTGCACTTTAGGAATCTTCCAACTCAGGCATCTTAGGATGGGACAAAACCCATGTTCCAGATTTCTCTTTCCCAGAATCCCTGTGAAAATACAGCCAGGTTCTACCAATCTGAGATGGCCTCCCCTGTGTTCAGCATAGGAAGCACATCTCATGGGGAGGGGAGGTTGACTACTGCAGGGCTGGTGCTCGGCTCTCACTTTAGTAGCAGGAGCAGGCCAGGACTTAGGCAGCTACTATCGTGGCAAAGTCTAGTCAGGAAGGGGCATGGTCTTCTTCCTTACTCTATGGACTGGCTGTCACACCAGTTGGCTTTGTGGTTCCTTGGGTCCCTGCCTCAGCTCCAGTCTTGGCTTCTTTAGGTCCTTGCTGTGGATATCACTCTGTATAAATAAAATGCTGTTTGGCCAGTGGCCAAGCAGGAAGTATAGGCGGGACAAGAGAGAAGAGAATTGTGGGAAGCGGAAGGCTGGGTGGAGACGCTGCCAGCCACCGCCATGACAAGCAACATGTAAAGACACCGGTAAGCCACAAGCCACATGGCAAAGTATAGATTAATAGAAATGGGTTAATTTAAGATAGAAGAAGTAGATAACAAGAAGCCTGCCACGGCCATACAGTTTGAAAACAATGTAAGTTTCTGTGTGTTTACTTGGTTGGGTCTGAGCGTCTATGGGCCTGGCGGGTGAGAGAGATTTGTCCTGACTGTGGGCCAGTCAAGAAAACTCTAACTACAGGTCCTGGCTGGATACTCCTCCCAGTCCTGGCTACAGCTATTGAATTATCTAGAATGGCCTAAGCGCTCTGGTCCCTCAGGTGTGGCCCACAAGAGGCAAGCAGAGCTTTGCCAAGGCAGGGCAATTTGAATGCGGTTTGCATGATATTTGCATGCAAGGTCAAGTCAGAGAAGTAAGAGCCTGGGAAGTTCCCGAGGTGACTGCCAGGCTAGGGCTGAAGATGGCTTTAGCATGTTTAATGCTATTGCATGGCTTTCTAAGCCTATGTGTGTGGACATTCTCATCCTAACAAAATCTGCATTTCACAAAGGCTGTCGATAAAGTTGGTTTTTTTTTTTTCTTATCAAAAAATAAGTATGTGCAAATGTTTGTTTTCCAGCAGTCAGAAGATACAAAGTTCACACTAACTCCTCAGAGACAGTACAAAAGTCTGGCAGTTCACGGCCTGTGTTAGAGGTATGCTTCAGCACACCCAGCAGCTGGGTCGTGTACAGGCAGCTCTTCCTTTGAAGTGATTGGACCTTCACAGTCTGCATGGCTTCATCCAAGAGCTCCCCCTGCTCATCCTGAGGTGGCTTCTGGGTTGTAGGCACTGGGCTGATGGAGTATGGCACCAGACAGTCTATCCAGTGTGTGAACGTGGGCTGGGCAGTATGAGTTGAGTATGTCTCAATGGTCAGTAGACAACAGGAAGGAAAGATGGTATCTAAGGGGTCTGCTGTGGAGAAAAGCCTGGAGGAGTTGACACAAGAGAAGCAGGTTCCAGAAGAGAGCGACAGACAGACTGCCCTTAGGTTGAGAAAGCCTTCCAGCCAGGGGGCAGGGGCATGAACAGAGGGAAGGACATTGGAAGAGGTACATTAGCATACCACAGGCAGCATGTGAGGTGAAGGGGACGAGAGCGCCCTCCCTTCAAATCCCAAGAGGAGCTACATTATGAGAGAGCTATGTTAGGGTGTGGGCTGAAGGAAAGCCATCAAATTCTTGAGACAAAGTGGGTTTCTGATTCACAGATTTCCAGAAGAGTGATGGGGTGTTCCACATAAAATGACTTACCCTGGTCTATCCTACATGCCAATGGCCATGAGGTGGGTATTAGGTAGGACCATAAAACTTATCTTGAAGGGAGTTGGGGGATGGGCTTGTCTCCCAACTCTTAGGCCCACCAGCCTCAGCAGGGCATTGTTCTAAGGAACAGGTTGAGGGTGGGGGTCTGATTCCTCCTGGTCCCTTAAAGTTATAGCAGAGGAAGGTCCTCTATCTATCAGGGTGTCTGGATGTAGGTTAAGAGCTCCTTGTTCTTGCCGGCCACAAGAATATATTATCGATTCAGCTGCGTATTAAAGCTATACTTTGACCGGCCAAGGGTCTGTCAAATGAGAAGCCATTTATCATGGAATATTTGATGTTATACAGTCTTAATATTTCAGCTGTCTTCTGCTATGAAATTCTTGCATGCCCAAATACTCCTAGACCATATTGGCAAATGGCTAAGCTTCTCAGATGCGGATCCACTAGATAGCTAACACCCCTACAAGGCCTAGGAGACAAGGCTACAGATGCATAGCTTTGTTTCTTTTGCAAATGAAGCTCATACCACCCCTTGCCTTCAAGCCTAGTGGCACTCCAGAGCAATTGACTGAGGACAATTTTTGCATAACCAGGTGCAGTAAGGACTGGAGTGGAATTCTACAAGAGACCCAGAACTGCATGGCCAGACAGAGGAGAGGAAGACAGAGATTCTGCAGATTTCTTGTAGAGTTTATCAGGGCCAGGGGTAAGGAGCCAGGAAGAATAGATGGAAGACGAAGGAACAGAGGATGAAGATCAGGTCAAAAGCATAGAAGCTTACTAAAACTATGACAGGAAAACTGGGCAGAGAGGAGCTGAATGTGAGGACAAGGCTGAAGCTGCACAGATAGAATTTTGTCATAAAAGAATAAAGTAAACGGACAAAAGAGCATGGTGTACGTAGATTCTTTTCCCTCAGATACCCCATGCTGTATGTAGCGTCTTTTCCAGAACTCTGGGAGGAATTTTCTCAGGGCTGGAACTTGGGAAAATTCCATTATCCTTACCTTGTGCATGACCAGGTCTGAGTAGCTAACTGCAGTCAGAAGGGCTGTTTGTCCCACAGTCCACCCTCCCCCTGGGAAGGGAGTTGTGTTCACTGAGCTCCATTATAGGTGCAGATCTGAGAAAAATGTTGAGGCTCCCATGGGCTAGGACTGAACCTTGAACCTCCTTAGCTAGCCAGTATAAGCCAGTTAGCCTGTGTCAACAGACAAGAGCAGGGCTGGGTCAGGCTCTCTGGGTCTGGTCCTGTGGTCTATCATGGGAAAGAGAGATGAGTTTATAACAGGGATTTCTTTTACATTTATTTTTATAAAATGCAATTAGGCTCCCCGCCCCATCACCGGGAATGTTCACAGCTTTGGTCGAATCCCACTTCCAGGAACCTACCTGGGGACCTCAAACAAAGCTGCCGTCAAAGCTTGAACTTCAAGGCTGCTTACTTCAGCTGTACTTACAAAACACTTTATAAAAGCCGAGATTGGAAATGAGCTGTGCAATTTAAAGACTGGAGGTGAGGGGCCAGCAAGAAGCGTCCCAGGTAAGGCACTCATCATCAAGCATGACGGGCAGTCTGAGTTGGTCCTTGGGATTTATAGGGAGAAGGAGAGAACTGACTCCTGCAAGTTGTCCTCTGATGTATACCCACATGAATGAATAAACCTAAGTAAGTGTTTTAAAGAACTGTGAGGATTGAGAAACTACAATTCAGGGTTTCTATGACATTAGAAACTACTCATGACATTCCGTCAGGGAAGCAGTCCCCAACTCTAGCAGGAGCTCCCTAGGAACCCATATGCCACTCTGACAAGGAAAGTAACTGGGCTGACTACAGATTTTCACCTACCCTGCCTCCAAATCCAAGCTCTGCAACCCCACCATCTCATCCCTCCACGTCTCACCCCTAGTTCTGCAGGACACCCTGGGCTGACACCTCCCCTCCATGCTGTCCCATCTCCAGGGTGTCACACAGATCTTCCCCTCCAAACTTCCTCCCCCACCCATTGCTTCCCCAATCCCCAGCACTCCCTTGGAACCCACAGGCCACTCTGACTAGGGAAGCAAGTAGGCTGACTATAGATCTTCACTTCTCCCTCAAATACCCCCAAGTCCAATCCCCCAGTCTCATCCCCAGCTCTGTAGCAGACTTTGGCTGTGATCCCTCCTCACTCTCTGCCCTCATTCCCAGGAACTGAGCAGTTCCTAGTGGACCATACTACTTTCTTCCCTTCTTCAACATCCTCAGACCTCCTCTCCCAGTCCATCTCCATTCCTAAGTATCAGTTGCCTAAACCCAGAAACACATTTTATCTGGAACCTCCAATGGCTACACCTATCAGATCCCAGAACATTTTCCTACCAGGCAACACGCAACCACCATACTCTCCTAAGAACCAGAGAAATCAACAGACACAAAGGAAGAAATCATCCTCCCAACAAAGACAAGACCAGGTATCAGCACCTAAAATTACAATCTTCCCAAATCCAGATGCATTGAGGAATATTATTTTAAGGTATGTTACTTCTGTTGAGGTTGCATTTGTTTAACTCTGTGTATTACTGTGCCTGTCTAGAACATCTGGTGGTTTAATAAAGAGCTGAATGACCAATAGCAAGGCAGGAGAGATGATAGGCAAGGCTGGCAGGCAGAGAGAATAAATGGAAGGAGAGATCTAGAAGAGGGGAGATCTAGGAGCAAGAGAAGGAAAAGGACATCAGAGACCAGCCACCCCAGCCACCCAGCCAGCCACAGAGTAAGAATGAAAGTAAGAATACAGGAGTAAGAAAAGGAGAAAGCTCAGAGGCAAAAGGCAGACAAGTTAATTTAAAGTTAAGAAAAGACGGCAAGAAACAAGCCAAGCTAAGGTGAAACACTTATAAGTAAGAAAAAGCCTCTATGCGTGATTTATTTGGGAGCTGGTGGGAGGCTTTATTTTTTCAATAAAGAAAACCCAAATTCAGGGAAATCTGGAAATGAAAAATGCAAGAACTTGAACAGGAACCACAGAGGCAAGCTTTACCAACAGAATACAAAAAGTGGAAGAGAGAATTTCAGGCATTGAAGGTATGATAAAAGAAATGGATACCTCCATCTAAAAAAATGTTAAATCTAAAAATCTCCTAGTCCCAAATATCCAAAAAATCTGGGACACTATAAAAAGACCAAATCTAAGAATAACAGAAATAGAGGAAGGAGAAGAAACCCAGGTCAAAGGCCCAGGAAATATTTTCAACAAAATCATAAAAGAAAATTTCCCTAACCTAAAGAAGGAAATACAAAACCCAAAATAGACTGGACCAGAAAAAAAGTTCTCTTGGCACATAATAATTAAAACACTAAACATTCAGAACAAAGAAAGCCTATTAAGAGCTACCAAAGTGAAAAGACCAAGAAATGTATGAAGGCAGACCTATTAAAATAATGCCTGGCTTTTTAATGGAGACCCTAAAAGCCAGGAGAGCTTGGAGAAATGCACCACAGGCGCTAAGAGACCACAGATGACAGCCTAGACTACTACACCCAGGAAAATGTTCAATCATAATAGCTGGAGAAAATAAGACACTCCATAATAAAAAACAAATTTAAACAATGTCTATTTACAAACATGCTAGGAGGAAAACTCCAAGATGTTACCTACACCCAAGAAAATACAATAAATAAGCTCCACTCAGCAAATTAGAAGAAAAGAAACACACACGCACCTCTACCGCCACCACAACCACCACCAATCAACTAACAGGAGTCAATAAACACTGCTCATTTATATCTCTCAATTCCCCAATAAAAAGATACAAACTAACAGCATGGATGTGAAGACAGGATCCATCCTTCTGCTACATCCAAGAAACACACCTTAACATCAAGGATAGACATCACTCAGAGTAAAAGGATGGAAAAGCTATTACAAGCAAATGGACTAAGAAGCAAGCTTGTATAACTACTTCAATTTCTGAAAAAATAAACTTCAAACCAAAACTAAGCAGAAGAGATAGGGAAGGACACTACATACTCATTAAAAGAAGAATCCACCAAGAGAATATTATAATTCTTAAAATCTATGTCCTAAATACAAGGGCATCCATGTTCATAAAAGAAACACTACTACTACTTAAATCACATACACACTACTTAAATGACCCTTACACACTGATAGTGGTAGACTTCAATACTCCACTGTCATCTATAGACAAGTCATCCAGACAAAAACTAAGTACAGAAATACTGGAGCTAACAGAGATTATAAATCACATGGACCTGACCTAACAAGATTTACAGAACATTTCACCCCAAAACAAAAGAATATAACTTCTTCTCTGTACCTCATGGAACTTTCTCCAAAATTGACCACATACTCACACACAAAGCAAGTCTCAATAGATACAAGAGAATTGGAATAAAACCCTCCATCCTAAATGACTATCATGGATATCAGCAACAACAGAAATAACAGAAAGCTTACTAATGGAGACTTAGCAACTCACTACTGAATGAAAAGCGGGTCAAGACAGAAATTAAAAAATTAAAGATTTTCTAGAATTGAATACAAATGAATACATAACATACCTAAATTTATGAGACATAATGAAGGCTGTTCTAAGAGGCAAGTTCATACATACTAGTAGCTTAATAACACACCTAAAAGTTTTAGAACAAAAAGGAGAAATCACATCCAAAAAATTAGATGGCAAGAAATAATCAAATTCAGGGCTGAAATCAATAAAATAGAAGCAAAACAAAGCAAACCAATACAAATACTCAATGAAACAATGTGTTAGTTCTTTAAGAAAATGAGTAAGATTGACACACCTTTATTCAAATTAACTAAAAGTCAGAGAGAGATTATCCAAATTAACAAAATTAGAAATGAAAGGGGATATAACAACAGACATTGAGGAAATCTAAGAATTATAAGGACATGCTTTAAAAACCTGTACTCCACCAAATAGGAAAATCTAAAAAAAGGAATAATTTTCTTAATATATACCACTTATCAAAAGTTAAATCAAGGTCAGATAAGCAATTGAAACAGACCTATAACCCCTAATGAAATAGAAACAATAATTAAAACTTTCCCAAACAAACCCCAGGGCCAGATGTTTTTAGCATAGAATTCTATCAGACTTTCAAAGAAGAGTTAATGCTAATTCTCCTCAAATTATTCCCTCAAATAGAGACAGAAGGAACATTGTCTAATTTGTTTTACAAGCCCACAGTTAGCTGATATCTAAACCAAACCCAAGACTCAACAAAGAAAGAGAATTACAGAGCAATTTTTCTTACAAACATAGATTCAAAAACTCTCAATAAAATATTTGCAAACTAAATCCAAGAACACATCAAAAAGATCATCCACCATGATCAAGTAGGCTTCACTCCAGAGATGAAGAGATGGTTCAATGTATGTAAATCAATAATGTAATCTACCAAATAAGCAAACTGAAAGACAAGAAACACATGATTTAGATGCAGAAAAGGCCTTTGATAAAATCCAACACCCCTTCACAATGAAAGTCCTGGAGAGATTAGGGACATACCTCAACATAATAAAGGCAGTTTACAGCAAGCCCACAGCCAACACCAACTTAAATGAGAGAAACTCAAAGCGATCCCACCAAAATTAGGAACAAGACAGGGTTGTCCCTCTTGTCCATATCTATTCAATAGTGTACTTGACATCTCAGCTAGAGCAACAGAACAACCAAAGGAGATCACAGGGATGCAAACTGCAAAGGAAGTAGCCAAAGTATCTTTATGTGCAGATGATAGTGATAGTATACATAAGTGATCCTAAAAGTTCCACCAAGAGACTGCTACAGCTGATGAATACTTTCAGCAAATTAGCTGGATACAAATTAACTAAAAAATAAGTAGCCCTCCTGCAATGACAAAGAGACTGAGAAAGAATGAGGGGAACAACACCTTTCACAGTAGCCTCAAATAATACAAAGTATCTTGGGGGTAACTGTAACCAGGCAAGTGAAAGACTTGTAAGTTAAAAACTTCAAGACATTGATGAAAGAAATTGAAGAGGATATCAGAAGATGGAAAGATCTCCCATGCTCATTAATCAGTAGGATTAATACAATAAAAATGACCATCTTACCAAAAGCAATCTGCAGATTCAATGCAACTCCCACACAAATCCCAACATAATTCTTTGCAGATCTTGAAAAGACAATTTTCAGTTTCATATGAAAACATACAAAAAATCAGGATAGCTAAAACAATCCTGATTAATAAAAGAACTGCAGGAGGTATCACTGTCCCTGATTTCATGTTGTACCACAGAGCTATAGTAATAAAAACAGCATGTATTGGCACAAAAACAGACACATCAATCAATGAAATAGAATTGAAGACCCAGACATAAATCCACACACCTAAGGACACCTGATTTTTTTATAAAGAAGTCAGAAACACACAATGGAAAATAGACAGCATCTTCAACAAATGGTGCTGATTAAACTGGATGGCTGCATGGAAAAGAATACAAATAGATCCATACCTATCATACTGCACAAAAGTCAACTCCAAATAGATCAAAGACCTCAACATGAAACCAGATACACTGAACCTGATATAAGAGAAAGTGGAGAATAGCCTTGAACTCATTGGCATAGGAAAAGACTTCCTAGACACAACACTGATAGCACAGACACTAAGAACAACAATTAATTAATGGGACTTCATGAAAATGAGAAGTTTCTACACAGCAAAGGACACTGTCAATAGGATAAAACGGCAGCTTAAAGAATGGGAAAAGATTTTTATGAACTCTACATCTGATAGAAGGCTAATATCCAAAATATGTAAAGAACTAAAAAAAAAATTAGATATCAAAAAACCAGATAGTCTAATTAAAGAATGGGGTACAGAGCTAAACAGAGAACTCTCAAAAGAGGGGATTCAAGTGACTGAGAAACACTTAAAGAAATGTTCAACATCCTTAGTATCAGGGAAATGTAAATCAAAACTACTTTGAGATTTCATCTTCTACCTGACATAATGGCTAAGATCAATAACACAAGTGACAGCTCATGCTGATAAGGATATGGAGTAAGAGGAACACTTCTCAATTTCTGGTTGGAGTGAAAACTTGTACAGCCTCTATGAAATAGAGATCCTTAGGAAGACAGGAATCAATCTACCTCAAAATTCAGCTATACAGGGCTAGAGAGATGGCTCAGAGGTTAAGAGCCCTAGCTGTTCTTCCAGAGGACCTGAGTTCAATTCCCAGCAACCACATGGTGGCACATAACCATCTGTAATGTGATCTAGTGCCCTCTTTGGGCATGCAGGCAGAACACTGTGTACATAATAAAAATAAATAAATCTTAAAAAAATTCAGCTATACTACTCTTGGACATTTGCCCAATGGATATTTTATCTTACCATGGAGACATTTGCTCAACCATGTTCATTGCAGCTTTATTAATAATAGCCAGAATTGGATATAATCTTGACATTCCTCAACAGATGAATGGATAAAGAAAATGTGGTACATTTATACAATGGTGTAAAAAAATTACATCATAAAATTTGCAGGAAAATCGATAGAACTGGGGAAAAAAATCATCCTGAGTGAGGTATCCCAGACCCAGAAAGACAAATTGTATGTATTCACTACTATGTGGATATTAGCTATTAAGTCAATGATAACCAGTGACAATCCATAGGACCACAGAGGTTAGGTATAAAGTAATAAACTAGAGGGAACAGATAGATCTAGTTAGGAAAAAGGAAAATAGAATAGATAGATATGGATGGATGGGGGCAGCTGAAATGGGATGGTGAGGAGGAGGGAAGGGGTGGTTGTAGGAAGGAGTATGGGAGAGAGACAGCTAAAATTAAGGGCCATTTGAGGAGTAGTATGGAAATCTAATACAGTAGAAACTTCATGTCTATATGTATGATAAATATATATCCAGATACACATAAATTTAGATATATATGTAATCTAAATGAAGTCACCCAAAAACGAGGCAGCAGAATCCCAGCTGGTCATCTTTTGCCACCAAATGAAGCTTCCAGTACTGGGATTGGGCTACATCTAATCAAGTTGTTGGCCAAAGTGGCTCCATGGGAACCCCCAAAGAACCCAGGCTGTTGCCAAGACTATAGTTTGCTCTCCACAAAACAGTCTCTGTTGCTGAAGACAATACCTACATGATTCATTGAACATGGAGATGTTGAGCTGGTGCCTACATACAGCCTTCATCCCTATGTTCCATCATCTTTGGTTCAGGAAGGTACTCTCCACAGTATCAAAAGAGAAACACAAACATCAAGTCAACCACAAACCCTTCATCTACAATGGTGTACTGCCTGCAAGATATGCTAGGGCAATAATGACACAAAGCTTGTGGGAGTGACCAACCAATAACTGATTTGATCTAAGGCTCACTTCACAAAATGGAACCTGCTGTGGATATCGCTCTGTACAAATAAAATTCTGATTGGCCAGTGGCCAGGCAGGAAGTATAGGCGGGACAAGAGAGAAGAGAATTGTGGGAAGTGGAAGGCTGAAGGAGACACTGCCAGCCGCCGCCATGAGAAGCAACATGTAAAGACACTGGTAAGCCATGAGCCATGTGGCAAAGTATAGATTAACAGAAATGGGTTAATTTAAGATAGAAGAAGCAGATAACAAGAAGCCTGCCATGGCCATACAGTTCATAAACAATGTAAGTTTCTGTGTGTTTACTTGGTTGGTTCTGAGCATCTATGGGCCTGGTGGGTGAGAGAGATTTGTCCTGACTGTGGGCCAGGCAGGAAAACTCGAATTACAGGAACCCATACTGGACACTGCTTGAGTGACCAAGAACCTGAGTCTAGGGACTAAGGGTGGTAAACTAACTACTACTGTTCTAAAAAAAAAAAAAAAGAAAAGAAAAGAAACAAAAACAGATATAGCAATAAAATGACTCTTATGACAACATTCTGCTATACTCATAAATCAGTACCATGGTCAGTTATCATCAGCAAAGCTTCCTTTTGTAACACGTGAGAACAAATATAGAAACCCATACATTATGTTCGGAATGAGAGACCTTGGGACATTCAGTACTAAATAGGATGTCTCCATCAAATCCTTCCCTAGCCTCAGAGGCCAGGGAATCCCAAGGAAGAGGAGGAGGAAAGAGTGTCAGAGCCAGAGGGGATGGAGGACACCAAGAAAACAAAGACCCTCTTAATCAACATGAGCAAAGCTCACCTTAGCTCACAGAGACTGAATGAGGCAGCATGTACAGGGCCTATAGGAGTCTGTACCAGGTCCTCTGTACTTCTTCCTTTGCAGTTTGCATCCCTGTGATCTCCTTTGGCTGTTCTATTGCTCTAGCTGAGATGCCAAGTACACTATTGAATAGATATGGACAAGAGGGACAACCCTGTCTTGTTCCTAATTTTGTCTTGTTCCTAAAGTGGGATTGCTTTGAGCTTCTCTCATTTAAGTTGGTGTTGGCTGTGGGCTTGCTGTAAACTGCCTTTATTATGTTGAGGTATGTCCCTAATCTCTCCAGGACTTTCATTGTGAAGGGGTGTTGGATTTTGTCAAAGGCCTTTTCTGCATCTAAATCATGTGTTTCTTGTCTTTCAGTTTGCTTATTTGGTAGATTACATTATTGATTTACATACATTGAACCATCTCTGCATCTCTGGAGTGAAGCCTACTTGATCATGGTGGATGATCTTTTTGATGTGTTCTTGGATTTAGTTTGCAAGTATTTTATTGAGAGTTTTTGCATCTATGTTCATAAGAAAAATTGCAGAGGACCTAAGTTCAGTTCCCTGCACTCACATGGAGGCTCACAACCATCTGTAACTACAGTTCCAGGGGATCTGACACCCTCTTCTGATCTCCAAGCCCACATGTGGAACAGACTTACAAGCAGGCAAAATATCCATATACATGAAATTAATTAATTAATTAAAGCTTTAAAAGAAAGAAAGACATGGGAGAAACCCACCATCTTAAAAGAACGAACTATACAAGTGAGGGGTGAAGGACATCAGGCTAACATCAGAGTCATGCTAGCCTATGTTAGCTTGAACCCCCAACTAGGCTGATGTTGGCCAAAGGCCACCAGCCTCTGTGGCCCCAGCAGCAGGAAATGACACTAGAGACCCCTCCAGTGCTGTGGGGTTACCAATCCTGCATAGTGATGAGTGTACAGACTCAGGAACAGAAGACTAGCTGCTACAGGACATCCTTCACTGGTGTCCCCATGCAGACAGTCCCAGGCACTCACATTGCTGTCTGGGGATCACAGGAGCTGGACAGGCTCTTTGGAAACTGTGAGGCCCTCTTCAACATGCAAAGTAGAATTTATGGGCAGTGATCATATTTTTCACAAGTTCATAAAGAATTTCTCAATACATTTTAAGGCAGGAAGGTGTCAATCTGTATTTATGGCCCCAATATAACAAATTCTCATGTCAGCCATCTATTGTGAAGTTACAGAAAGGCCAGCGTTTCAAACTCTCTTCTGATGAATATTTATAAAATGAATAAACTAAATAATCCAATAGTGGAATGATTTGTAAAATGTGGAAAATAAAACACTACATGCTAAAATACAGTTATAATAATGAATCAGATCAAGTCTTAAAAATAGAACTCAGTATTAGAATTTGGATGTAGGGTTAATTTAGGAACTTTGAAATAATAGGGAAAAAAACATTGAAATAAATACTCAAAGGATTTGGTAATAAAAACTGTTTAAAATATATGTCCAAATGAACTGAGATTAAATACCCTCAGGAAATATCAGTAGTCCACATAAGCCTCACAGAAACTAACTGGAAAGGAGCTCCTAAAGCATACAAGTTGAACGGTAAGCATACAAGTGCCCGAGGGTTTCAAGCCACAGCACCCGTCTTATGAACGAATGAGTTCATTCGCAGGGGTTGCAGATCAAATCCTCGTGTGTTCTCTGCATGCTCACATGGTGCCCTCAGCACTGGCATGCCGAGCCCTGACCTGCACAGCCGCCTTCCAAGCCATCGTTGCTCCGTTTTACTGATGGGGAACGAGTTCCAGGGAGGTGAAGACACTCTTAATAGTTGGGCTGCCGGGAAAGGGCAAAGCCAGGGCTCAAGGTCAAGGTCTGTTTTCTCTTGCTCATTGTATTCCATGATGGAAGTCAGGGAAGGGAGAAGATGCCTCCGTGACAGTGAGGATGAGCAAGCTTTGCAGCAGAAGCAGCAGGAGCAGCTGAGGATGTAGGAATGCTGGAATAAATTAATGGCTCAGAGCTCCACATGCAGAGAGCACCTGTGCTGTGTTTATTGTGACATGTTCATGAATGCAGACAGCTAAGGGTGGGAGGGTGCCTGACCTCTTCCTCCGTCTCTCCTTGCTGTGATAGGAACCACTGGAGGGAGGGAAGGTTTCTTTGGGCTCATGGTTCCCAGGGGGAGCATCATCATGGCAGAGAAAGTATGGCAGCTAGAGTGTATGGCAGACCTCACACAGGGCCAGCTAGGAAGCAGGGAACACAGATCAAAACCAGAGGCAAATACAACCTCCAAGATCTGCCCCTCTCCACACAGCTCCTCTGGTGTGGCCCTGGGCTCCCAAGGCTGTGTTCCCTAAACAGCATCACCCACTGGGGACAAGTGTGCAAGCACAGGAGTCTGTGGGGCACTTTAAACACAATCCGTGAAGTGAAGCTGGTTGTCATGGTGATTGGGTATCAAATAAAGGGGAAAGGTTAAGCAGTGTCAGGGCTGACTGTTATTGGCACACAGCACAGGCTTGTTCCCTGCAGAAGCTTTCAGGGCCTAGGGGCTGCCTGTTCTGTGCCACCTTCTTTGGGCATCTTTCCTAGTTCCCCACCCACATGGCAGCCAAGCCCCAGGGTTTGAGGCCTTGTTCCTGTCATTTTGAAGACTCGGCTCCTGCCGCAGACAGAGCCTGAGGTGTACTGTGGGAGAAAACTCATCAGTAAAGCTTGAAGTTGTCATCACATTCATCCAAAACACACAATTCCCCTCCTGGCATAAATTTGAGTCCAGAATTTCATACTGTAGACTGCGTGGTGCAGAGAGCAGCATGACCAGGACGTTTACTGGGCAATCTCTTCCTGTGGATGGAGAATACAAGAACACACGTGCTTCTGAAACCCAGACATCGCATCACCCAGTTCTGCATCTTAACTGCGACAGTTCCTTGGTAACCAGTGCTTTCAAAACCCGCATGTTTTTGTATGCAGCACACTTCAGTTTGAAATCTTTTAATGAGGCTGTGTCTGCTATTGACAATGGCCCTGGCAGGGACATTTTCTGTTTACTTCATTTTAACTGCACAGATCCTGAGGCCCCGGAAGCTATTGAAGGTGTATGATTTAAAATAAAACCTGGAACAGCCGCTCTTAATATACTGAGTGACTTCTAGGGATGGCGTGGAAGGGGTGGGACAGACCACTTTGTCCCAGCTTTTCGTGTGTGGCAGTAACAGATTAGCTCATACACGCATGGCACCCTATCGCTTTCCACTCTGAAGTCTTCAAGGCTGACTCTGCCCTAAGTATTTAGCACCAATGGAGCCAATGTTGTGAGACAACCAGGTCTCATTTCCCTATGTCCTCATCTTTCTGCCACAACAGTTCTCTGAGGAATAGGCTCTGGGTACCAATTATATAGATGAGGGAACTGAAGCAATGTTTCCCTATCCTCCCAGACAATGAACAGGAAGCCACCATTTCAAGTAGCAATTCTTAGCATGAATCTACAAACACTAAGCAGAAGTTCTCAACATGGAGTCTCTGGAGCCACAAGGTCAGCATCACCTAGGATCTCACTGGATGCTCAGCTCACCTTGTATTGCTGCATCCACACTCTTGAAGATGAGGCTCGCCTGTGCAAGCCCTGGGGGACATTGATGTTCTTCCCTATGTATCTATACCTGCCTCAGTGTCTGTAGAGACTGTGTTTCTACTCTGCCACTGCCTGTGTCTGTACAGCTGTGTCTCTAACAATGCTGGCCACTGTCTGATGAGACAGGATCGTGTTTTTATGCTCAGCTATCTTTATCATTTATTAAAATTTTTATTTATTTTACATAACAACCACAGATCCCCCTCTCATCCCTCCTCCTGCTCCTCCCCCACCTAACCATCTCCGCCCCCACCCACTCATCCCTCATCCCCTCCTCCAAAAGGGTAAGTTCTCCCATGGGGGGACAGCAAAGCAACATTCAGTTGAGGCAGGACCAAGCCCCTCTCCCCTGCTTCAAGAGTAAGCAAGGTGTCTGACCATAGATAATGGCATCCAGAAATCCAGCTCACGCACCAGGGATAGATCCTGATCACACTGCCAGGGGCCCCTCAAACAGACCCAGTCCAGTCCCACGCAGGTTCCACAGCTGTCGGTCTAAAGTTTATGAGTTCCTATGAACTTGGTTCAGTTGTCTCTGTAGATTTTCCCATTATGGTCTTGACCCCCCCCCACCCCACCCCCACAACTCCACTTACTCATAGAATCCATCTTCCCACTCTTCAAATGGACTCCCAGAGCTCAGCCTGGTGTTTGGTTGTGGATCTCTGCATCTGCTTCCATCAGTTACTGGAGAACGGCTCTGTGATGACAGTTAGAGCATTCACCAATCTGATGACCAGGGTAGGCCTGCTGTGGATATTGTTCTGTGTAAATAAAATTCTGATTGGCCAGTAGCCAGGCAGGAAGTATAGGCAGGACAAGCAGAGAAGAGAATTCGGGGAACAGGAAGGCAGAGGGAAAGACACTGCCAGCTGCTGCCATGACAAGAAAGATGTAAGGTACTGGTAAGCCATGAGCCACGTGGCAAAGTATAGATTAATAGAAATGGGCTAAATATAAGAGTAAGAGCTAGACAATGGTAGGCCTAAGCTAATGGCCAAGCAGTTTAAATAATATAAGTGTCTATGTGTTTATTTTATAAGTGGGTTGTTGGACTAACAGGACTTGGCAGGGGCTGGAGAGGTCTCCAACTACATAGGCCAGTTCAGGCACCCTCTCCACTATTGGTAGTAGTCTAAGCTGGGGTCATTCTTGTGGATTCCTGGGAATTTCCCTAGCACCCAGTTTCTCTCCATCCCCATATGTCTCCTTCTATCAAGACATCTCTTTCATTGCTCTCCCACTCTGTCCCTCCCCAGCTCAACCATCTTGTTCCCCCATGTTCTCCTCCCCCACCACCTCCCTTATATTGCCCACCCATCCTTAGTTTACTCACAGAGATCTCCTGTTTCCCCTTCCCAAGGTGATCGGATGAATGGGACAGGATCTTAACCAACGTGTGAGTCTTAACCCAACACTCTTTTAACCAATTATGTCAGAGAACTTAAATACAACACACCAACTTAAAATAAATAATAATAATAAACAAACACATTGTCCAGACTCTACCCAGGCCAGTTAAGCCAGAAGCTTAGGAGTGGTACCAGGCTCTGCCCAGGGGATGGCATGAGTATACTATGAATTGGCTTCACAGTCTGTGGAGCTTGCCCACACCCAGTCTCTTCCAGCAATACGAAAGCTGTCATGATATGAATGTGAACTGTCCCCCACAGGCTCACATGTTTAAATTCTTGGTCCCCTAATAGTGGTACTATTCTGGAAGGGTGTGGAAATTTTAGGAGGTAGAGTTTCACTAGAGGAAGTAGGTCATTGGGGTCAGGACATGAGACTTAGCTTGGCCCCACATCCTTCCTACAAGTTCCCTAATTCCAGATACAACGTAACTCAGGCCCCACTCCCACCCCCACTGCCCTGCCTTCCTTACCATGATGGGCTGTATCCCTTCAAACTGTGAGCCAGAATAAGCCCTTCTGCCTTAAATTGCTTCTTTGTATGAACAGTAAAAAACACTGCAGTTCATAACACTCGATGGTCTTGAATCTGAGCTGAGATTTTTTGGACAGAGTTCATCAACACTGATGGTGTGATGGATAGGCCATGCAGTGCAGAGTGAGCAGGCTGCATGCTCAAAACCAAGACTGTAGCAAAGCCATACAATGCAACATGAGTGAGCACTGCCAGAAATAGCCCAGGTTCATTGCACATTTGGTTTGCAATCTGTTTTTGGTCACCGAATATGCAGAACCCATTTACTGTTACCAAATTCCCCCCATCTCGCATTCAGTTATCCACCATAAGGGGGTGTGACCCACTGTTTAGAAACTCTTCTCTAGTTCAAGGGCTCATACAAGGTGTCAGTGTGGTACTTAGCAGAGAAGGAAAGATTCTGTGATAGGCAGCAGGACATCTGCGAGCCACCTTTTCTCTTACTGCGTGTGCAAACGCGCGCGCGCACACACACACACACACACACACACACACACACACACACACACAGACTCTGCAGTTGTGGTATCAGGGTTGTGGATTCCTGCCAGTGGTAGTCATCTACAGGCTCTGTCAGGCCACTCCAGCCTGGCAGTATGTGTCATCAAAGTGTGCAGGACATCTGGCTGGCACAACAGATGGCTGACCATAGATGCCACAGCGTTAGGGAATGGGATCCCTTCATCTTTGCTACATCCTATTGTCCAGGTAAATGGCTAAGTCCAGGCCATGGTCATGAGGAGGCAGGGAGAAAAGTGTCCTTCTCTCCTGTTAGGGGTGGAGACCCGTAGGTAGACCAGGTCTTCAAGATGGCTACCTTAGGAAGAGGTCATGCATGAGTGCTGTATTCATTTTCTGGGGGCTATCCTAACAAACTACAGTCACAGATGACTCTGTGACCTCCCATCCTTCTGTCTCCCACCATCTCTGTCCACTTTCCAACCCCACTACTCTTTCTGGCCTGTGTTCCTTCCAGGTTGCTGGAGGCTGGGAATTTTCAGTCAATCCCTCAGTGTCTCCTGCTGGGGATGGGTCCTGCCTATCCTGGCAGTGCCTCTCACAGGGTCCTGTTTTTCCCCTCAGTTGCTGCCATTGTGGACATCTTCCCTGCCTCACTCTACTGCCCACATACACTCTCCTTCTCCCTACACAGCACCAGCCCCACATCTTCACTTGCACGGACACCTTCACGGCTCTTGATGAAACAGACCAATACTAACATTTGAAAAAGCCTTTGGAGTGATCATTGGGCAGGCCACCTTTTCAGGTATGAAAGAAAAACAAAGAATTCTTTTATTTCCTAAAGGTGACAGTCCTGGGGTCATACAAATGGGGCAGGCAGGACCATGACCTGGGTGAGGTCCTCAAAGTCTTCTGTGCCTCCTCCGCACCTGCCATACTGTCCCAGGCCCGTGGACTCAGGACAGAAGACAGGTGACTCTCAGGGGTCCGTCCAGGGCCTCTGCTGACAGAGCTTAACTCTCCCTCCATTGTTTTACAGTGGTGTTTGTCTAACCAACCTTCTCTCTACTTTCCTCCAGAGTTCCTGCCTTGCTTTTCACACCTGGCCTCAATGTCCCCTGTCCGACAATGACTTGGGAAATATGTATCAAGAAGCATGCTCTCGGATGTGGCCTGCTTGGAGGCTTGGCCCACCCCATGCATGGCTCACGTAGACAGAAGAACTAAAGAATCCCCCAGGATGGAAAAGGCACAGACTCTATCACAGAAGGTTTCTATGACACTGGGGAGTGATCCCAGGGGCCTTTTTTTTTTCTGGGTCTTATCATAATACAGTTGAGAGAAGGCTTTGAATGGGTCCCATTGCTCTGACTCATACTCCACTTCCCAAAGCCTGGATGTCTCACTTGAGAGATGACAGGAGATGAGGACTTAGCCCACGGCTCTGTAAAGGGAATACACGTCCTCTGAGGTTGGGCACCCTACCACAGATAAAGCTAATGGAGAGTCAAAGGAGTCGTTGGAGGTGATCCTGCTAAGAAAGAAGTCGAGATATGGCATGAGACTCGTTATCCCAGACTGTCAGCAGTCACAGTTGATCACTGTCCTCATGCCTGCCCAGCTGTGGGCCTGGTCCACAGCCCATGCACCCTCAGCCTCAAGGAAAAGCTTCCTCAGAGATCAGTCCCATTGTCTACTCCCACCAGAGAGAGGTTGGCAGCCAAAATGATGCCCACAGAGCAAACAGCAACATTTCAGGGTGCCTGACAGTGTCAGATGCAGGGGAGTGCTTCCAGACACACTCACGAGCATTTCTCAACCCAGAAACAATTTTCAAAGGAAAATGCCAGGGAGATAATAGCAGGTTTGTAGAAAAAGAGGAAACCAGCATGGCTGAACATTTCTGCTCTCTTTGAAAACCACAGAAACCACGTCAGGAACAAATGAGACAGAAGAGGACTTCCTGCCAGGGAGGGAGGGGGGATGAGACTCCTGAAGTCACTGAGACAGGGATTGGAACAGGAAGACGCCTCTCTGAGCACAGGCTGTTCCCACGGTCGTCAAATGCATGCATCTTCCAGGAGACACACGGGGTGACCCTTCAGCATTCGGCTGACTCCTGTAGTCATGCAGCCCAGTGCCCAGAAGGATCCCCAGAATATAGAAATGGGGGCCTTGACAAGGGTCTGACAACATGAAGAAATAGCATCATGCTTTCAACTAAATTTAGTCCTGCAGGCGAGTTGAGCTGTCCCAGGATTCACTGCTAGCTCTGATGGAGTCACCCTCAGAATCTCTATCATGGTCTTAAGCCGCTCAGAGAGGAATGCCATGTTTGAGAGTTCAGGGCTAAGTAACATCAAATGTCTCCCATCCCTCCAACTGATGAGCCCAATTGTATGAGCTGATGGTGGTAGCCAAAGGGACCCAGAGGACGCTCTGAGAAATGGCTCATTAAGCTCATTCAGATGGTTCCAGAGGCCATGCTTTGGGAACACGCTGACAAAGGGCAGCTCTGCTGACATTTTGTACGGACACTCCTGATCACATTACACATCGTTTCTCCTCTCCACATTTTGAAGGCATGCCAACTGCAAATATAATTGCTGAGTGTTCTCGGAGCGATAATGGCCCAGCTTTGGTAAGTAGCCCTGGTTTTTACCAGAATTTCGGCAGCACTTTATCCTGGTTGCAGAATATGCCTCCGAGTCAAAGATCAATGCTGCCAACCCAGGAAAGGAAACTAAAAGATTTGGGACACTTGACCAAATTGTATGTGCCCCTTTAATTGTCACGTTAGATGTGTGGGGTTTTCCTATAAGGGTGTCTGTGTAGGGTGAATGTCCCCTATTAATTCTGAAGATTTTTCATTTATGTGCATATCTGTATGTACATATGCCACTTGTGTACAGGTTCCCAAGAGCCTGAGTGACAGACAATTGTGAGCCATTCAGTGTATGTGCTAGGAACCAAACTTGGGCCCTCTGCAAGAGTAGCAAGCACTCTTAACCACTGACCATCTCTCCAGGGCCCACTAAAACAAAATACTTTTTTAAAGGTAGGGTCTCACTATGTAGCCCAAGCTATCCTTGAACTTAAGATCCTCCAACCTCCTGAGTGCTGGTATTATAAGAGTGTGGTTCCACAGCAAGGCATGTCTGAAATCTTATGAAAGAATTTTCCCCCACTTGGGCACACAGTTATAGTCACAGAATTAGCTTCAGACAGAACAGAGTAAAATAACAGAGGTAAGAAGAAAAGAATAGATGTCTCAACAGATGGAGGAAAAGGACTTAGTATTGCTTAGGATGTGGCTTAGCAAAGTAAGAGAAGGGAAATCCTCTTATTTGAATAACAGACATCTGTAGCCAGTCTTACAGCACAAACAGAAAACCTATAAACCTATCCCAAGTAGAGGGCACACGGTACCATGTCACCAGTACTGGGCATTAGCAGAGGTCCTGGTCAACAGCACAAAGAAATGACTCAAGAACATGAGGGGAGAGATAAGACTATGAGACAGTCTACCTGGGGTCCACGATGGGTTCCATAGTGTGCTGGAGCAAAAAACACTGCTCGTTCAAGTTTTATTATAAAACAGCAACAAACTCTTGCTATTGGAACCCAGGCTGGCCTGGAAGTCTTCATCCTCCTGCCTCAGCTTCCAAAGTGCAATCACACACTACTGCCCTGTTCATCCCATCCATGTCAGGTCCTGTAACAATGAGAAGCATGAGTGAAGCAAGCCCATTCCCAAGGCTAGCCCATTCCCAAGGCTAGCCCATTTCCCAAGGCTAGCCCATTTCCCAAGGCTAGCTCATTCCTAAGGCTAGCCCATTTCCCAAGGCTAGCCCATTCCCAAGGCTAGCCCATTCCCAAGGCTAGCCCATTTCCCAAGGCTAGCTCATTCACAAGGCTAGCCCATTCTTGGGTGTTTACAAACCAGATGGACTAGTACACTGCAAGGCTTCCAGGGAAAACCAGAATAGAAGCTGTGTCAGAATAAATGGAGAGATGACCTGGACTCTGGGGGGAGGTGGTTTCCTGCTGTGAAGATGCCAATTATCACCTAACCAATCAATAAATCCAATGAGAGCTCAATCGACTCCAGTCTAATTTTTGTTTTTAGAAACTGAGTAACTTGTTTGAAAACTTCATGGTGAATGGAAGTCCACTAGCACTTACGTTGATCCTATAAACAAGAAACAGATGGTTTGACTTAACAGATACTAAGCCAGTCTTCAAGGTCATGGGAATGTGACTCTGAGTCTCGAATAGACAAATAGTTGAGATGGGTAGAACAGGGAGTTCCTGAAGAGGGCACTATGGGAATTCAATACACGCTAGTGACACAGTGACATATGCCAGTGGAAGAACACATTTAGCCAATGATCTTGGGAAAATTGACTGTTACATGGAGAATATTAAGTGAGATGCCTGTGCCCAACACCAGAGAGAGGGGCATCTATTCATATTAAAAACTGAACTAGCCTGCTGCTGCTGCTGCTGCTGCTGCGGCGGCGGCGGCGGCGGCGGCGGCGGCGGTGGCGCACGCCTTTAATCCCAGCACTCGGGAGGCAGAGGCAGGTGGATCTCTATGAGTTCGAGGCCAGCCTGGGCTACAGAGCGAGATCCAGGACAGGCACCAAAACTGCACAGAGAAACCCTGTCTTGAAAAACAAAAAACAAAACAAAACAAAACAAAAACTGAACTAGACAGGAAGTCAATAGAAAGAAAAGAAAGGTAGCCTAGTATGATGAATTGGGTTGGGAAAATCCTTCTGAAATAAACCTCCAAGAGTACAAATTACATTGAAAAAAATTATAAAGCGAATAAGTACATAAAATGAAGGATTTTTATTAGGAAAGGACAGAGTGGACCAGGTTGGCGGGGACAGTCACAACAGCTAGCACAGCAGATGTCCACTCAGAGCATGCTGGAACCCTCCAATCTGTTGGGGAGCCCTGGTGAAGAACCAGGTAGCAAAGGGATGTGAATGAGAGAATTACAGAGAAGGAAACAGTCCCAAACTTAAGGGGGCGGGGCGGTGCTACACAAAATCATTAGTTTAAACTAGGGTAATACAAATTCAAATAACTCTAAGAAATCATACTGAAGCTATGGGGGAGGGCAAACTAATACCTGAGAAAGTGGGGACCCTGGAAAGAATGTGGAGGGGACCAGTCCCCTCAGGTGCTTTAGCATTGCTCATCAAAGTAGAGAAAAGCACCTTGTAAGGCAGCAATCCTGGAGGTGAAGTGCTGGGCTGACGTGCCACCTTCCACAAGCAAACAATTGGAAATCAATTTCTCTGTCAAGATACAGCATGGGAGAGAAGTCAAAACTACTGTTTGCCTTTCTCTCCATTCAGGTCTACCTACTGCCTTTTCTTCTGGACTCTGTCTTGCCTGCTGGGGAATATCCATTTTATTTGAAGAGACAGCTCTCATATGACCTTAAGCTATTTCTCCCCTGTCTGTCAGACACTGGTTCGGTCACATCTGATTCTTCCTTGTCTTGATGCTTATTCTAAATATTTTCTTCTCCTAGGTCTTCCAGTATGCTGATTCTCTACTTACAGTATTTAATCTGCTTTTCAACAGTGTGCATCAAGTCCCAGGCTGGAAGCTATTGATATAACTTGGCAGTCTTCTTGATTTTCCCCCACCCCACCCCTGCTACCCTGTGTTTCAAAGGTTAAAAAGTGAAGGATTCATGGGTGTCTTATTTTTCTATTGTTATGATAAAACACCTTGACCAAAGCAACTTATAGAAGAAAGAATGTATTGGGGGCTTACAGTTTCAGAGAGTGAGTCCTTTGACAATCATGCAGGGTGCAGGGTAGCAGGAAGGCAGGCATGGCTCTGGAACAGTAGCTGAGAACTTGCATCTTGAGACTGCAAGCAGGAGTCAGGGAAAGAGAGAAGGAGGAGATGGGGGAAAAGAAGACAGAGGGGGAGGGAGAGGGAAGCAGGAGGAGCAGGGAGAGTGTGTGTGTGTGTGTGTGTGTGTGTGTGTGAGAGAGAGAGAGAGAGAGAGAGAGAGAGAGAGAGAGAGAGAGGGAACTAAGAGTGGTGTTGGCTTTTGAAAGCTCAAAGCCCATCCCCAGTGACACACCTCCTCCAACAAGACCACACCTCTGAATCCTTCCCAAATAGTTCCACCAAGTAGGGACCAAGCATTTAAATACATGAGCCTATGGAGGCTACTCTCATTCAAATCACTGCAATTGGAAACTTGAAAGTTGAAGGGAGATATAGAACAGTGGATGATGATGTAAACAAGTAGGAAAATATGAAGGAATATTGACTGGATAGGAAAAAACAATTTCTTATGGAATTTTTAAATTGACACAGAATAAACTATAAGGCAAGAGTACCACACAGTGAAGAGAAGAAAACATGGAGTGTTCCATGGTCCTGGTACCATGAGGAGCATTGAAAGTATGGGTTTATATCAAACACTAAGAAGTCAAGAATGTAGGCCTGGTCTTTCACTTCACAGTGCAAGAGCCTATAAATAACAAACTCATGGAGAAGAGAAGGAAAGAAATTTGGATTAATTAGTAGAAAGGACAGCCAGAGGGGTGTGGATTCATAGGAATCATTGCCCAGTGATAGAAGGACAGGGAAGTGTGTCAGGAGGTGCCCCATAGGCAGGATACCTAGCCAGGGATGCTGCTCAAGCCCTGGCTTCTGTTTAGATGAACCAACTCCACCTTCACCAAAGCTTGTTGGAGCACCATCCCAGCTAGGCCCACTTGATCTCTTTTCTAGATGAGCTGGAGGCCTGGAAAAGAAATCAGCTGTAGCTGTAGGAACCACAAGAGAAGATGTAAGAGACAGGGAGGTACCCGAGCCAATAGTGTGTGCACTGTGCTGTATGTGAGCAGCCTGCCCACAGTCCCCTTGGGGCCATGTCTTAGCCTTGGAGCAGCTGCTCTTGGCTGCCCCACAGGACTGTAGCAACACGCTGCTCTCCGAGCATCTGTGGGTCTCTTAAGGGCCAAAAAGTGTATTGACATTTAAGTAAGTCTCTAAGAGTTCCACAAATCCACACCACACCCTATAACCACTTCAGGGACTGGAAATTCCATCCAGAGACTGACAAGCCAGAGCATCAGCAAAAACTAACCTGGATCCCATCCTACTATTTAAAAATGGTATGGACACTGGTAACGTGACTGAGTAGGGAAATATTCAAATAAGAGAAGAAAATGGCTGTCTGGCAAGATGGCTTAGTGGGAAAACGTGCTTCCTGCCAAGCTTGATCCAACCTGAGTTTGATTCCTGGAACCTACATGGTGGAAGGAGAGATCTAAATCCCACAAGCTGCTTTCTGACATGTACATGCAAGTCACAGCATGTGAATGCATGCACATGCATATACATATATGTAATAAAAATAAAAAGTAAAGAACGGGCCAGATTTAAGCTTGTTAAAGAACAAGAGAAGGAAAATGCTAGAAAAAGATAATATTGCAAGAGGGAGAATCCACTGGAAACCCCACAGTGAGGGGTAGAATTAAACGCATTAGTGGGTTAAATACATGAAATTAGACTAAACATTCCAATTAAAAGGTATGTAGCAGGGGAGGAGGGCCAGATGAACAAGCTAGACAGCTAGAGATTCCAGCGCAGTAGAGTTGAGGAGGAGGTACGGTACACTGGTGAGAACCCAGATTATCCAATGCTAGAAGGATCCATAGTTGTAGCCTATGGGTTTCAGTCAATGATAATGTAGAATTACAGGCTCATTTGTTTTAAGATTTATTCCACACTAACACAAGACATTAGTAATGGTGGGAGGGAGGGAACAGCATCTAGGAACTCTATACAATCACCATTTCTTTATAAACCCAAAACTTCCCTCAAGAATAAAGTCCATTAATTTTTTTTTAATGATAAAGTTGTCAACTGGATACAGTAGCAAATCACAACTATGTGTTTCACACAAGAGACAGATTTAAGACAAAATACAGAGGGATTGATGAGAAAAGTCTGGGAATATCAACCCAAAGCAGGCTGGGCTTGCTGCTCTAATTAGGTGAAATAATTAATAAAACAGGAAACTGTTCGTTGTGGGCTCTCTCGGAAATAGGACAGCTCAGTCAGCTGGAGAGGCTGCTCCAGATTTGAATACACCACACAGCTTAGACTCAAGGCATCAAGAGTGAAATTCAGCAGATTGAAAGGATGAAGCAGTAGGATGAGAAGAAGCTGGTGGCAAAGGCTGAGACGTGTCATGAGATGCTGGTGCCCAGCCAGATGGGTCGGTGGGCGCCCTGAGCAGATCCAGGAATGGAGCTCCCTCAAGCAGCAGCTTCAAAGCCCCCTGCTGACCAGGTGCTGCATGCTGAACTTGTCTCAGATGGAGGGGAGATAGCCAGAGGTCCTCCCTCAGAGAGTCTGGTATAAAGAGGAAAAGCCAGGGACCCGACACAATGCTGCCACCAGCAAAACAACATGAACATGGAGCAAGTCTGGTGGGTGTTACTATATTCTTGTCCACATTTGCACATTTGTGAGTAGAAGACTCAGGTTGGAAGGAGATACTAGCAGATGGGTATAATCAAAATTAATTATTTAAGTGTATGAAAATCAGAAAGATCAGATGAAAAGTATTATTTAAAATTCAAAAAAGGAAATACCTGGGGCAAGTTATTGTTTATTTGTTTGTTTGTAATCAATTAAATTAAGAATGGGGCCAGAACTTCAGGGCTGCCTCTTAAAGAAGCTGTCTGACTTTGCCCGAGAAGTCCAAGCTGGCATCTCATGTTGTACTTACTCACCGGGGCACAGGCCTGAAAAGTAATGTTGCAGGAAGGCTGTGGTGGGACGCCAAGGGTTCCTCTGTGTTCTGAGGAAACACCAGCCTGGCAGAGGGGGTCCAGGCCAATGACCAGGTGGCCATAGCAGGCAGCTGGAAAGAGAGCGGGCAAGGCTCAAAATGCATGGCCAGCTGCAGTGGCCCGCCACAGTGAGCCTCTGTGTATGAAGTACAAGGATAATGGTGGCTGGACCCACACTGAGGGTCTTCCCAGAGCCTAGGCTAGGGCAGGGGAGACCAAAAGCCATAGCAAGGGCAGCTGATATTCTGAATATTTATTCTCTGTGTTTAAAGAGACAGTTGTACATCTTACAAGTGTTTGGCAATATAGGAAATAAAAAACGAGAGATGATATCACAAAGAAGCAGACACAGTGGGACCAACATTCTTTCCAGGCTTGAGTGGGTATGTGCAAGCCCAGGAGAGTGCTGAAAGCCAATGTATATGTTTTAAACTCACAAAGCACCACCCTTGGCATTTCCTCAGAGGCTTGTCATTCTAAGACCAATATATTAGGAAAATTGTGATTTGCTTTGGAAAAAGAACTTTGATGAATTGAACTAGATAGATCCAGAAATACAACCCACCAGCATCTTCACCTGAGACCAATGTGAAATCCCCCACACAAAGCCAATGAGGATGAAGGCAGAAGCCAAGGATGTCAGTGCGGCTGGCAAACATGTCCACAGCGTGGTTAGATCCAGCCAAGGATGTCAGTGCGGACTGCAAACATGTCCACAGCACGAACAGATCCAGCCAAGGATGTCAGTGCGGACTGCAAACAGGTCCACAGCACAAACAGATCCAGCCAAGGATGTCAGTGTGGACTGCAAACAGGTCCACAGCACAAACAGATCCAGCCAAGGATGTCAGTGTGGACTGCAAACATGTCCACAGCACGAACAGATCCAGCCAAGGATGTCAGTGTGGACTGCAAACATGTCCACAGCACGAACAGATCCAGCCAAGGATGTCAGTGTGGACTGCAAACAGGTCCACAGTGTGGTTAGATCCAGCCAAGGCCTCGGGATGCCCTTCAAAGTCCTGACATTTCTATGCACATGTATTAAAATTTTCCAGGACTCTTTGAGGACATCAAACAGGTATTTTATTTTAAAAGCAAAATCTAAAGTCTGAAGCAATGGCCAAGAGTTTCATTAGGGGAGCGTCTGAGACACTGAAGTGCAAACTGGGAACCATATTTTCCAAGAGCGAGAAAATCAAATAAAATATGAACAAAGGCAAAATGCCTTGGGATGTAAATTATATTTCGATATCAATCTGTTAGTATTGCTCACTTGTTTATGTGTCAAATAGCTTCCCAAAGAAGATGGCTTCACCCGCGATTCTGACTTATTAGGATGCTGAGGCTTGATGTATCTGTGGGTTCAATGTGTTGGTGTCCACAAACGCAGAATCAATATTTTAATCATGCCGAGGTTGGGTGAGTAAATCCACTCTCCGGTTCCATGTGGAATTTATAGCTTAAAAAAGATAAATGCAACTCTTCCATATTGAGGAGCAACCCAAATAGCTCAGTTTTATTAATGTTCCTCCTCAGCCTCAAAAACCAGTCCCCAGCTTGGCTTTGAAGATAAGCACAAATATTAATCTCGAAATACTACTGGAGAACTCTCGCCCCTGTCCACCCCATTCCCCCTTTTGTGAGACAAGATCTTACTATGTATCCCTAGCTGGCCTGGAACTTGCTATTAGACATATTGGCCTCCAGTTCACAGAGATCTGCCTGCCTTTGACTCCTGAACTCTGGGATTAAAGGTGTGCGCCTCCACCTGATAAACTTTTTGATGGTAAGTAGAACAAGTTTGCATTGTTAAGTTTTGTAATTTCTGCCTATCAGTGTTCCCCGGCCTCCATACTTCCTAAGTCAGCCTGCACTGGTTTCATACCCTGCAGAGCACCTTTCAAACCAGTTGCTGCTTCTCCCACATTTCAGCTGAAGCGCGTGGCTTGAGGCTGTGCATCTTTGGAGCTGTGACTAGGGCACAGTGTGCAAGGAGGTTAAGGGTCTCGCCCCACCATGTGAATCCTGGGATGGTGGCCAATGTCTCCAGTGCGACAAACCTAAGCTGTCTAGGAGCCCTCAGCTCTACAGCTTTGCCCTCCAGACATTCAGTCTCTGCCTCTTACACTTCTCTCTCAGTTTCTTCTCTTCTGCCCCCACCCCCACCCAGTTTCTGTCATGGATAGGGGAGTTTTCTTCTCCCGTGGCAGGAGGAAAATGTAATGGACTCCAGAGTTCAGGTTCTGGTGCATCAGAGGCTTTGAGGGACAGATCCTCTCAGCTGGCAGTGATCCTGTTCCGCGAAATCACTGAGAAGACAGTTGAACCAATGACCTGAGTAAGACTGAGCTCGGAGGGATTCAGGGAAGCCATCTACTACGCATGTCAACTCAACACGTGTCTTTAATGTAAGTTTCTGTTGAGTATCCTCTGGTTAATGGACACTGTTTGTGCAGATGCATGTGTGTGTACATATGTATGTAGTGCATGTGGAGGGGGTGTGCACACGTGTATGTATGTTTGCAGGTGTATATGTGGGTTGTGCACACGTATGTGAGTGTGTGGAGGACAGGGGTCAGCTTCAACTGTCATTCCTCAGAGCCATCTTCTTGTTTATTTGTTTTCTTTTTGGAAACAGTGGCTTGGAATCTGCCAAGTAGGCGAGGCTGGCTGGGCAGCCCACCCCAGTCTCCAGCTCCCTGGCTCTGGGATCTCACGTGTTCACCTCCACATTGGTTTACTTCATATGGGTTCTGAGGATCAAACCCAGGTCCTCGTGCTGGACAAGATTGTGCTGAGAGAGTCAGCTCTGAGCTCTAATGTGCTTTCTTCATTCACGAGCAAGAATGGCCAACTGCAGTGTGTTAAATGCCTGTAGGAAGTGTGTTTAACACACGTATTTCCTCCGTAAACCTTCCTGTGCTAGAAACACCAAATAGCTCATTAGCCCTTTCTGGAAGGGACTTTAAAACAGCAAAATCAGTAACAACAATGTAACAAAAGAAAACAAAAAATAACCAGAGCACTAAATAGACTGGAAACATTATGCTGCCTGACAAAAGACAGGACCTGGCCTTTGGCCTCAGCTGAGAAAACGCAAGGACTCTTTTGATTTCTTTGCGGTTGTCTGCTAATAACGACCTCAGAAGTGCAAGAGGTATCAATTTGGGTTGCAAATAAATGTTAACAAGTAGACAAATTTAAAGTGCAGAATCCATAAGTAATGAGCACCAGGGGCTGTATGTTATGTCTCCTCTTTGGTCCCAGTCTGTGTGCACAGCATCTCGGAGGAGGAAGAGTGGGATGCGGTTGTGTGGTTTTCAACTGTTCTGGGAATCCTAGGGATGAGAAGCAAGGCCCTCAAGACCTGTGAAGCAAGAATGGCAACCCACTCCTCCTTACCTTCTCCGGGCAGCGTTCCCTTCCTTCAAGGAAGAAGAACCACTCTCCCGCCCTCCCACTTTGAAGGATGCTCTTGAATACAACACCCAGTTGGCAGGTGGCCCCATGTGAGCCAGCCTGAGACTCTCACGGCCTCACTTCCCTAGTCAGTAGTCCAAGGAGAGAAACTGTGGGCAGAGCAAAGTCCTGAGCATGGAATTTCTGGTGGATCCCTTTAAGAATGAGTGTCTTTGGTTATTGGAGTTGGAGTTCTGCCACCAGAGAAAAAGCAAAATAACCCATGTGAGCACATTGTGTGGATAGGTTGGACCCACTCCTCGAACCTTAAAATTCTTTCCTTGACTTTTAAAACCCCTTTTCTTTCCCCTACAATCTCCTCTCCTTCTTTGAACCACTTGCAGCATGAGGCTGCTACTAACTTCTTTTCTGGATGTAGAATCCCAGGCCTTCTGCAAGCTAAATAGTATTCTGTTTTCATTTGTTTGTTCAGAGACTAAGTCTCACTCAGTTCCCCCAGTGCCCTGGAACTTGTTTTGTGACCCAGAAAGCTCTTGAACTTGCAATCCTCCTGCCTCAGCTTTCCGAGTAGCAGGGATATCAGGTCTCACCCCAGTGCCCAGCCACGTGTCATCTTTTTGAATCCAGCTTTCTGGTCTGTTTTTCTCATTTCAAGAAGTCTTGGGAAAGTGATCGCTCTCCAGCGCGGGTGGTCATTCTTCAGTTTTGACCCCGTCAGTGTCTAGTTGATGGTTAAAAGGACAGTTCGTGGCTCCAGGTGCAACTGGGTGGCCGCTGGAGCAGCAGGACTCTAGTGCCCGCTAAAGCAGCTTCCTGCGACTTCTGACTCATATTTCCATGGGCCGCCCTTGGGGCTCTTTCTGTACAGAAGCTGCCAGGTCTGCACACAGAGCTGCTCCATCACTCACAGAACACAGACCTCTCATCTCATCATCTTATCGCCCTTCTGGGCCTGGGGGTCAGCACGGATGCACGTTGCCTTTCTTTATTCTCTGACCTGCTTCTCACCAGGTGTGGGACAGTAGCTGCCACCTGCTAGGCTTCTTTACAGCCTGGTAGAGACATCCATTCAAGTAATGATCACATAAAGAGCAGCTGGGGGGCCAGGCAGTGGTGGTGCATGCCTTTAATCCCAGCACTCAGGAGACAGAGCTAGGCGGATCTCTGTGAGTTTGAAGCCAGCCTGATCTACAGAGATAGATCCAAGACAGGCACCAAAACTACACAGAGAGACCCTCTCTTGAAAAACCAAATTTAAAAAAAAAAAAAAAAAAAAGAATAGCTGGGTTGTTTGGACTGAGAACCACTGGTTCTCACTCCATAGGTCTCAACCCCTTTGTCAACCCTTTATCTCCAAAAAATATTTACATTCCAGTTCATAACAGAAGCAGAAATAACTTTATGGTTGGGGTTGAGGGATCACCACAACATGAGGAACTGCATTAAAAAGGGTCACAGAATTAGGAAGGTTGAGGACCACTGCTGTAGACCAAGGTAGTAAACGACAGAGATGTGAAGTCACTTGCCCAGGCTTACACCACTCAGAGATGACAGAGGTAGGACCCATAGGCGGCCTGACCTCAAAGCATCTGAAGTATGACTCCTCAGCAGTGATGCTGCTGTGGGGCCCGGGGAGAGAGGTGATCTGTGGGGCCTGGGGAGGGAGGTGATCAGCTTTTGTCCGACAGAAGGATGCAATGGCCTCCCAGAGTTGCTGTGAGCTCATCCCTTACTTGCAATCTTCTCAAAGAGAAAAGTTCCTTTTTTCTCCTACTGAAGCAAGAATGTCTTCTTTTGTGACAATATTTCACGACATAGCCCTAGCTGGCCCAAAACTCTCCCTAGACCAGACTGGCCCCTCACTCACCCAATTCCAGCTGCCTCTGCCTCTGAGTGTTGGTATTAAAGGTATACACCATCATGCCCAGCCCCTGGAGCAAGAACTTTAATATTTTAGTGAAAAAAAGAAAAGAAATATAAGGAAGAGTTAATTTTCAGTAAGATGGAAACCAAAGTGTTTTTTAATATATTGGAACACAGTTTCTGTATATTCAAAACTTCTTAGCAAACTGACACATTCTGAATTGTTTTAATTATTTATGTGTTGAAATCTCACATTTTATGAAATTATCCTTAATAACTTCATGCGTCAACCAAAATCCTTTACTTTCCTATCTTTTTATCAACATCAAGTTTTATCATTTTTGTTTTATTTTGTTTTCCCTTTGCTTATAGTAGAGGGGTTTATGTTCTTATTTTTAGTATTACTATAATGTTGCTTTGAGATCAATTTTATTAACAGCCAGAAAAACAGTGAGCTAGCAACATACATAAGTCATTTTAAAACAGATTTTTTTCTTTTTTGTGAGTTTTTAAAGTTTATTCTTTGACAAGTTCATAGATGTATACATTGTATCTTCATCATATCTGCTTAAATCTACCCAGGAACACCCCATTTCTTCTGCACCCCACCTTCATGCCTTTTTTTTCGTAGCTCATTAAGTCCAATTAGTGTGGCTTGTATGTGCATGAGGGTGAGGCCACCTTTTCCCTGGGAATATGGACAACCTACAAGCAGCCTAAAAATGGAGATGTCTTAACCAAAGTATTGCTCATTTGTACACTCATTCAGCATCTTGGGCCAATCACTGCTCCAGAGAAGCCAAGGATACAGTTCGGGTCCTCTGCTAAGTTTGTTTTGTTTTAGGCTTGCCAAGCTCATAGGAAAATGATTTGGCAAAGAACCCAGCTGTGACAGTGATCTGAGTAGAGAGGTCAAGGAGAGACAAGAGTGCTTGGAACTGGATGGAGCCAGCTCAGCACCTAGCTACTAGCCACATGGGCTGCTGGATCTCAGACAGGGCACCTCCAAGCTGAGCTGTGCCGTCAAGACAATGAGCCCAGCAGGGCTACCATGACCTCTTGAGTCCTTCTAGGTTCCTCCCTGATGCTGTGATCCCCTGACTATGGTGATATATTGTGTACCCTAATAAAATTTGCCTGAAGATCAGAGAACAGAACTTGCCACTAAATTAAACATAGAAGCCAGGCAGTGGTGGCACACACTTTTAATCCTAGCACTCAGGAGGCAGAGATCCGTCTGGATCTCTTAGAGTTCAAAGCCAGTCTGGACTACATGAGGTTGACTCAGTCTAGGAGAGAAACAGAGCCAGGCAGTGGTGACACACACCTTTAATCCCAGTACTTGTGAGTCTGATGCCTTTAATCCCAGCACTAGGAAAGTTGAGACAGGAAATGATATGGGTGGGCGGAGAAAGGTTTATAAGGCATGAGGAGGCAGGAACTAAAGCCTTTTCAGCTGAGGAAGCTCATTCAGCTAGAGGCCTATCGGCTGAGGCTTTTCAGGCTGAGGAGTCCTAGTGGTAAGAGATGGCTTGTTCCTTTGTCTCTCTGATCTTTCAGCATTTACCCCAATATCTGGCACTGGGAATTTTTTTATTATAAATTATTAGCAATTCATGTTACACCTGACATTCTCTGCTTTCCACCCCCCACCACCTCTGTTCCCCAAGATGCCAACCACACAAGGCTTAGTGGTGCTATATGCAAACAGGAAAACCTTTAAATCGGGTACTAAACCCCAACATCTCAAACACCTCTTTTTCTTCTTCACTAAAACAGATGGAATGTCACATGACCAAGAGCCACTCCTTTGCATGGATCCGACCCTCCAAAATGCACACTGTTTTCACTGGTCTACCATTTCCCCACAAGAGGAAGCCCGGGGAATCTCACCGCATGCCTGGATCTCCGTCTAAATGATGCGGTTCCTTCTCCGCTTCCTAACCTGGCATTCACAAGGTCTGGCTGAAAGCATCCTTCCACACCTTGTGGACACTGTGTGGACTGCCGAAGCCCCACAAAGACCAGTCCCACTTCAGATAATCAATTCATACTGCTTAGCAAGTGAATGGATGCTTCTGAAAGGCTTGTATAACCTACCTTAGTTATTAGGACAAAGACCACAAGGGCAGGCCTTTGCGGTGACAGGCGGCCAATCCAATCCCCCCCTGCAGGGACACACAAAGCAAGCAGGGTGGGTGGCTGAGTCTCACTCCCATCCATCATTGTCACAGGCTCACACTTCCTGGGAAGAGTCAGAGGCTCCGAGAGTCCCACATCATCTCATCTTAAAGCAGAGCACAGAGTTATTCTCAGTCGAGACCTAAAGTTAATAAAATATCTAACTTGGTAACCTAGCATCTGCATGTCACGCTTTCAACCAAACCTGACCTGGAGACTCATTGGACGAGAAAGCTGGCAGTCTACTCCATAAGCCCACTGGCTGTGCCCTCTCTACCAGTGACAGGGTGCAGGACTGTCTGGCAGCTTTCCCTTGTCCTCCTGCCCTGGGTCTTCCTACGAAGCAAAGCACAAATGAGACCCTTGACTGGTGCCCATCCCATCATCAGTAGAGCCAAGCATCCTTGCCAGGCTGGCCCACTTGTCATTCATTAAAGAGCTCCCAGGCAGGCATATGGACATCAAGAACTCACAGGGGAGAATGCCTGCTGCATCCCCAGGTCCACCCAGCTCCCTGTCTCAGGATCTCAGGAGTCCCCCCTCCTCTTTCCCTCTCACAATTAAACCTTGGGGGTCTCTTCCTCCTGGCCATTTCTGTGTCCAAACCTGGTCAAGATGAAGACATGCGTGTGCTAATCAAGGTGGATTAGTCTGGATCAAAATAACTTCTTTCAGCCACCTGAATATAAAATTAAAAACGTTCCCATCAGCGCACAACTAGCAATGCAAACTGTAGCACCACAGCATAACCCGACCCAGGTGGCATACTGGTTCTTTCCTGGTCAAGGCAGGAGGCTGCTAGTGCAGTTGGGATTGGCTAGAGTAAGATAACCCCTTCACATGCTCAGCCACTCCCCACCTGCAGTGTGTATAGATCATCTGGGAGCTTCACAGCCATGCAGCCCCAAACCTGCTTCACCGTCTGCTTTTCCATTACCAGAAGCTGAACACTGGAAAACACTGGACGGTGTTCCTTCACATTAGTTACTGCATTCATTTTCTTGCCTGTGTTATTGTTTGACAGTTATTGCTTTCCAGCTGATGGGCTTTAGAGAAATAATCAAACCCTGGCGGTTCTGCCCTAATCAATGGCTAAATCCCGTGATGGATCCATAACATGATGGCATTATTAGGAGGTGGAGAAAAATATAGAAAGGGGTCCCCATTGGAGGAAGTACATCCAGGGGCATACCCTGGAAAGATAGACTTTGTCCAGAAATGTTTGTGGATTCTCTGCTTCCTGGCTGCCATGTGGTGATCATCTCTGTTCTGCCACACCCCCTCTGCCATGATGCTCAGCCTAGAACTCCTTCCTCCTTTAAGTTGGTTAAATCATAACACAGCAATGAACCACTAGCTAATATGGATACTGGAACAAAATGTCAGAGACCAAGTAGCTTAAATGAAAAAAAATGTATTTTCATACCGGAAATCCAAAATCAAAGTATTATCAAATTTGAGTCCTTCTGAATCTATCTGGATTTTATGTAGCCTCTCTCCTGGTGAATTCTTGTGGTCCTTCCTCCATATGTGGATCTTGGGTGTCTCTCTGGGTATCCAAATTCCTACTTCCTGTGGTGCTGGGGAAGGAGAGCCATATATGTGCATGCAATGTGTATACATGAGTATGTGGGTCACTTGCTCAAAGGCCAGAGCAGAAAATAAGATGTCTTTCTCTATTGCTTCCACTATAGAGACAGTCTCTCAGGAAACTGGATGTTCACACTTCCACCAGACTGGCTGGCCAGTGAGCTCTGGGGATCTACATTTTCCCCCCCTTCACAATGCTGGGGTGTCAGACATGCAGAGTCATGCCTGACTTCTTTCTTTTTCTTACCTCAGTGCTGGGAATTTGAACTCAGGCCCTCACACCTGCAGAACAAGTACTGTTAGCCTCTGTGCTATCTTATAGCTGTATCTTATATCTCTGAGCTATCCTCAGCCTCCAAATTCCCATTTTTTAAAATAAGAATTCCAGGCTAATTACATGAGGGTCCTAATTTGGTAGCCACATTTTAACATAGGCACCTTTGTTAGGACCTGGTCTTCTCATCTAGTCAACTGTTAGGGTACTGCAGGGTTTTAGGAATTGAATCCTGGGGGGAACATAAACTAGTCCAAAATAGACAAGATTTGTTCTCTTTCGTGGCTTCAGATATTGACTGTGCCATACAACAGAGCTCAGAGAGTATTGTAGGATGGGGGGGGGGGGGGCTTTTTTAGCCTGGCTGGAACATGCTCTCTCTCCTCCCTGTTCCCTTTCTCACCAGCTGTATCCCTGAAGACTTGCCTGCCTGGAGCACACAGGACACTTACTTGTTGTGATCACTATGGCTAAGGACACAAATCTACCCCAGAGCTCTCCCCTCACAACCACCCAGAAGCCTCCCGGAAGTCCTGATCCAGAGCTGTGGGAAGCTGCTGTACTTTATTTTGGCAGGGATCCTATGTTTACATTCTGGACCTAAAGAGGAAAGCACAGGCATTATTCTAACTTCCTGTAACAAAAGGCTTGATACCAGAACTGTTACCTTCTCTGAGGCCACTGAAGAGGTACAGGGCGATGGCCCAGCGGCTTTGCCGACTTTCCATTTTCAGCTTCTATTTTTAAAGTAACTTTTCTGCATTTCAGATTGTTTTCTTTTTTCATTTCTCTTGGCTAAATACAGACCCATAATAATTAACAAAATGTCACTTTGTAAATTGGTATAGAGTTATTTACACCCAGATCTTTTCTGATTTTATAATCTAAAGAATAAGGTGGTTTCCAAATTTTAAAAAATTCTTCTAAAATGTCATCAACCAAAGTTCTGTTTTTAGGATCTTTTAAAAAGAATGTCATGCATGTATTTGCTTGCATTTATGTATGTGTACCACATGTGTACGGGAGCCACAGAGACCAGAAGATGGCATTGGATCCCCTGGAACTGGAAATACAGAGCATCATGAAATACCATGTGGGTGCTGGGAATTAAACTTGGGTCCTCTGCAAGAGTAACTAGTGCTCTTAACCACTGAGCCATCTCTCCAGGCCCTAAAATTCTATATTTTTAAATTTTCACTCTACTTTTCCTAGTTCTCCTACCTGTTTTTTTTTTTTTGTTTGTTTGTTTGTTTGTTTTTTAAGTTGGCTTTCAGTGGACCCAGGACTATGAGAAAATAAAAAATCATTTTCCCAATAATACATATGCCCTCTACTCCTAGCCAGTGGATGGGATGACGAACAGTGGCCTGCTTCTCAGATTCTAATTACCCAGTCTGACCTCTTTCACCTTCCCCTACCTTTCTTCAACACCATGTCTCCTGAAACCCACCGAACGTTGTCAGCTCCACAAGTTTCTTTTGAAACATTCACATGCAAATGCTTCAACAGGTGCAAACCTGTGTTTCTTGCTTATGTGGGTCCAAGTTTGCCCTCGATAACTGGATGCACCTGCTGAGTGACCACCTGTTCTTTCTGAAGTTTCTTCACAGGCTCACCATGAAGGGCTGTGAGTGGTAATGGCTACCAGTGGAATTTTTGTGCTAAAGGACACCGAGACTATTCTCAGTCCTGGGGTCTAATAGCTTGCAAAAAACATTGTCACCTTTTAAAGGAATACAGTCCTTTGCTTGTCCTCAAGAAAGCGTTAAACTAAATATGAAAAAAAAAAAAAACCCACATGTATAAATGAAGGAAAATCTCTCCCTCAGACTGGATTAACTCATAAAGGTAATGAGAAAAATAGGAAAAGAAACCACTGGGAGTCAGGACCTGAGTAATTCTCTGCTCACTGTGGAGTTTGTGGTACTAAGTTCACAGGTATGTTATCTCACACCTCTGGGCTCAACTCCACTGCTTGCCTTCACAAGATCCAACATGATGGGCTCACAATCACTTGTCCAATGGTATTGTGTGCAGTTTTGGAAGTCAAAATGCATTAAGTTGGGGCTAGAGAGATTGCTGAGTGGCTAAGAGCACCTGCTGAATAATCATGAGGTTGGGGCTCAGATCCCAGCACCCATGTAATATGCCATGTGTACCTGTAAACAGGCTAGGAGGATTACTGGGGCTTGGTGGTTTCCAGAATAGCCAAGATAAATTGAGCTGTGGGTTCAGGGAAAGACTGCTTCACAGGAATAGGTGAAGAATGGGAAAGGACATCTTACGTATTCTTCTAAACTCTACACATGTGCTTAGATGCATGCACCTGCACATCCATGTGCGCATACACTCAAACACAATGACATGTGCACATAGAGATAAAAAATATTTTAAAATGTATTAAGTGACTGTATGAATGAACAAGTTAATGAACTGTGTGAAGAGATGGATGAATTAGTAGATGGACAGTGGGACAAGAATTACATCTTTCTATATATGTGGGCCTCAATCTCCACTTGACAAATTGTAGAATCCATGCATTTCTTTTGGGAGGCTCTTTCCCTCTATTCTGGTGGGAATGCAGAGCAATATATATATCCCCATCTCTCCCAGCTTGCTCATTAAAGTGTCCAAGTGTCCAAGGCAGAGACTCTTGTAACTGCCCCTTTTTCATCTGAGCAATGGGACAGAAAGCCTGCTGGGTGTCCCACCTCACTACAGGGGTGGGGGTAATAAAAGAACTGAGAAGCCACAATCTACCAGTATCAGCAAACAAGGAGGCATTGCTATGGAACCTACAGCTGTTGAAAGAGTAACAATGTAACATTAAACAACTCTGTGCCATAGTCTTGACAACTGAAATGAACAAAGTCCCTGAAAGATAGGCTGTCAAACTCACTTAAGAGGAAATAACATAAACAGCCAAGATTGATCCAAGACATTGAATTTGTGTTTTAAAATCTCCCCCTCACAGGAAATCCATAGGTCCAATGACTTTACTGGTGAAATACAATAAATATTTAAGGAGGAAATTCTAGTTCTAAACAAATTTACCCAGGGAATTGGAGAAGAAAGAATATTTTTGAACTTTTTCTACAATGGCGAAAACCATTAAAGAGGCTAGGCAAAAACTATACAGAATAACTTCCCTAAACACAAATGTAAAATTTTAACATTTTAGCAAATGGAATTCATATACAGAAGGAAACAAGCTAGTACTAGAAGGAGACGGTCTCAGTCACCAAGTCAATAAAAACCCACAGCTCAAGCCATGTCACATGCTAAAAGACTAGATGTTTTCTCCCAAACAGCAAAGATAAGGTCTGAGATGTGTATTCTTATTACTTCTAATTCTGGAGGTCCTAAACCAGTTCAATAAGATGAGAGAGTGCTGTGGATATCGCTCTGTGTAAATAAAATTCTGATTGGCCAGTAGCCAGGCAGGAAATATAGGCAGGACAAGCAGAGAAGAGAATTCGGGGAACAGGAAGGCAGAGGGAGAGACACTGCCAGCCACCACCATGACAAGAAAGATGTAAGGTGCTGGTAAGCCACGAGCCACATGGCAAAGTATAGATTAATAGAAATGGGCTAAATATAAGAGTAAGAGATAGACAATGGTAGGCCTGAGCTAATGGCCAAGCAGTTTAAATAATATAAGTGTCTGTGTGTTTATTTTATAAGTGGGTTGTTGGACTAACAGGGCTTGGCAGGAGCTGGAGAGAAGGTCTCCAACTACAAATGGCACCCAATGTGTTGGCAAGAATTTCCACCTAAAACCTGAGGAAAAAAGATTCTAAAATGGAGCTAAAAACAGCTTCCTAGTTCTCTCTCAAGTTAGCGGCAGCCTGCAGGTTTGAGCTACTATGGCCGGTTCCTGGCGTGTGTGTCTGACCTGCAGTGTGGCAGGAATGAGGAGTCTACAAATGGCACTTTACTCTACTGCATGGTGGATTTAGCCTTTGCTAGTTAAAAAAAAAAAAAAAAAAGGTTTCTGGGCTATGCGCTGCTTTGATAGAACTGCTTCTGATAGTTGATGGTACACATGGCTCCAGACCCAGAGCTGGCAGTAAACTGTATCACCACCACTTTGGGAAGCTGAGGTGGGCGGAGCCAGCAGCCACAGCAGCATTTCAGTCTTACAAAGATGGATATTACACAGAGAATCTGGTTTGTGTTGTCTTTGGGAGTTTTAAATGCAGAAAAAGATTTGATTGTAAAAGCTGTTGAGTTCAACAAATATGTAAATTTTAAAGGTACCTTGACTTCAAAATTTGGATATAAGGATATGTTGCTTTGGAAAAGAGTCTCTGCTTTTGTTTCCACAGAAAGCCAGAGGCTGTGGATTTGTTCCAGATTAAGATACATCAGGGTTGATCAGCCAAGACCACCTGAAAGGTCTCTGATGACACCATGGCCCAGATGATCCAACATCCAAAACAGTTTCAAGGCAACTGGCTCAAAAGATATACCCTTACAGACTACTCCATAATTCTAAAATTTTCTTTATGTCCCCATAAGATACAGCACTCCCTCCATCAGGAAGTAGTAAGAAAAACTACACCCAAATTTGCAAATATATCAAGCTGGCTTTGGAAATGGAATTGGCTCACTCCTCTAAACCCAGACATATTGTTAAAAGATTAAGGGATTCTTGTGTCCCAAATCAGAAGAGCCCTCAGGTGTGGGACAGAGAAAAACCAATATTTGTATTTAAATCAGATTGATTATAAATGTGATCTCTTTCTAAAAAAAAGGGGGGCATATGATACAGATATAATAGGATGAAAGGGTAGACTAATGAACTTACTTTTAAAGAACAACAGCTTGTTTAAAATGTTTTACATTGGTATAGATTTTAGTCTATTGATACAAACTTAAAGTTAATTTTGTTATACTGTATATATATTTCTACTCTCATTTGAGGTATTACATTTATACAACTCATTTAGATTGTAATGGATAATTAAATACAGATCAATTAGTCTTCTATGATAGTCAAACTTATAGTCATGTTAAGTTTTCTAGGTATACATAGATATATTTCACATAGACAGGTAATCTTTAAACACTTCAAAGGTCTACAGAATATGGCATTTAAAATATTTTTAAAATTTAGACTTTCCGGACAGTGAGACATGTCTGCTCCTGGCAGCATCGATTTACTTCAGAGAGAAGGATGGGCATTGAAAACACTTCATATGGAGTTTAACTTCACTTTGGCAAAAATAGCCATTTGGGCAAGAAACTGTTCTTGCCTGGACTGCTTGATCACCTGGACATGCAGGACCCATAGAAAGGTGACCACTGAACTTTGCTTGACAAAATGGTCCTTCAGGTTCCTGCTTCACAGAGGAAACTGCCAGACATTCTACAGGACACTGAGAGAAGTGACCAAGAGACTCTAGCCCTGTGGGCTAAAGACAAATGCCCCAACTTTACAAAGGAACATTAGGTGGCTGTCCAGGCTGCCAGCTGTCTCTGTCTACCCTGCAAGACTCCCGAAAGTTGCTTGCATCCTTCTCCCGGTTCTCAGGTAATATTATATCCTCCTGAGGTCTTAGATGTGGTTGAAGACTAGATAGTTATAATTTTCTCAGTTATGATAAAAGATAAGTTAGGTATAAAATCTTAGACTCACAAATATAAGATAGATAGGATATCTTCTTTAGTATTGTAACTGTAATTCTTGCTTGATAATTGTTTTGTTATATGTAATTTTACTATGTAAAAGTTCAAACCTTCCTTTAAAAAAAAAGAAAAGAAAAAGGGAAGTGCTGTGGATATCTCTCTGTGTAAATAAAATTCTGATTGGCCAGTAGCCAGGCAGGAAATATAGGCAGGACAAGCAGAGAAGAGAATTCGGGGAACAGGAAGGCAGAGGGAGAGACAGTGCCAGCCGCCACCATGACAAGAAAGATGTAAGGTGCTGGTAAGCCGCGAGCCACATGGCAAAGTATAGATTAATAGAAATGGGCTAAATATAAGAGTAAGAGATAGACAATGGTAGGCCTGAGCTAATGGCCAAGCAGTTTAAATAATATAAGTGTCTGTGTGTTTATTTTATAAGTGGGTTGTTGGACTAACAGGGCTTGGCAGGGGCTGGAGAGAACGTCTCCAGCTATATGAGAGGATGGGGGGAGGGAGGAAGGAAGGAAGGATGGATGGAGGGAGGAGGAGGGAGAGAGAAGGAGGGAGGGAGGAAGGAAGGAAGGATGGAGGGAGGGAGGAGGAGGGAGGGAGGGAAAAGGAGGGAGAAGGAGGGAGGAAGGGAAAAGGAGGGAGAAGGAGGGAGGAAGGGCTAGGAATGTGGCTCCATTGATAATGCCTCTCTAGCATGCGTGAAGCCTTCGACTGTCTGCCAAGAGTAGTGACTCACACCTGTAATTCCAGCACTTGGGAGGTGGAGGCATAAGATTATGAGTTCAAGGTCATCTTCTACCACAAAGGGCATTTAAGGCTGTCTTGGAGAGAGGTGGGAATAGAAAGAGTGAAGGAAGAGATTAAAGTGTTTGGAAAGAGAGGAATAATTGTGTCTATATTATGGTGTGACATGGCAGCAAGCTTGCACCAAGATACTTAAAAATTTGAGACCTTACTCACGATCCCATTAAATATGTGAAATACTCCAGGGCAAAGTAGCTGAAAGATGTTTGAGAGCTATATGCAGAAATTGTACATTTTCAGAGGAGTCAAAGGAATGAAAATAAATGTGTGAGGTTTGTGGCTTGCTTATGGGTTTGAAGGCTTGATATTATCAGGCAACAATTTCCTCCCAACTCTCCCACAGAATCATCTGAGCCCAGGTTCCCATCCCTGAAGAGTCTATGGTATAGTGTGTGCAAGCTGGTTCTCGAGTCTAATTTAGTCATAAAGGAAGGATCTGCAGTATCAGAAACAATGTTGAGAAAGAGTAAAGTTCCTAAAGTTAACTTCCTGAACTCAAGACATTCTAAATCCACAGAAGCTGACACATTCTAGTATTAGCATAAGGTTTCAAAAATAGACCCAAGTAGAGTGTTCAGAATTAGATCCTAACGTCCATGTGAGCCTCTGATTTCAAAAAAAAAAAATGTGCAAAGACAGTTCGATGGAGAAAATAGTCTTGTTGCCAATGAATCTGGTTCATTTAGTTAGATTCCTGTATATTCAAAAAATGAGTATTGATCCACATCTCACATCTTATCTAAAACTTAATTCAAAATGGATCACAGACCCAGATATAAAGCTTAGACTTGTAGAAGCCTGCAAGCTAACATTTGGGACCTGAGTGTGGATCAGTCCATTTAGATACAATATGAAAAGCATGGTCTACAGGAGGGAAGACTAGGTTAGTCTTTATATAATTCATTTAGATGTGTTTATCAGAGAGGGATGGGGTGGAGGAGGGGGAGGGGGGATGGGAGGCCTCTTCCCATTAAGAAGGGCTGGATTATAGAATCATGTTGTAATCACGATAAAAAACCAACTCAGACAAGAACTAACAATACAAAAACCAGAGCAAAACTGTGGATTAGCTTATGGACATCAACAAACTGATTCCAAAATTCACATGTAAAGACCAAAGTTCTAGAAGAGCCAACACAATGGAGGAAGAGGAGGAGGAAGAGGAGGAGGAGGAGATCAGGGCTTTCTCTAGGCAAACCTGCATAACTAATCAGAACAGAAAAGAGAGAAGGAGAGAAGGGAGGGAGGGAAGGAGATCCCATTCATGGGAAAGTCTAGAACCCGACCTCCTGGGATTTCCTGGACCAGCCACACCCAGGCTCCTCTGTGTTCATCCTGCCTCAGAGACACTCTACACAACATCCTCATTGGCTGGAGACTCCTGTCTCTAGGCGTGAATGGGTCGTTATGGCAAAGCCAAGGGCCCCAAAGTTCTACCTTAGGGAGTTGCCAAGAACCAGGGACAAGACTTTTCCCAAACTGGTGGTTTCTGACCTGGATCCACAGATCCTCAAGATCCTAAACACCAAGAACATACTAAGAAAGTCACTCTGAAGTGCTCTTCCCAGGAGAGTGCCTCTGTCTGGGGAGAGTGACTGGAGCTCCCTTCATGGCTTCACTCTCTCACACCCTTCTCCCACACAAATAGCCAAGTCCTTCCAGCCCATTTCACAACAGGCAGTGAGGCACGAGGCCTGTGCTTGGTGAACAAGGGCATTCAGCAGAAGCATGGGGAAGGACCAGAGGTTATTTTTAGGTCTTTTTCTGTATGTGAAAAAGATTTCATGTCACTTACTGTCCTGTCTAGTGCTATGTCAACTTGACAAAAGCTGGAGTCATCTGAGAGGAGGAAGCCTCAACTGAGGAAATGCCTCCATCAGATTGACCTGTAGGTGTGTCTAAAAGGGTATTTTCTTAATTAGCGATTGATAGGGGAAGACCCAGCCCACTGTGGGTGGTGCTACCCCTGGGCTGGTGGTCCTGGGTTCTATAAGGAAGCAGACTAAGCAAGCCATGAGGAGCAAGCCAGTAAGCAGCACTCCTCCGTGTCCTCTCCATCAGCTCCTGCCTCCAGGTTCCTACCTTCACTTCCTTTGATGATGAATGATATGGAAGTGTGAGCAAAATAAACTCTTTCCTCCTCAGGTTGCTGTTGGTCATGGTGTTTCATCACAGCAATAGTAACTCTAACTAAGACACTTACCTAATACTTTAATAGTGATTTGTGAAAGTCGTCAATACTCAGCTTTTACCACTCACCTCTGTGACCTTGAGCTCTGTCCTGGTTTGTTTTCTTTTGTTGTCGTGAGCATCACGACCAACCAAAAGCAACCTGGGGAGAAAAGGGTTCATTTCACCTTACAGGTTAGAGTCCACCATGAAGGGAAGTCAGGGCAGTAACTTAAGGCAGGAACCTGGAGACAGGAACTGATACAGACGCCATGGAGGGGAGCTGCTTACTGGCCTGCTCCTCATGGCTTTCTCAATCTGCTTTCTTATACAACCTAGAACTACCAGTCCAAGGGTGGCTCCACCCACAATGGGCTGGGCCCTCCCCCATCAATCACTAATTAAGAAAATTCCCTTCCAGACATGTCTACAGGCCACTCTGATGGAAGCATTTTCTTTTCTTTTCCTTTTTAGGTTTTATTGAGACAGGGTTTCTCTGTGTAGTTTTGAGCCTATTCTGGACCTCACTCTGTATACCAGGCTGGCCTCGAACTCACAGAGATCCGCCTGGCTCTGCCTCCCGAGTGCTGGGATTAAAGGTGTGTGCCACCACTGCCCTGCCTTGGAAGCAGTTTCTTAACTGAGGTTTCTCTTCCCTGATGCTCCCAGTTTGGGTCAAGTTAAAAACAAAATAAAACAAAAACATCACCACCACCAACAACAACAACAAAAATGAAACAAAAACCCTAACCAGCACAGGCACTGTGATGCCTACTCTTGGTTGTCAATGTGACTACATCTGTAATTAACTAAAACCCACATGGCTGGGCACACTTGTAAGAATTTTTTCTTAACTGAATCCTTTGAGTTGGGAAGACCTACCTCTAAGTCACACCTTTTTCTAGAAGCCTATGCAAAGGACAGAATACAGCTGGCTCTCTCTGCCTGATTGCTCTCGGCCTCAGTCTCAGCCTTCTTCAGGGTTCCAGCATATACCAGAGACCAGATGAGACATCCAGCCTTGCAGATTGAACAACTACTCAGTTCTTGGGCCTTCCTTTGGTAGACAGTCATTGTTGGATTAGCTAGACCACAGCTGTAAACCATTCTAATAAATACCCTTTTTATATACATATGTGTGTATGTATATTCTACCAGCTCTGTTCCTCTACATAACCCTGGCTAATACAGGCACCTTCAATCAGAGCCAAGATTTGATGTTCAAATTCAACCTTTTCTCATTTTCAATACCTGCTAGAAAAAACAACTTTTTTGAGATGATAGTTCTCTTGTTGAGAGCATTAGTTTTGGGGATTTGGTTGTAGGCTATTTTTAATGAGAAACGTTTATGAAAATCATAGTGTTTTAATTTATATAATATCTTTGGCAAGCAACAGTTTTCTGAGAAATATGTACATTGCTCTGTGGAGATTGGCCCTTCTCTAGGCCAAGGTGTCATCTTAGTTACTTTTCTACTGCTGGGTCAAAACACCGTGACTAAGGCATCTTGTAAAAGGGAGCATTTAATTGGAGCTTATAGTCCCAGAGGATTAGAGTCCATGATCATCATGGCAGGGGCAGGCAGGCGGGCATGGCACTGGAGCAGCAGCTGAGAGCTCACATCTGACCCACAAGCATGAGGAAGAAAGAGGGTGGATAACTGGGAATGGCAGAGCTTTTTAAACTTCAAAGACTCCCCCCACGCACACACAGAGGCATATCTCCTCCAATAAGACCGTATCTCCTAATTCTTCCAGTTCCACCAACTGAAGACCAGGCATTCAAATATATGACCCTATGGAGGCCTTTCTCATTCCAACCACCACATCCCACTCCTTGACCTCCATAAGCTTGTAGCCATATCACAATGCAAAATGCCAAAGTTCAACTTCAAAAGTCTCCATAGTCTATCTCAGTCTCAACACTGTTTAAATGCCCAAAGTCCAGCCTCTTCTGTGGCAAGCTCTTAATTGTAACCCCTTGTAAAATCAAAAAGTGAATTAGACAATCCAAACACTCAGTGATACAGAATATACCAGTATCATTCCAAAGGGGAGGGATAGGGACCCAGTTAGGAAATACTGAATCAAAGCAAGACTGAAATCCACCATGGCAAACCACAAATCCTGTGACTCTATGTCTAATGTCAAAGGCCTTAGATGGATCTGCCCTTGCAACTTTGCTGACTGCAACATACTTCTCTCTCTTAAACTGTGCAGCACC